>NC_053166.1:115374938-115749938 GCF_016835505.1 Polypterus senegalus
ACGGACGTGGCCATCCACCGTGCATAAGCTACCTTACTGACATTGGCGGGCTAAGGAGCCACCGATTCTTCCTCTGCCCAGTGCCACCACAAGCCTGGAGCCGCCCTGAGTACTGCTGCAATAAATTATTTCATCGAAGTGAAACACATGTTTAATAACGTGCTTTAACTCCTATCATCATGAAAATGATATCATATACATCTCAGTATTTTAGTTATTCAGAGAGCTGTAATATCACGAATGTAATGGATTCTGTGTCCAGTTGGAGGAAGAGAGCCGGTTTAAGAAGCAAGTAGTGATTCACACACATAGGCACATAGAAGATCAAATACAAAACAAAGCATTTAACGTGCTACTTTAATTACGATGTGATTTGAGAAACTGGTTAATTAAATGATTTTAAGATAAAGTTTATGATGTTCTACTTTAATGACAAAATAAACTACGTGATTAAAGTGGAAATGTCGAGATTGAAGTTGACATTTCGTGCTTTTTCCCCACTGTGTGCCTTTTTTCTCTGTACCATAATAAGCTTTCATATGACACTCAGACAGTGGGCTACAACTCGGCTTTTCACGGCGACTTTGATATGTGACTTCTTTTTTATTTCCGGCACTGTGCGATTTTGTGAACGTGAGCTTTCAAGTTTCTCCAACACGTTATGTCACTTGATCAACTTCCTTTTGTTGATTATACCACGGTTTATTTGAACAAATAGTATGTTTTTCCTTTGCCTCCACTTGGTATTCGCTGAAATTCTTATATTTTCCCCCATGCTTTTCCCATTGTCTTTTCACAGAAGGCTGAGCTTAAGGGCGATTTATATTCATTTGCATATTCAAAGAGGCATAATTCTGGGAGGAGTTGGGCGTTACATAAAGCGCATGCACGAGCGTTAGTTTTCACGCTGATCGGGATTTATGTAGCAGAAGAACGTGGAAGCTGGAGTACGCACAGATTCCTGCATCTGGATTTTTCTGTGCGTAAGCACATTTCGGCTTTTGTGCTTATGCCATATTATAGTGCGATTTCTATGCACGCCGTTATACATGAGGCCCCAGGTGATTCAATATCCTGGATAGAGAAATGAACAGCCAAGGTAGTGTATTATATATAAAGATACTAGGAGGCTCGCTTTACTCACCAACCCCTCTCCCCACCAACCAGCACTACGCTCCAAAACCCCTCTTAAACGGTGATACAATAGGAAACAATTTATTTTTTACCTCCTCTTTGTTCGATCAGCTGCTGGCTTGCTGCTGCTGCCAGGAAGCGTTATCTGCATTTCGTCTTTCTTCTCCTCCAGACATCCTCAAACACTATTCTATCTCTTTTCACTGTTCCGTTATTTCACCGAGTAATATTTTCCATTTGCTTTTTTAATGCGATCTTTACTCTCCTTTTTTTTGAGATTTTCAAATTTTCCTACTTCCATTATCTCTGACCTGCTCTGCATGTGTATCACGGGACTTGCTTCCAAAGGTTGTAAGTATGACGTGACTTGACTGTCTCACGGGACGTGAAAGTGTCTGTCTGTCTCTCTTCAAAAGATCACGTCTCGTCACAAGTTTTTTTATAATAGAGAGATATATATTACTCAATCTTGTTGCTTCTGCGAATGTCCAACTCTAAAATTAGAATTAGCACCAAGTGACATGATTCTTTCATGACTTTTCATCAAGGTTCTAAATCTCCAAATGCATTATTAAAGTGCTGCAAGCATACCACATATGGCAGCCAGTTAATATGGAACACACAAGAATAAGAAGAAAAAGCAACACTCTAAAATAAAAAAACAAGGAGAACTGCCAGGTTTAGCCATTCTTTTTCCTTTTTCTATTGTCACACAACAATCATGAAACGTCAGTTAGACATCTGTACTGGCTATAAAGTAAAACAAGATTATTTTTCTTTGCTCAGTCCAAAACACTCACTTTACTTCTTTCCTCATAGCCAGCATTTTTCTTCACTTTGTGCATTGTACTTTGGGATTGCATGTTCACTGGTTGTTAATTCTCATCGACAAAAACCGCACACCTTTACACCTTGCATTTGGCTACAAGAAAATTAAACCAGCTTGATTTTGTTGTAGTCACATAGAGTTCTAGTGGGCTGTTAGGAGCGCTATGAGGGGTGTCATGCTATATAACATGCAGTGAAGGGTTGTAATTACGTTGTAATTTCTGTAAATGAAGGCAACAGCTGAAGATAGTAGAAAATGTTATGTTTTGTGACACTGGCTTAAGTGAGTTGAGGTGAAGGCACAAGTAATAATTAACCTTCATGTAGACACTGTTATTTCGGACAGTCTTGATAGATCATTTAAAATATCCTTTGTCTGCCAGGTTTGCTGATGGTAACGAAAGCTCTGTGCTTGTTGTGGCAAAAAACTGGCAGACTTTGTTTTGCCAATATGTGCTCCCCTGAAACATCCAATGTCATTTGTGTGTCTTTTGTCCTTTCCTGTTAGAAATGTGCTGTATATTACATATGATTATATAGATTCACTGTCTTTATGGTGTTTGCATTTTGTCTACATGTCTTCTCCATAGTCTCCATTAATTGTGTCTCCAGTTATGAAACTGAGTGAGTGACTGTTTTCAGTTTTTTATTCCTTGTTTCCCTGTGTTTGCTCTATATCGAAATTGATATGGAAATGACTGCTATTCAAATTGCTACACACAGAACATTACAGAAATTGAAAAGCATGCTGATAATCCCTGGTGCCTCATGGATCAAACATCCTTTGTCCCAGTGGAGTTTACATGCTCTCCCCATATCCAAGTGTGTTTTACTCCCACATCTCCAAAGACATACAGGTTATGTTAATTGCTGATTCCAAACTGGTCTCACTGGGAGTGGAAGTGTGTGTGAAAAGAACCCCACAATTAACATTTTGCTATTCCAAAGGCTATTTTATATCATGCCCCCCAACAACCCCAGGATAGGCTCCAGGTGCCTGTGACACGGAATCAGATTAAGTGTGTACTAATTTAAAGGGTTATTGGGTCCAACATTCTGCACCTTGGTATTGTAAATAAATTGTGGGAAAATTGTGACATGGAATGAAATGGAACCCTCCTTTCTGCTCAAATGTTGCTGGGTCAGGTGTTTCTCCTGAAGAGAACCTTTGGGTATGCAGGTGGGTAACATCAATGTGGATGTTTGGTTTAATTTCAATGAGCTCATACTAGTAAGCAGGCAGAGGTGTGATGTTTTGTTATTGTTCTTCCTCTCTTTGATGGTTGAATGGGATTTGAATTGCATCGTCTTATTATTTTAAAGGAGTAGTTGTGATTGCAAGTTATTATCCAACTTAATAAAAGGATAAGTGTGTGTGTGCCTGTGCATCTGTGTGTCCATTTGGTTGTTATGTCTCTGTCATTCCAATAGATGGCACATCATAAACATTTATAGTAATGCATTTTATTACTCCAAATGTTTGTGATACTCCACCTATTGGAATGACAATGTTTTTATCACTGCATGCATCACTATATGCATTACAGAATACATTCCCGTAGATGGTGTACTGCAAATGTTTATGCTGAAGTCTACATTGTGTTACGTATGAGCGTTGGAGGATCACCTTCCAGTCTTGTCAAGGGTTTTATTATTCCATGCCTGGGACAGGAGGGGGCATTGTCGCTAACATTATAATCTCTTTTTTCATCTGCAGTGTCAAGAGGACAAACTTTGAGGGCAAATGACCCCCAGGTCACTCAATGGATTGCCTCCAAAAAACTTCCAGTGAAACTTGTGAGGCTTTTGCTATATTTTTTAATCACAAGATTAATGAAATTAGAAATAATATAGTACATCTCCCCAATACCAATCCTATTAAATCCCAGTATTCCATTTTAAGTGAATTAAATTCTTTTACCAGGAAAGATTTACCTGATCTATATAGAATAATTTCCCAACTGAGATCCTCCACCTACATGCTTGACCCAATACCAACAAGTTTTTACAAAAATCCAGTGTGCTAATTGATAGTATGCTTAACATAATAAATTCATCATTAGATATAGGGGTCTTCCCAGACGTTCTTAAGACTGCTGTTGTTAAACCCCTGCTCAAAAAAAATGTAATTTTGACTCCTCTGTTTTTGACAATTTTAGACCTACTTCTAACCTGCCTTTTTAAGTAAAATTCTAGAGAAGACAGTCATTATGCAGCTAAATGATAACTTGAATAAACATTCTATTCTTGACAAGTTTCAGTCAGATTTGAGAACAAATCATAGTGCAGAAACTGTGCTAGTTAAAGTAGTAAATGATTTGCGGGTAAATGTAGATAGAGGATGTTAATCTGTTCTCATCCTCTTAGGTCTGAGTGCAGCATTTCATACCATTGATCACAATATTCTTATAAATTGCCTCAGCCAGAGGGTGGGCCTCTCTGGCAGTGTCTTAAATTGGTTTGAGTCTTATTTAACAGGCAGAAAATTCTTTGTTAGTTGAGATAATACACTTGACAAATGATATTCTATATGGTCTTCCACAAGGGTCTATCCTGGGTCCACTGCTCTTTTTTGATCTACATGCTTCCATTAGGTCAGATTATCTTAAAACATAAGGTGAGCTACCACAATTATGCTTATGACACACAACTTTATTTATCAATAGCACCTGATGACCCCGCCTCTCTTGGTTCACTGACCCAATGTCTTACTTGTGTTTCTGAATGGATGAGAAGTAATATTCTCAAACTATATAAGGATAAAACAGAAATCTTAGTGATTGGCAAAAATGGATATACTGTAGTGAGGGTATTAGAAATGAACTTGATCCATTAGGCTTAAAAGTTAAGACAGAAGTAAATAATTTAGTGGTAAATATTGACTCTGACCTGAATTTTGAATCACCTATTAATCATATTACTAGGATAACATTTTTCACTTAAGAAACACAGCCAAAATTGGATCCCTTATAACTTTGCAAGATGCTGAAAAATGATTTCACGCTTTTGTTTTTAGTCGACCAGATTACTGTAACACACTCCTCTCAGAACTACCCAAAAAGACTTCAATCAGTTGCAACTTGTGCACAACGCAGCTGCTAGAATCTTAACTAGGAAAAGAAAATCTGAGCACATCTCTCCAGTTTTGATGTCACTACATTGGTTTCCCGTGCCATACTGAATTGACTTTAAAATACTGGTAATGGTTTACAAAGCCTTAAATAGTCTCGCTCTGTCCTATATTTCTGAATACCTGTCATCATACACTCCTAATCCTAACCTTAGATCTTCAAAGGAGTGTCTGCTTATTATTCCAAGAGCTAAACTTAAAAGAAGTGGTGAGCTAGCCTTCTGCTGTTAGGCACCTAAAATCTACAACAGTTTACCAACAGAAATTAGCCAGGCTAATACAGTGGAGCACTTTAAAACAAACTGCTAAAAACCATTACTTTAACATGGCTTTCTCAGAGCTACATTTTAGTGTAATCCTGATATTCTGTATATACATCTAATTATCATTTTTATTAATCCGTACTAACCCCTATTTTCTCTGCAGTTCTTTTACCAATTTTCTGCGGTGGTGATCTATGCCACCACAACCACTACCTACTAATCAAGGCACCATGCAGTCCCTACTTTGATGGATTGAAGGCTAGTTGTCCACATGACCATCATCATCTAATTTTTCCATGTGAAGCCTGAAAACCATGAGTGTGGTATAGTGGGTCCGCGGCTTCCGTAAAAAGAGTCAGGTTTTTAAATCCGTATACTTTGTAGCTGCGTCGTTCTCTGTGGGCGCGATTACACGACCGCAGGGAGTTAATGGGGTGATTGGAGCGAATCGCACCTGCACGTGTGGGTGCGGTCATTCTTGTTTGTCTCATTGGCTTCCTGCGGTGTGTAATTAAGATGCTGCGCCCATGGAGTCACCTGTGTATGTGTATGTATATATAGATAGACAGAGGTATACCAGGGGAGAGATAAATCGTGGGAGAGAAATGGGAGGAGGTAGAAAGATGTATGGAGAAGAAGGAGGTTAAAGGGCGGTAATGGCAGTCTAGGCTGGATGATCTGGCCACCTTAAAAGAGAGACAGAACGAGCTGGGGCCCCACGAAGGAGCGTTAGATGGAGGCGTTCTTGGGGCTAGTTCGCCCTACTGACAGTTAGCGAGTGGGGTGAGCGGAGAGATGTCCTCCTGAGGGATCTGAGGAGTGACTTTGGGTGCGCGAAAGATGAAGGGAGGAGAGCCAACCTCGACGGTCAGGCAGTGATGTAAGAGCAATGGGTAAGCCGGGGGAAAAGAAAGATGGAGGTGGGCCTTAGAGTAATGAGTGAGAGATACTGCGTATTAACTTCTGATTTTTAAAGGATTTATTTATTGATGGTTTTAACCCCACTGGACACTCATTTTACGAATTTATTTATTGGAACTTGTTGCACTGCACTTTTTCTTTCTGATTGTTTTAAATAAAAGCACTTTTTCACTTTTAGAACTATCCCCTGGTTTCATGTGAGATTTGTCCCCATTTGTCAGCTCATCTCAGTGACATTATCGATGGTGTTGGGTTCAGGGCTCCCAGACGAACGTAGGGAGCATGGAAGAGAACCCGCATCATCACAATGAGGACTAATTTAGATCATTTATGTTGGATAGAATGCCCATTGGGGGCTGAGTGGCGTCAAGGCCTTGGAACCCCTGCAGATTTTGTTTTTTATTCCTCAGCCCTCTGGAGTTTTTTTTTTCTGTCCTCCTGGCCTTCGGACCTTACGTTATTCTTTGCTACTTAGTATTGCCTAATCTTTTATATATTTATTTTTTATATAAACATTTCTTCATCTTGTAAAGCACTTTGAACTACATTTGTATGAAAATGTGGTATATAAATTAATGTTGTTATTTTAATGTAGCCAGGACACTGAGAAAACACAGTGTCACCATTACTGTACAAGAGCATTAGGATTCCCACACAGACCATTAAGCAAGTGCCCACAATGGCCTCACTAATACCACTTCCAGTAGCAACCTAAGCTTTTCCTAGATGGTCTCCCACCCAAGTACTCGCTTGGCTCAAAAATTTTTAGATTTAGGTGAATTACCTGTTCTGAAGTTCAGGTCCATAATTCATGGGCATAGGGATTGTTCATAATTAATGCCTAAATATATTTTTGTAGAGAATTTGATGAATTTGTCACAACATATAAATATGTCATGAATTAAATTTATGATCCAATCTAGACTTGATCAATGTTCTGGTGTATTTTATCACTACATGCCTGCTAAAAGCTACTTCTGTACATATTCCTACAGCACAAAAGTATGAACCACCTGAAAATATGCTGAGTCTATGCTGGAACCATGGAGTCCAGAGCAGGAAGCTCTCCTGGAGGGAACACCAGTCCATTACAGATACACTCACATATGGAAATCAACCCATGTAAACAAAAACATTGTGATCAAGCTATGAATTAAACTGCAATGAATATCAACATATAATATTTAAAACCAAACAGATAATTGTATATGATTCTGTTTTTCTCTATTGGTCATCACCCAGTACAGAATCTCTTTTTAAATGACCCTAGGAGAAAAACAACAAGCACAGGCAATGTTGCTGCTTAGAAGGACACATTATATTTACAAAATAAAGAAAATATAATTTAAGAATAATACAATTTAAAAAAAAACTGAAAAGAAATGTTTGTATTGTACAGTAGTGGAAAAGTAATAAACCTCTTAAAAAAAAAAAAAAACATTCCTCACACTAAGCCTGCACAAGTTATCATGCTGTTTTTTTCACAGAAAATGAGTCACCATATGGCAGTTGTTTTTGGACCTGCAAGTATTGTAAAAAAGAATAAGGACTAAAAGCGATGTGATGAAGCAATAAGGCAAGACATGGCAAGGAGCAACTCAATATGCCTCAGCTTGTCCCAACTATACTTTGCTTCTTAGGTGCATTTCAAGAACTGACAATTTGACCTCACGCTGCAGTCATAGTAAAAAAACAATAATGTGCACGCTCAGCCCAGTTGCTTTTCTGTACCCTCATGGAATGCATCCAAACTCTTTATACTTACGAGATGACATTATTTGGGCTGATAGCTGTTCCATTAAGATAAACAAAGTATGCTTCCATAACAGACTGGATTGTATTTCTGAAATAAATAAGATAAAAATGATAATAAGTGCAAAACAGTGCAGCCAGCAATTAAATAAGCACATTTACTGTAACTATAGAATGTGAAAACTGATTTAATTTGATTAGTAGAACACTGTATAAAACATGCTAAAGGATTTACTGTTTAATATATTGAGTGCTCACTTATTTTTAGCCAAGTCAGACTTTTTTGTATGTGTGTAAATCTTGTGTATGTTTGAGGGTGGTTGCTGTTTGTTATGACATTTCTGTATTTCTGTCTCTAAAAGCTAAAAGCAGCAAAAACAGTGCACTAATTAAGAAATGTGTTAGAATGAAAAATTGTAGCCACTAGTGCCCTCCAGGACCGGAGATTGGGACCCCTGTTTAGAGAGATAGTTTGTAATAATATATTAATTATTAATTAAGTACTTCATTTATTTTTTGAGCTTGTGTAAAAAGCCAAATTTCTGTCTATCTATCTATCTATCTATCTATCTATCTATCTATCTATCTATCTATCTATCTATCTCCTAATATATTCAGTTTGGGATACAATCAAAAATATAAACATACTGATTTACATATTTAACAGGTAATGGTTAGTTGAATTAATAAATATTTTTATTCTTACGACAAAAGACACTATGTGAACAGACTTGCTATAATTCTGCTCTTGTTGTCTTTATACCATTAGAAAGGCGTCACCAAACCAAAACCTTAAGAATGTAACAACAATATTATTTATGGTATAAGTTCTTCTGAAAGATTTAAAAGTTGTGTTTTATTGCTCACTACAAGTTCATTCTAATTTCAATACATCTACTTTGTGAATGTGTGCCATTATTAGAAATCGTCTTTAGAAATTGGGGCTTTTCTTTTATTTGACATTTATGATAGAACAGTTATTCAGAATATGCAGCTGTATTTTCTTCAGTTTTTCTGTACAGTTCATAATCATCTTATACTGGCACACTCTTACTGATTTCATGTTGCCTACTCCAAAATCTGGGCCTGTCTTCTAATTGTACAGATGAGCTGGCATTGCTATGCTGCCTGTTTTAACTACTGTTTTTGCATTTTACTGCACTACTTGATATTAAAGAACTTTCCAGAAGTCATACCTTTTTATTCTTTGAGATCATATGCCATCTGAACTATATTTTTCGATACACACAGAACACTGAAAAATAATCTCAGATGTTTGTTTCCATATCAGTTTTATGCCTAGGCTTGCTAATTAGAACTGCTATTTATTTTGGACTCATTGCTATACTTGATATAATGTTTGCAATGGATAGTACTGTTTAAAAGAAAGATTAACAAGAAAACAGAATATTTGTATGAATAAAGAAACAGTATCCGCAGAATTTGTACATGAGGAAATATACCTGAAAGTGAAGAGAAGCCTGATCTGAAGTTACCTTTGTGTTTGATCCTTGTCAATTATATCTACCACATGAACGCTTGCTTGGGTGGCAGTATTCAAAGCACTAAAAAAAAAAGACATTTTGCATATAACATTCCTTATGATTTTCCTCTATTAGAAAGTATCATTCCCATGAACAGGGATTTTTTTAAATAAATCACTGTGTAGAAATATTTAAAATATCAATATTAATTTCTATTCATTTTGTATATATTGACACTGTTTGAGCCCCAGATACTCAGGGGGCACAGATTACACCACAAAGGAGAGGACTGACATCTCCAGATGTCTCAACCTGAGAAGGTCTGTAACTCCATAGTAGACGTCTTGGGGATTGATGAGGACCACTCCTTCAGTTGCAACCTCCTCAAAGAATACAAAATGACACAAATGCTGACAAATGGCCACTTATAAGGACAATTTAAAAACAATTCTGACATAGAGGACAGTGTAGTCCAGGAGGTCAGGCTTGTCAAAATGTCAAAGAAGAGAGTTTACTTGTTTAACTAGATGGGCCAGTATCTGTGGGCTCAAAGGTATTCTTAAGAGTTAAGTCTCTCTTTTTACCAAGCTTTACCTTGAGGTCACAGTTTTAATAAGATAAACCAGGAAATGAATGACAAAGATTATACATAGCATGAACAACAAAGTTCCTAATAAGTTAATTGTCAGCAGTCAGTGTAGATCTAAGTAACCAGTGTTAATTGTTATGTATTATTCAAATTGTTTATTAGATGTAAATGGAATTATATGCACATTCACCGTCACTTCACCGCAGAATTATTGTCCCATGTTTCTTCTAATAAACTGTTTTCTACCAAATAACCTTAATGTGTGGTATGAAACATTAACGAAATGACGAGATTTTAAACATAAATTGTTTCTTCAACAAGGACAAGTATGGCAAAACTCAAAACTTAAGGCACTCTGAAACAGCAAAAGCATTATTAAAAAGGAATGATTTTATCGCCATGAGTGTGACTATTTTCTTTCTGATTATTTTTTAAGTGAACTTCATTTAAGACAAGATGAAAAGGTGGCATATTGGGTAGTGTTGCAGCTTCACAGTGCCTGTGTTTTAAGCTCGCATCCTCTGCACTTGCATGTTCTCTCTGTACTCATGCGGCTTTCCTACCACATCACTGAAGATGGTAATTCCAAATTAACCCACTATGAGTTTATTCGTGTGCAGGATTGTACTTTGTGATGTTCTGTCAGGGGTTGTTTCCTACCTTTTGCCTAATGCATCTGGTACAGGCTTTATGACCCTAAATTGGATTAAGCAAGAATAAGAACAGCTACGTCCATCATTACAGATCAAGATATCTGAAACTGTGCACATTATGGACACTGAGGGGATGCTGTTTATGTAACTTTAGCAGTGAGTGCTCTGGACGCCAAAGAGTAAACCCCCTGGCTCTTGAAGTCTAATAACATGCAACTAAAGCAAAATCTTTACAGAAAAAGTTGGAACTTTCTGCTGCCATTGATGCTAATAAGAACAAAATAGATGTTGTCATCAAGTTCAGCATTCTGCAGTCAGTTTCGTCCTGTAATGTACATGCCAAAACACTATGCCATGTTCCAATTATAAAATATAAATCTGTTATAATGAAATCCACGTTATAACTAATTATTTTTTTCAGTCCTACACACTTTGTTGAAATGAAACTTGACCTGGATTTTTGTCATCACTACTTCCATGTGTTTTCTAATATTACAATCCAGCAACATTGATTTGTATAGTCACTTCTCATATTTGCTGTTTAAAATCACATAAATATCCTTGCAAGGTTCTCATTGTACTTTCCGTTGTGCATTTCATGTTTTTTATTGTTTTAATCTTTCGTTTGTACTGTTCACTTTTGTATCTGATGCTGTATTCTTATCTTGTTAGGCCCTGTGAAGGGCCTTGTGATGGTGCTGCTTTTAACAGCACTTTACAAAATACAGTGGATTGACAGATATGTGGCCCTTGTACACATGAACTCCAGAAAACACAACATGTGCAGATGTGGAAGGAGCCTCGCTGAAGTTCTGTTGGGGACAATATGTTGTTGTTTAAACAACAACTCTAAGCTACAGAGATACGAAGAACTTGAAATTGTCAAATTTATTAAGGGTTGGCCTCAAACAGGTGACAAATGGGAGGGCAAATGCAGTAAGTGTACTCATCTGCAATAAATATGCTGGCAAGCCTACCTAGTGGATGCCTATCTTCTTAAGTTTTTCTGAGCCTCAAGAGTGCAGGAATACTTTTGGCCTGTAGGGAGATTTTTAGGAGAATAGTTCCAGGAGTTCCAAAGGACAAACATAGTCCTCCAGAATAAGATCCTAGCAGTTTAAAAGCTCCTTCTTGCCAAGACTTTAGTGAATTGAGAATCAGAAGGTGAGTCTGGCAAGAGCTTTAATGGTGAATGGATGTGAGGCCAGGTTAGGTTAGGTTCTGCTATAGAGAGAGGAACAGAAGGGGAGACTGGAGTGCTTATTAACAATGCTTATACCTATGGACAAGCCAGGTAGGCCCACAGAATGAATAAAGGTTTGTTTTCATCTGCTTACTTTGTACTTAATACTTCTTATGTTTATTCATTTTCTTGTGTCTTTAATTTTTGTCACAAAAGACTATCTGTGCATAGCTTTCTTCATCTGGTTTTGGGAACAACGAGTGCCCCCCACAAACCACACAGCATTTGCTTGGATGAAAATATATCTCTGCAGAGTATATAAAGAAATAACCAATGCTTGTGAAAGCTTATAAAAGACCATTGTCTTTGGAATAACACATTGTTATATATACTAGGAGTTTTGCAACAGGTCTTTTCCACAAAAGAGTGAACAAGCAATCGTTAGCTTTCATCAGAGTGAATTTAACATGGCTTTGTAAAGCAATGCACTACCTAGAGTAAGGTATAAGATGGCTGAGTTTTCATTGCTGTTTTCACTGTACAAAACTGAAGAAACAAAATCATCATTGTATGATATTTATATAAAAAAAATCCAGCAAGCAATTGACTTCCAAAGAAAGAATGCTATCTTACGCTTTAATTGAATTAAAATTCTTTTCAACCTCTTCCACTGGCGTTTTAAATTCAAGGCCAACTCGATAACTCTTGTCAACTGTAAATATCTAGAAAAAAATGTTAAAAAGTAATTAATATGATCTTTATGACTACATATGTTTTCACAGTCTTAATTAGTTCTTAAAAATGCATTTCCCTCTCTGGAGATTTTTCAGTGGTCAAAACAATTATCTGTTCAATAGCTTTGACAAACCCTCAATCACTTTGAAGAGTAAATGAAGAATGATGAGAGGTCAAATGTTGCGCTATGCTTCAAAACAAGTACTAAAAAGGAAGAGAAACCTTCTGAAACCCTGTTCACAAAAACAAACAGATATATATCCATCCATCCATTATCCAACTACAGGGTCACGGGGGTCTGCTGGAGCCAATCCCAGCCAACACAGGGCGCAAGGCAGGAAACAAACCCAGGGCAGGGCGACAGCCCACCATAGGGCACACACAGCCAGACACACCAATCACACACTAGGTACAAGTTAGGATCGTCAATGCACCTAACCTGCATTTCTTTGGACTGTGGGAGGAAACCGGAGTACCCAGAGGAAACCCACGCAGACACGGGGATTTTATTGTAATCATTCCATACAAATAGATCAATTTTTACAAAAAATAGGACTGAAAACAAATCAACCCCCATCCCTGAAAAAGAAGGCATAGCCAACAGAATAAAGCTTAAAACTAGTAAAAATTAAAAAATTGATTAGTTTAATATGAGGATACAGATAAATGGAGAAGAAAAAGAAATGGGAAGATAATCTACTTCCTCAGTGCTTTAAGAGCTTATTCTAAAATATTATTGATTAGAATCTGCCAGGTTTTGAAAAAGTTCTGCACAGATCCTCTAAGTGAGAATTTGATTTTGAACATTGTTTTAAAGTAAGCACTTAGAAGGGAATGGGAGTGACAGGGTTCTCCTTCAAATGCAAGGGGCACAAGGAGCACTGAAGCAAAAGAGACAAGTGCTCAGGCTCTCTCAGTTCATACGCCTGCTGTTCCTCAATGAATACTACTACATCAAATACTGGACATAAATTGCTAATCACGTTGTGTATGTTTTGTCTGTCTATTCATCAACAGCTATGGATTTATTATCAGCCTGACTGACACCCTCTACCAACCATCTTTGGATATTCTCTACCAAAGACATAAGCACTACTTGCAGCAGTCCAGCTGACAGAGGTGCTTGTTTCGCATATTCAATAACATTATCCACTGACTTAGCACTAGCAAGCACTGATAAAATACCTATAATTCACTCTTTTAACAGCTTAGCATCAGGAGGCTTTTTTGTGTACATCTAACTATAGCAAACTAGGAAATTATAATTGTGAAAAGTGTTGAAAATGAAGGACAGGTAATTACTGACCTCTACCACCCATTCTCCTAGTTAACACGTCTGCTACAAACAGATTACCAGAACCAGATAATATTTCTGGTTTTATATCTTGAGTTCTGAAGGAGGCTAGCGAGTACATATATAAACCCTTGACACTGCACACTGGGGAGATTCCGAAGGACTGGGAAATGGCAAAAATTATCTCATTATATAAAAAGGGTGACCAGCCAGTAAGCTTAAAATGCATCACAGGAAAATTAATGGAAGGAATTATTAAGAATAAGCTTGATGGTAAGTACAGGAGTTTTTCTGAACAGTCCGCATGGGTTCAGAAGAGGGAGGTCATGTTTGACTGATATACTGGAACTCTATGAGGAAGCAACAAAAGGATACAATCAAAGTGAAGTATATGATATTATTTATCTTGACTTTCAGAAAGCATTTTGATAAGGTGCCACATGAGAGGCTGGGCTTCAAACTAAAAGAAGTGGGAGTTCAGGGTGATGTTTTTAGATGTGTGCAGAATTAGCTCAGACACAGGAAGCAGAGGGTCATGATGTGAGGAACCTTATCAGAATTAGCTGATGGTCAGTCCTAGGGCTGCTGCTATATATATATATATATATATATATATATATATATATATATATATATATATATATATATATATATATATATATATATATATATATATATATATATATATATAATTCACTAAGGCAAGACACCCATGGAAAGGCAAGACACCCATAGAAAGTACGCCGGAAGGGGCGTAGATTCACTAAGCCACCGACAAGTAAGATACCTATGGCGCACGCAGGGAGAAGCCACGCCCACCAACTCCAAGACCAATGGAAACAACGGCAACTCGCAGAGCCACGCCCACCAACTCGAGCTCGACGACACAGAAAGAACGGCGTCATTTATATTCGTCTGTCGTAGAGGCTTCATGTACCTCCGAGCCACCTTGACTGTTCATAGAGGCATGTTTCTCGCCGAGGTGAGTCACCATATGCAGCGTGTAAAACAGTTTGCGAGGGGTATCCCATGGGATCCTTAAAACAATCCTTTACAACTGAGGTTAAAACACAATAAAGTAAGCAGTCTTTAAAAACCGAGTTTTCAGTTATGACGCATGACCGCATGCACCATAGCAAACTGTTTTACACGCTGCATACAGCAATTCGCATCCGCGACAAACATGCGTCTTCTTCACTCACAGACAATTATATGTTGCTCTCTCCAGAGTTTCATCTTTTCATTCACTTTCTGTTGTATCCTCAAACCCTCCCTTTTTAGACAACTGTGTCTTTCCAGAAGTGTTCAGCCATCAATAAATAACTATGTGGCATTTGTTATGCCGCGGGTTCACTATTGTGTTGTATTTTGCTCTCTCCAGAGTTCCATCTTTTCATTCACTTACCACTTCTCACACCAACCCATTTTAGACAACCGTGCCTTTCCAGAAGTATTTAGTATTCAATAAATAATTATGCATGAAACTGAGCGTGTGTCTACCCGGCGCAGAGAGGAATGGGTAAGCCGTTGAACCCCATTCGAGCTGCAAACTGTGGAATTCCCAATAAGTGCGACTCATACGCTCCCACTGGTTGCGTCCCTACCCTTTGTGCACACCCCCCTCTCACCTCGCTACTACTGTGGTATGGTGGATTATATATAGAAAAGCAGCCAACGACTCAAGTGACGAGTTGGAGGTGGGCACATGAACGAGAATTCAGCAGACTAGCATGACGGAGGGAGCTGAATGGACGTCCTTCTCCTCTCCTCCCGTTCCACACTCCACGCCGTGCACCCCCATCCCTCTTCTGGCAAGAGAAGGTGCGATTGCGGTCCGCCAGTTTTCAGTCACGGACGATTGTGTGTTGGTTTGTTCCGTGCATTGTTACAATGTTGCTTTTCTTGCTGATTTATTACATTACCAATTTTTCAAATGTTAATTTTCTCCCTGTGCTTAAAAATCATTAAAAAACCGTCCTGATTATGTGGCGTATGGTACGCCGCGGGTTGGCTAGTATATATAAATGATTTAGATAGGAATATAAGTAACAAACTGGTTAAGTTTGCAAATCATAACAAGATAGGTGGATTGACAGATAATTTGGAATTAGTTAAATCATTACATAAAGACTTGGACAGCATATAGGCTTTAGGCAGATCTGTGGCAGATGAAATTTAATTTCAGTAAATGTAAAGTATTATACATAGGAAGTAAAAATGTTAGATTTGAATACACAATGGGGGGTCTGAAAATCGAGAATACACCTTATGAGAAGAATTTAGGAGTCATAGTGGACTCTAAGCTGTCAACATCCTGACAGTGTTCAGAAGCCATTAAGAAGGTAAACAGAATGTTAGTTTACATAGCACGATGTGTGGAGTACAAGTCCAAGGAGGTTATGCTCAAGCTTTATAATGCACTGGTGAGGCCTCATCTCAAGTTCTGTGTGAATTTTTTGTTCTCCAGGCTACAAAAAAGACATAGCAGCGCTAGAAAAGGTCCAGAAAAGAGCAACTAGGCTCATTCCAGGGTTACAGGGGATAAATTATGAAGAAAGATTAAAATAGCTGAGAATTCTCAGTTTAAGCAAAAGAAGATAGGTGACATGATTGAAGAGTTTAGAATTATGAAGGGAATTAGAACAGTGGATCGAGACTATTATATTAAAATGAGTTCATCAAAGACAAGGGGACACCACTGGAAACTTGTTGAGGGTAAATTTCACACAAACATCAGGAAGTTTTCTTTAACACAGAAAACATACACATCAACACTTGGAATAAGCTACCAAGTAAAGTGGTAGACAGTAAGACTTTAGAGACTTTCATAACTAAACTTGATGTTTTTTTAGAATAATTAAGTGGATAGGACTGGCGAGCCTTATTGGGCTGAATGGCCTGTTCTCATCTAGATTGTTCTAATGTTCTAATGTACAGTATGTGACCAACAAAGCAAACAGTGACCAGCTTAGTTGCTCCCTGTTTCCACAACCACTTAATCCAACTTTAGACATATAGGAAGATGTAACCCACTCTGTAGTACTGAAGAATAGGCAAGACCTAACCCAGAACATAGTCCATCACAGGGCCCACTCTTACCTACACCAGGACAACTAACAGCTGATAACCACCCTAGTCTACACAGTTTTATGATTTGGGAGGAAATCTCTCACATAAACAAACATGAGGGTCAAAAAGCACAGACACTGAGTAGGACCAAGTCTGCTTGTGCAGTGAATTGAAAGTGCAAATCACATATTTTTAAATTGGATAAAAAAATCTGTACATACTTCAATTTCTGTTGTGCTGGACAAAGAAGGATCACCCATATCTTTAGCAATGATGGTTAGTCTGTATTTTCCTTTTAATTCACTGTCTAGTGTGGTTGCAATCCTAAAGAGAAATAAAAACAAAAAAAATTACATAAGCAAACACTTTCATTGACTACCATCCTGTATTACACTCTGATAAATACCATTGATTCTGCCCTCTGTATGATGTTTCTGGGCACCAACTATTGTGCATAAGCCTATGCTTTGGTATTTCTCATTTCTGCACGTCAGTTTGGCTTATTTTACTAGTATTTTCTGTCTTGCCTTTAACATTTGACGATCTACTGGTTCCTAATCACTTTACCTATATCTCCAGTTTTGTCTTCCATCTCTGCTATACACAAGGCTTACTTAAAATCACTCCCACTTGGTACTTTTACGATCTGGTATTTTGTTTAATTTTGTATGGTAGTTTGTGATTTGTTTTTTTTTCAAATCTTTGCATCATTTAAGGGGCTAAATATCGAGGAATCTGAAAACCTTCTAGACTCTCCTGAGGTATGAGGAGGGGACACTGTCGCTAACCTTGTGACCCATTTCTGCCTCCACAGCTCTAAGCTTCAATAAAGGCAACTGACTCCACCCCTATTCCTATAAAACCGTGCATCCCCAGAAACAGGCATCTCACTTTGACCGAATCTAACTGGAGAGACGAAGCTCCAAGAGAAAAAAGACCCACTCAGGCGAGCAACGATTACTTTAAGAGAAAGTCAACAGCCTGCATTTTCTGTTTGCAGCACCATTACACATTATATTATTTTCTGTTTGAAGGAATTAAAGGGGACAACCCGGTTGGTGTCCCAGTATTTCTTCCTTGAATCCAGGTTTCACTACTGTTCAACCACAGTGTCAGTTTGAAAAAGTACAATCTATTGTTTTGCCTCAACACCATTTTGTTTGACCTTGGAAGGCAACATTTTTTGCCCTTCTGTTGTGAAGATTGTTAAGGAATTTGCTGTGTGTGTAATGTCCAGGGTCACACACTGTGTTTCATTAGATGTCAAATGTATACATTTCCAAGATTGAATAAAAACTGTGTTGGTATGTGATTGTTGTAATGAAACTTTTTCCTGGTTAATGAATTTGTTAATAGCATGTATGTCTTTGGTTGTTGGTTAGCATTTCAGATATTGATGACAGATCTGTTAGACCTTTGGTTATGACTTCACCTTTATTCTTGAACTATGTTTCATCCTTTGATTCTCTGCTATAAAAAATTTCAGTGCCTCATTCGGAGTCAGTACAGGTGCAGCCTCTACTATGGGAGGCTTCCTCTGGCACAGGTGAGCAGACCAACTGTATGCATTTAATGTTCTAGCTGTTTAACATGATAGACAGCTTTAATAAACATCCATCCATCCATCCATTTTCTAACCCGCTGAATCCGAATACAGGGTCACGGGGGTCTGCTGGAGCCAATCCCAGCCAACACAGGGCACAAGGCAGGAACCAATCCTGGGCAGGGTGCCAACCCACCGCATTAATAAACATAATGGGAAAAGTATTGTATAGAAATATATTAATTTTACAAAACTGTCTGAAGCCTAATGTACAGGATATTTCTTGTTTTTACAGCTTCAGTTCTACTTGTCTCCTCATTTCATGAACATATTTATTTTTCTTTTCTCTGAATCCATTACACCAATAGGCATGTTGGACCTTTGGTTAGGTGGGTCTACAAAAGAACATCGGTTAAGGGAGCAAGAAAAGACCTACTCAAGATGTTGACTAAATGTTTAAAAGTGACTGAAAGAAGCAAGTGTGTGTTATATATCTTGGTTATTGACTTCCTGAGATCTTCATTGATTTATTAGTTATATTTGTTTAGTTTTTTCAGGCTTTTTATCATCCCCAGTGATATCTATACATAGTGCTGCGGGTTTCCTAGATCAAGGATTCTGAATATTCCATTGGTTTTCTAATGTAATCTTTATTTGAAAGCTGACTATGTATTTTTTTGTTTACTGTGATGTCATTTTGGATCCCTACAGATGCCACTATATTGTGTTGTGTGGAGTCTTCCGTACCCATGGAAACAAGCAAAATATTCATGTGAACGCAGTGCTGATGTCCTCTGAATTGGCGATGGGTTTAATTATCACCCAAATCAATGACTTGGCGTCCAAATTTATGATCCTAAAACCTTTTCTGTGCCTTGTCCTTGCAAATAATTATTTTTGATCTCTCATTATTTGACTTTGTGCTTTCATCTTTTGGTGTTTGATTCTTGTTTAATGCTCATTATGATTTGGTTGGCTTGATATCCCATATTTGACATGTGCCTGTTTCTGACTCTCTCTGTTGCTTTCCCTCTCTGTGCCCATGCCAATGGAACAGTTAATTTTTAAACATGTATTTGTTTTATTTCAAATCTTTATTCTATTCAGGTGACACCATTTTGTGTTTATTATTATTATTATCATTATTTATTTTATTTTTTTTGTTTGTTTGTTTTGTAGCTATCTTTCAGTGGCCACAGCGATGTTGTTTACATTTTCTATGTCTGTTCCTTGACAAGAGGGTCACATAACATAATTTGTCAGTATGTTCTGCTTGTATAAGAAAGCAGTACACAGTGAGTATCCGGGATGTTGGATATTCATTCACATGCTTCACAGGACTTGTTTTGGTCTTGGAATCCATTTTTGTTAGTTCTGGGTTTTTGACGTTTGCAGGACAGTCTTTTAACTTCAACCAATCAGCTTTTAAAGTGGGCTGCTGCCATCATAAAGCAGGGACTACATGAGAAAGCATGCACAGTCCCCCTTTGGAACAAAAGCCTGTGATCATTTATACTTCTAAGGGAGGTAGATTCTTTAGACTCTTATTAAAGGATGTGGAGTGTTATGCCTTTGTGCACTCGGTCTCTACCTTATGATGTCAGAAGCTAACATTAAAGTTTATAAAGTGTAATTGACTGTCCTGGAGCAAACACTTTGATGCAGTACCAGAAACAACAGAAACACAACTAAACAAGATGTCACCATCACTCATAAGAATCTAATTTACAGTCAAATATGAAATGTGTAGAATAGTAATGAGCGTATTCACATAAGTTCTGATTCACAGATAGTTTTGTGAAAGCAACACTAAAATTTGTTTTGTATGTTATTTCACATTTGGGAAAGTTTTTTTAGCAGTAGGCAAAAAAATATATATTATTTCCATTGTCCCAGTCACACTTCCATTTTTGACTGTTTTCTTTTCTGCAGCTGCATAATGCACGTAATCTATACCACATTGGTAAAATTAATGCCTCTCTTACATGGAAAAGTGCAGTACATTTTTTAAAATATGACATGCTGCTTATTTTCCCCATCATAACATACCATCATTTACTACATGGAAAGCTGCAGCTGGCAAACCCCTTCCACTGTTACCGATCAACCACATTATCCCAGTTGAGGATATGCACACTTCCAGTGATATTTCTTTTCTCTCTACATGCATCATTAATGCACAATAATGCTTCCAGACTGGACCTACCAGAAAACACCATCCTTCTTGTGTTAATAGGCTGAAATTTCACTGGAAGCTTATTTCATGAATTATTTTTCAGATTCAATTTAAATTTTGTGCAAATTGCTTTCCTCATCACTAGATTGAAAAATGAATTGCTGTTATGAATATGCTGTTGATATTGCAGAAAAATGAAAGTGTTTTGTATTTATGCAAGTGTATTAATTTAAGGGTTATTTTTCTGTAATCTTGCAGTTAATTAATATGCAAATCTCTGCATTAAATATTCTACATATCAGAGAAGAATGGCATAAATCAAAAAACAACTGGTGTTCCCCCACCATCCTTTACTGGTTAAGAGGGTTTTGAAAATGGATTCATGAATATATCATAGAGAGTATAGCATTAAAAATGATTGAGGTGAAACACGACTAACATAGCATGCACAATGTAATCGATCGACTTTCCCAGAAATAGTATCTACTAGAGGCAAAATATAAAGAAATGAAGAAAACGAAAAGATTCTATTTATTACACAATACATTTAAAAGGTTTGTTCTCACCTGACAGAGCCTTCGTAGATATTATTAACAACAGTTGTTCGTACTAAGAAGCTTCCATTCTTGGGCAATGTTTTTCCATCAGTTGAGATAAATTCTGTTTTTGGAATTACAAACTCAATGATTTTGTTTACTCCAGAATCACGATCATTTGCCTGTTTAGACAATGAACATATTGAAAATAATACAGTCATTAAAATCTTACCACCAAGTATACTTTGACAATTATCTCTCCATTTTCATTAGAATGCTGTGTACTTGGAAGCCCTGTTCTAGAAGTGTTAGCATGCAAGCCCTTTGTTAGCTCTACTGTAACTGTTTAAGACAAAGCAGATGTTTTAAAATGAAATAAATGTAAAAATACAAACAGGCACATAACTACAGAAGTAAAGAAAATAATATTGTAGTATAGTTAGACATGTGTAGTATAGCTAAAGTTACACCAGTTGTCTATGTATTTTGAGGAATTTTTGTGAAAATTACTTCATTTCAAGAAAAGAATAGTGAATTTAGAAAATATATACAGAAATCACAAGGTGGTGCATAGGTGTTACCATCATCATTCTTATACTGTTTGAGTATTGTTATCACAATTACAATAGCGAGTATCTGAGTTATAATGGCTATGAGAATTTGAGCCTTAGAATTATTTATAACCTTTTGGAAAGAAGCTAATGACTAGACATGTAGGCTTAGCGTACATCTTGCATGATTTCTTTGAAAATTTGTTATAGCTCACTTTGAAATTCTGAAAATGACACATTTACTCAATATGAAGAGATAATGAAAACGCTTCCATGTAGAATAAACTGAATGATACAGACTGGGAAAAGATGTCTAACTACTTACATATCCATAATCCTCTAGGACTCTTCCAAATGGCTCTTTTTCACTTTACTTTCTTTATGTTTTAGGATTTTGCTCATTGTGGTTTGTAATATAATTGAACTGTTTAGTAAAGAGTTTTAAATGCTCTGATCAAAAGACAAAACCGAACTGCACTGAGGTGTTTTGTGTGTTCTCCAAATGATAGGCACTGTACATGATGAAGATAGATCGTGCATTTACTGGCGTTATACACAATGAAGTATGTAAGATAAAAACTTGGCATGATTTGTAAAGTACTATGTAAAATATCATTTGTCTGCTTAATTTATCAACTCATACTGCAGGGAAGTAGCAACAAGAGTTTCAGTTAGACTGGCCATGTCAAGCCCTGACCAAAAGACATCATTGATTGAATGCTGCATAATGATGTTCCTTTTGACCAAGTCACATCACTGGTGTAGACTTTTGTCTTGGGGAGATCAGTCCTAAATATTAAAGGGAAATAATAGTGTTTTAATATGCCAAAGTAAATTTATCTGTAAGTGCCACATTTCACACCTTTAAAAATTATACTTATCTCAAAAAGTTGTTAATAAGTAAGTAAAGGAACAAGCAGAAAATAAAGCAAAGTAAATTCTGGGAAGTCCTAAAGTATTTGATGAAAAACAGTTAAGTGTAACTGAAAAAGCAGTAGATTTGGTGGATACATTATGAGAATCTGTTCATTGTTATGGCATAGTCAGCAGTGACAGTGGTTGTTACAAAAAATAATGACATAGTGATTGTGGATTCTCGAATCACATTTTGAAAGACAGCTGCAGTTACAGGGGGTTGTAAATACACACAATGTTAACTGGGAATTTGAACACAATAAATGTATCTGCAAGATTGGTCTTGTTCATAGATTAGAAGATAACGCAATTAAAAAGTTCACAAAGTCTCTTGCCAAGATTATAAAAGAATTCTGAAACTTTCTTCATGAAAACCGCGACGAACAAATGAGTGCCGACAAACTCGCTAACTGGTTTTTGATAAATGCGCGCCGACAAAATCGCCACGACAAAATCGCGAGAGAGGCCAAGAGAGTGGGACGCGTACGTGTACATTATGTACACATTATGAGCTAGGTTATAACTGTATTCGAAGATGCTAATTGCACTGAGTTTCGTTCCTCCGAAAGATGTTGGGTCCGCTTTCGATGAACTGAGTGAGAGTACACCCGACAATCTCCAGAATGTTTATGATTACTGGGAGGACAATTATGTTGGTCGATTGAGATGCAATCGACGAGCCAACCCGTTGTTTCCTATCACCATGTGGAACATGCAAGAACGTGTTGCTGATGGCATGCCCTGAACAAATAACTCAGTCGAGGGTTGGCATAACGCATTGTATACAAAGCGGAATTACCAGCACTCAGGCAGCCAGCAAGTCTAAATACGCTCAACTATCAAGATGTCTTGCTGCAATTCTTCCTACATATGCAGGGTGTGATCTTAAGGATTATCTGAATGCCGTGTCTCATAATATTGACTTCTAAAATAAACATTATTATATATGCTTTAAACTAGTAATTCATATTTAATGAAAATTTCGCGATTTTGACGGCGCAATTTTGACGCTGCGTTTTAATCAATCAATCAATCAATCAACATTTCAATCAATTTTAATGGGCGCTATTTTGTCGGCGCTCATATGTCTATCACGCAAATGTCGGGTCACTCACAGAAAATGACTTATGGGTGCACCCTTTTGATGCCGAGGCCAAACAGCAATCCAAGGAGACAAAAAATAGATTTCCCTCACTTAAGAATCATAAGGTCCAAATTAGTGTTGGTAGCACTGTGGTGTTTATTTGAAATGTTTTTTTGTTTTTGTTTTTTTCTTGACAATTTAACATTGCAAAAAGATGCTTGCAAGAAAGTATTTTGCTTATGTGATATGGAAGTATGTATGGCACAAAAAAGGTGCACAAAATTGAGCTATTAAATGTTGTTTCATCAAGACAATTTACCAATGCACAAGATTTGTGTTACACTTCCTAACGTAAATTAGGTTGGAGCAGTTGGACCATCTTTAGGACCCCAGATCTTGCATGTAGAGGAACAAAACCCTTACGCAATGAAGATTTGATGACTACTGTAAAAGGGTAGTTTGACCGCCATTAAACACCTTTTATTATTTTCCAACAATCAAAATGTTGCAACAGTGTTTGAGTAAGTGTATTAAGTTTAAGGGGACAATGTAAATATATATATAACAGTTGAAATGTAATGACTGACCTAAAATCATGAAAAGGTCATCAGTAAACTGCCAGTGGTTTAAATGTAAAGTTTAGGTAAGCAGAAACTGAAAAAAATGAAATCTCAGAATTTTACAAATGGGCTTTGTTCAGGGAGCAACTAATATGTTACATCCTACAGATGTTCTGCAGCAATTAAATAAATTAAGCTTTGCAAGATGAAGCAAACAATTTGTACAAATTTCCCAAACTCTGTTGATTACTTAAAAACCCTCTGACTTCTTAAAGCCGAGTTGAAACAGACTGTGATACTACACCCTCTGAAGTACTACTTGGACAATATTACACTATAGAAAATTTTATATTCCAGTGATAATGACAAGATAATGGTAATTAACAAATAAATTAAGACAGAGCATCATTACCCTTAGAAGTATAGGCCTTTCATTTAGAGAAATTGCAAAAAAATCAAAGTGTGAGTGAGTGTGGTATCCTACACAATCCAAAGGCATTTGGAAACTGGAAGAAACTCTGATAGGAAGAGATCTAGCAGACCCAAAGTCATGGCCCAGTCAGAAGACAGGTTTCTGATGGTCACCGGCTTGTGTGATATATGTCTCTTAGCACAATAGCTTCAAGCACAGTTTAACAGTGGTCGAGAAAAGCAAGTTTCGGTTTCTATTGTGAAGAGGAGACTTTGTGCAACAGCTTTGTCAGGGCAAGTGGAAGTAAGAATGCCATTGTTATGTACCGATGAATCAAAATTTGAAATCTTCAGTTCATCATACAGGGTGTTTGTAGGCCATCAACCTGACGAAAGGATGGTTCCTCAATGTGTGACACCAACTATCAAAAATGGAAGAGGAGGCAGAGTAGGTGAGTACAGAGTGACTAGTATTCTGAATCAAAAGGGTTACCACATTTTGGCTGTTATATTAGCAAAAGGTGGCTACTTTGATGAATCAAACGTTTGAATAAAATTTTGTGCACTTAATGATTCTTTGACTTATTTTTTATTTGACATTGTTAATTTGTTCTATGCCTTGATTTCATGAAACATTAAGACATTAAACTGTGTGCATTTCCATAAAAACTGAAAAACCTGAGGTATTCTTCATATATACACACAAACACACACACATACTGTATATATCATCATTTAAGTGCATATTGCAGAAGTTAATTTAAGGGTATTAACATACATTTCAGCTATACCTTATTGCAATTGAAACCATTTTTCAACATGGTCTCCCTATTTCAAGGTACTATAATGTTTAGGACATATCAATGGCAGGGCTATTAAAATGTGAAGCTGTTTCTGATCTGTTGGACAGGCATTTGTGGCTTTTTCTTTACCACAGTGAGGATTCTTCTGTAATCAGGAGTAGAGGCCTTCCTTGGCCAACCTATAAACTTTGCAATTACTGAACTCACCAGTGCATTCTTTTCTTATACGTACACTTATATATTGCGATGGATGACTGGGACGCCTGGAGAATGGAAGGTCCGGGTGAGAGACGACACCTCCCCCAGAACACGAGAGGGCAGCCTCCCTGGTTTACATCGGGGCCACGGGACTGGAGCTTGGAGGCTCAAACCTGTTGGGAGCCATGGCCACCACCATGGGGTACCTTGGCGAACAAGGATACCTGGACTGCAGCACTTCTGCTACACCAGGAAGTGCTACTGGAAGAGAATCCGGGCGCACCTGGAGCATATCCAGGTGCAACATAAAAATGGCCACCTCACTCCATTCTGGGAGCTGGAGTCGGAAGGCAGAGGACGGAGCTTGCGATTGCACTGTGTGTGCTGCTAAAGGACTATGCATTATGAAAACAAATAAAAGCGTATGTTTGGACTTCTGTGTGTCCTGGTGTCTGTCTGTAGCCAGGTTGAATGTTCAGAATATATACACTGTACTACACTTTGAATAATTTCCTTCTGTGTTAAAATAAGAACTTAGTAATTAACCTTTAATGTGTAAATCATTAATAATAATTATTAACACAATTATTTAATGTACCTTAACATTAATAGTTAAATATTGCAGAATCCTCTGATTATTCTCATAATTCAAAATAAAGCTTTGGAGCCCTTTCTTGATATTTAAAGTGCTGCTGTAGTGGAAACATAAAAGGACTGAGCTAAGTGGTGAAATCCAAAAATTTAAGAAACAGGGAAAACTCTTTTTGTACAGCGAATTCACAAGTCACAGACTCAGAAAATGAAAGTTGAGGTATGATCAGCATGTTTGCCTTAGACTAGGCCTTCAGCTTTTAACTTAATAATGTTCAAGAAAATACATACAGACAATGAAGTGACTAAATCGTCCTTCTTGGCTACTTCTGGGACCACCACTATTGAAAGAAAGACAGCATTAGTGACACAATTTGAGATTCAGTTTTTGTTTGTGTGTAAATTTTATACTTTGTAAAATTTTAAAATCAACTAAAATACACAAGTGCCTTTCAGTTCATCTCATTGTTTTATTATACATTTCCCATTAGGCAGGCACTGAGGGGCCAGCCATTTTTTCATTTCATAGCATTACACAGAGAGTTTGGCTATGAACTCAGGGGGTTGAGATAAGAATGTGCTTTCTTACCCAGATAAGCTATAAGGGAACTCGCCTCATAATTTGCCTCTGTTACCTTGTAAACCATAATACAATTTAAACAAAATACACATAGAAAATTTAGGAAAAGGCAAGGAATTTTCTTGATGCGATACCTGCTTTGAAAATCTTTTATATATACATAAAACATGTTGTTGTTGTTTTGTTTGTTTGTTTTTTTGTTTTTCAAAAAAAGAGCAATAATTTTACTACTTTACCTGGTAAAGTGTAATGAAAAAATATGTTAGCATTTAATTAAAAAAATAAATGAACATTTAACTTTTTAAAAAGTCAAACTGTTTCTATCCATATTTGACCATAAAGTGGAATTGTTGGGAATGGGAATATCAAGCATTAATATATTCTTTAACATGTTTTTAATGATTCAAATGCTTTTAAGTTATAGCAGATTTCTTCCTCAGATTCCACAGCACAACAGAGAGCTCTTAATGTCTTAATGGCACTTTATTATCACTATAATGTGCGTTCTCATGGGAAAGTAAAACCCAACATACCGAATACATTGTCCTTAACAGTGATCACGGGGGCATTGTCATTAATATCCTGGATGTTAATGATCAAAGTTCCTGAAATACAGAACATAAAACTGCATTACTACAAGCATGTTTGGTTAATGGTCACTGTACAGTACATTTGTCCATTGTGAGACCGTGGTTAAGTGCACCCTTCACTGGACTGGGAAAAAGGCAAGCAATTCTCATGACCGTGTTTAAAATCAATCTGCTGCTAGGACAGGCTCCAGCCCTTCTGGCCCTGAGATTGGACTTAGTGCACCCAGAAAATGGGTGAATAGCTCGAGTTCTATTAGGTTATTAAAAACAAATAAACGAAACATTTTGAAAAAAATATCACATAATTTAGGTTTTACAAATAAACTTAAAAAATAAATAAATAATTAACTTGCTTTGCTATTCACTTAAATCTTACAAAATGAAATCCTTTGTTGGAAACAAATCCACCATATCAATATTTAAGACACCACTCGTGCAAAGCATAATCAGCACTTCTTCTGAAGTTCAGTGCACATAATAATATCAAGTGTAATTAAATGTGACTATGTGATATACAGTGTCTTGTAAATGAAGTATGTACAACATTTTCTGATTGTATAAAACAGGCAAATGTAAAATATATTCCGGGTGGCACACTGGTTAGTGTGGTCAATATACAGTTTGCACATTCTTCCCATGTCTGTTTGGATTTTTCCTGCATCTCAAAATATTGTCATCTGGATAGTCATTATTTGTAAAATGCATGCCCAATTACTGCTGAAGTATGCACATGGCATCCAATTACATGTAGGCCTACTATTTAAATTATTCCTTGCAGAAATGAACATATGGCATACTGAAATATTTCTCATATATAGAAACAACAGACCAAACAGTAAATAAAAATTTTATCAACATTTCTAAAGATGCATATATTTTTAATTAAATGATGTAGTCGACAAACAGTGTAACGCATTCAGGGCTGACACGTGCGGTGAGATGATGAGGAAATCACCTCAGGTGGCACTTTAGTCAGGCTGGCATTTTCATGTCACTTTTTACAAAATAATACAAAAGATTAAGCATACTTTCAGTGCCTTATTTATACACTCCCTTTAAAAATGGTTGAGAAATATTTAAATTGTAAAAGTTTCAAATCTGGCATGGCAATGTGGCATTTCAGCACATTGTGAGTATTTGAAGATCAGAACAGTGCATGCGCTTTTCAAAGCCACAGGCCAGCCTATGGTTGGTGTTAAGTTTTCTGATATCTATCTTGAATCTGCAAAATTAATAAACAATAATTAATCAGAACTTATAATCATGAACAGCAGCTACATACTACTGACTTGTAATTTTTTTTCCAGGATGTCTATGAACTGGTCAGCACGCAGTGGCCGCTGCTCAAAGATGCTTTCAATGGAATCGTTACTGCTGAATGTGTCTCTCAGGAATTTATTTTCTGCATTGCACGTTTCTGTAAAAAGTGTTGAGTAGACGAACAACAATTCAATCCATCTTAAGTCTGCATGACATATTCCATTGTAATCAACCTCTCTCCTCAATCTACTTAGGCCGTAGGTGAAGTTAAATGATGTGGTAATTATTATAGAGGTGATTTTTAACCTACACACTCGATGGCTCGACATGTCCAATTCAAAATGATCACATTTGCATAGTACTCACCTGTTTCACTGTGATTAACTCCTTTTTCTGTAAGTATGTCAACAACTTTGACCTTCATTATTACTTGATGACACTCCTCATAGTCAATGACTGAGCTCTCATTCACAATCACTGAGCCATTTGGGTCCAGGTAAAACCAGTTGCGACAGACTGTATCGTCCACACCTGCATTGCATTTGCATTGTATTGTTGAAACCAACTGGTAGACTAAAGAGTGATTGGTGTCTTTGTCAGTTCCAATGATTTCTCTGACTATGCCAAGAGTCGATTTGTTCTCCTTGACTGAAACATCTTGTAATGTGGTGGCATCCAGCTTTGGGGGTTCATCATTAACATCTGTCACTATAATGTTTACTGTGGCGTCTGCCGTCCTATCACCGTCACTGGCAATAACAGACAGAATAATTTCTTTTTGTTCCTCATAGTCTAATGAAACATCCTGAGCCACAGAAATATTCCCAATATAACTCTGATTGTCTTTGGCTTTGCTGGATTTGATTATAAACTTCCCTACATTTCCACGAGAAAAGCTGAAAGTAATGCGATTATTGATTTCAGTTTGGTCGGGGTCTTGAGCTGTCACAATTCCAACATAAGCTCCTAGAAAAAAAGAAAAAAAAAAAGATCATCAAGTTAGCATTAAGAAAACTTGGAACTGAGTCTAAATACTTAAATGCAAAGTTTAAAAAATTTATTCTTTTATCACAATGAAAAGTTTTAATAGGACAGAACCTCTGTCACTTATGTCATGATATACTTTAATATTTATATTTATAACATTTTTAAACCCACCAATATAATTCTGGGCCCTGGTATCTATCTTAGAAGCCTCTGGCTACAAGGCAGGACCAACTCTGGATGAGGAGCCGGCCCAGCACAAAGCCATAATCCATTTGAAGACCATGGAGCATTGGGAGAAGATGGATTCTGTCATGGCAGCTTTAGGCATAAGGCTGCAGGAGTGGGTATGCAATACATAATATAATATATTCATACATTTACCCACATTGGGATAATTTAGAGTATCCATTAAACCTACTGTAGAATGTATGTCTGTGATATATAACAAAAAAACAGACATACAGTGGAGAACAAGCAAATGATTACAGATGCAGGTGAGACTGTTTCACCACCTGTCTATTTTACATATTGGCATTTCAATATCTGGAGAAGTACATTGAGCTGACACCACAAATTTATTGTTTAATGTCTTCCTATGCAATCAAAAGGACCTCTTTGGACCTGCACTGACATCAACCCAACTCTGTCATCAACCTAGATATTATAAAAATGCTGCTTTGAAAATTATGCATCAAATTTAAACTGCTAGGTAGCATACCTGGCTCACTTTCTGGCACAGTAAAGTTATATAGATCCTGAAAGAAGACTGGATTGTTGTTATTTATGTCCTGTAAGAGAAATGGATAGCACTTAGTCCAGTACAGTATATGCTATACAATGCATACTTTAGAAAACACGTGAATTAAATAATAGGCCCTGGCACATTTGAGAATATAAATTTTGCAAGTGTCATTTTTCTGATAAAACGTCATGCGTTATCCTTAATTATACAGTTCCTATTATCTTAGTTCCATTGATGAGTGATATTATGCCCTATTACTGTCACATGAAAGAAAACATATATACTGTATATTGATCAATGCATTAAATATGCAAACAGTTCTTTGAAAAACCAAGTACAACCTCTTTCAGTTCCCTGGTTTTACAATCATTGATTTCTCATCATCTCCAATAATTAGATGAAACTAATCTCAGGTAACAAACAACAAAAAAAGGTCACATTTTACTTCTTTCCAAAAAAAGAACAACAAGCAGAAGCCACATCTTAAAAAGTATGCAGACCTCATGACTCAGTATGTTGTAGAAGCTCCTGTTCATAAAAACTGGAACACAACTTTTTGTGTCTCCTCAAGCTCACAATGAATTTTTTTGTGATGCTACTACTACTTTGTGATGAGTTTTCTTCACTAACTTTCACAGAAATAAAATCGCTCTTTTTTATTAAAATGTTGTGATCACCCTTGGGGGTGATCTTAAGTCATCTCCAAATCCAAATAATGCCAAGGAGGCCAACCAAATTTAATAAAAAGTGGAGCTTAGTATAAATAAAACACAAGAAACAGATGAATAGAAGGAGCAACACAAGTAGGAACAAAAAGAAAATAAAGCCCAGATACCTCTCAGGGCCTTTCTATACATAAGGAAGAGCATAATTCTTTGTTTTTATAGAGGAGAGGAAGATCCATTTCTCACCCTCGTACCATCAGCACCGCCACTAAGTATTCTTTCCACATCTCCTGTGTGGAAGCTTTACAAAGCTTTATTCTCTCTTTCTCATATCAGCAGAACTCTTGTCCAGCTCATTCCCAACTCCAAATTCAGTCAAGCAGTGAACGAAAGGGGTTTTAAGTCCCAGCCAGGGATCACTACTGCTGCAATTCCCCAAATTACTTCAAAGTTAAGGAATGAGAGTTGAAGCTTATCTCAGGACTACCCTTAGCAACCCCTGTAATTTGTACCACACCGATAAAATCAATTCTTTTCATTCCTTTTGTTCAAATCATCATAGAATAGTGCAGAACATTTTTCAAAATATGGCATGCTTGATATTTTCCACACAGAAATTCAGTAAGCAGACAGCAGCCCAGGGCTGTACTTCCTAGAAACCGCTTTATCCTAATCCTAATTGAGAATAGGCACACTTTCAGTGATTTCTTTTCACTGGAGATCTTTATTTAAACATTAAATGACCGGCAGACATATGCAGCATTAATATATGATAATGTTTCTAGACAGCAACTACAACTTTCTACTTGTGTGAATGGTACACATTTTGCTAAAAGCAAAATGTAATTTATTTTCATTTAGTTTCATTGTGAAATTTACACAAATAGCTTCTCTCATCATTGTCTAAGATGAATGTCCAGGTGTACTTCCTAGACAGAACTATCTTAAAGGGATACCTAAAAATTACCCCCACCCCGTGGAAAGGCATCCAAGCCCAAAACCAAAATAGAAACTGGGAAGTCTTCTGTTTCAGCTCCAATATCAGAAACCTGCTCAGAAATTTGCTAAATTTTCTGTTTGGGCAGAAGAGAGGAGCACCTTTCTCTTAGGCTGGTATTTGTCTGGTCATACACAACAAGGAATAAAAAAAGGTAAATACAAGTATAAGACCGTGTCACAGTATTTTGCAGGCTTCTCAAGAGCTCTGATGAGACCCAGGTTATTTCATAGCGCAAGGCCCTTCATTGTTCAATTCCTGAACTCATCAAGAAAGCCTACGTCATTACAGGGCGAACCCCTGGCACACTGGAAGCTGTTGTGGAAAAAGAGGATGGTGGCAAATTTGGATGCCATCATGAAAAATCCCCTCCATCTTCTACCTGTCTTGGAGTGCTTTTAGCTACAAGTTCAGAAGAAAGAAGTGCCTCTGGGAATCCTTTCTGCCCACTGCTATCAGGCAATTCAGTGGATCCTCCTGATGTATTCATTAAGTTCATTTTGAAATATCTGCACAATATACATGTATTTGTTTTTATTTATTTAACAATTGATTCATTGATTGGCTGAATTATCTGTTCTGCAAATCTGTATGCTTTTTTATGTTTCTGCTGTTGTATGCATCTGAATTTCCCGATTGGATTAATACATTTTATCTAATCTAATCTAACCTAATCATAAATATTTATTATCCAGTTTGCTAGTTATGTATTCAATATACTAGACCTGGTCTATTTTACCTTTGGTCATACAGTGCATATACCACAAAGAGAGAGTAGCAATACAGTGAAATAAAAATATATTTTATGGCTTGATTATTGTATTATTTTAACTAATCAACCTAGAGAATGTCATGGGGCATGGTTTATTTAAATAATAATAGCAAAGGTAATGCTGAGAAGAAAACACCAAAACACAGTGCTAGGCCAGCTACCTTTCCTTGGCTGGACGCATGTCTAAGTAGAGTACACCCTACTGCAGAACTTGGACATTCAAGTTACCCAGAAAGAGCCATCATCTCCAGTTTGAAGTATGCCAAGTTGAATAGCTCCATAATGCAGCACTCAGATAACATGTTTGGCTAACAGGCATCACCTTTTCTTTGCTTGGTATCTCTCATTCATCTTGGCTTTTTACTCCTCTGCTCCAGAAACCAGATGATGTCACATGCACAGGTTATCACTTTGCAACTACTGCAAATAACTGATGGATGTTTATAAAAGTACATGATGTAACTGTAACTTTATTGCAAGCACACAATGATTTCCCTGATTAAATTTGTGGCATCCCTTAAATAATAACACTTAGAAATCAAGATGATCTTACTTCCACATTTATGACGACTAATACAAATGAGCAGAGGCTGGGAACTCCCAAGTCACAGGCTGACACATTCAGTTGAATTTTGCCATTTAATGCTGGGTCTATATTCTCCCGATATAAGGTTCCATTATTTGTTAAAACTCCTGTTATTGGATCAATGCTGAAGTTGGAACTGTATTTACTGGGTATAATGCCATAACGTATCATACTGTTGTTAGTATTTGGGTCATCCCTGTCAGTAGCCTGTAAAATAAATATACAAAAGAAAGAAATTACAGAAAGAAAGAAGCATAGAAGTAATACACATTTCCTAAAAAATGGAACTGAAAATGGCAGAATTGACTCCCCCTAACACTACAAAATCATTTTTGGTTTAAAATAATTTGTTACTAAAATAATACTTAAGGGGCTTGGAATTAGGCTTGTACCAGGAAGGAAGGAAAATAATAAGTATCTATCTATCTATCTATCTATCTATCTATCTATCTATCTATCTATCTATCTATCTATCTATCTATCTATCTAATTGTTCAGCAAATTGGTTGTAAAGAAGACTTTGGCAAATTTGCCAGTCAACACCAATGATAAACAAAACGTGAAAAAATTCCTTTAATTAGAGCTGGTATTTTAAAATGGCAGAACGCAAATTAAATAATCAAGTGTCAAAAAAATTCATACTCCTACAACAGATAATTCTACATTATGTACCTGTGCAATCTGTCAGATGTAGATGGTTGAAAAAATGCACATTGACCAGAATACAAATTTGTAGTCTATATTTAATTGCTTTGCATGTTAGAAAGCTACAGATAAGACCGTTTATAATTTAACCAAATTAAAAATACCTTATCTTTAAATATCTTAGGGGGAAATCTTGCATACCATAGCATACACTGAGATCTTATTATAAATATTGAAGTGCTGACAGGGGTAGGATGAAGGCACGCAATTTCTGTCTCTTTCTCTGTCCACAGCTTTTGTCATGATGACCTTTTTAAAGAATTGTTCAACCCGTGCTGTAAGCAGTGTGCATTAACTGTAATTGTCCAGTTTTCAAAACTGTCACTCGAGACCCTTGTTACATTTGCCAGCCCCAACTAAACCAAATTGAGAGTAAAGATTTCTAAATGAATAGGCAACTAAAGCTGGCAGCACATTACACAACTTCTAGTCAGAGGAGATGTCAAACTTAATGCCTGTTGCTGGATCTCCTTGCCTTTACATGACTAGGAATTGCAGGGGATAACAAATTATAAAACTACTCCATTACTTTTCAGCACAGTGTTAAAATTTTAAAGTATTTCAAGATTGTAGCATGCCAACAGCCAAGTGACATTTTGCCTGTACAAAGGCTTTCTTGGTTTGGTAAATGCAGCCCTTTAATTTTCCTTTTCAAATTCTATCAATGTAAGACAAATACAAAATATCAGCGAGACAAGCTTGCCTTCTGTTTGCATGGTTCATGACAACCACATTCCTTCCCTTATGCTGACATTGTATGTATTGTGTTTCTGGGTGTGCAGTTATTGGTCGTCAGCTCTCACACAAACACACACACACACATGCATACAAGCCCACCCTATGACTTAAGACAACTGATTTTGTCAGGGAGAGTTGGAGACACAAACGTCTGACTGAGGCGCTGACTCTCAGAGATTATGTAGTCTGATGCTGAAAATTACTGAAAAAATTAATCAGTATAATAGGGGGCTTAACTTGTTTTTTCTGCTAAATCAAGTGTTTATTAAATACATCAGAGTAGTTGTGTGTATTGTACTATCATAATGTTTCTTCTCTTCTGAATTGTGATTGTTTTGTAGTGCAAAATAGAGTGATCTTTCAGAAGTGTGTTGTCTTATCTTTGATTTAATTATTCTTTCACTATCTTTACACAAGAAATTTCAAAATAGAAGCTCTAGGCATCATAGGTAACCTACAAAACCAGATTTCTAGTTAGTTGACCAGTAGGGGATAAAGTGTACAGATAAGAGGAGAATGCTCCACATGGAGCAAGGGCATCAATGGAGTCCTTCAGGGGTTTCTTCTTGGACCATTTATTTTCTGATTTATTTTAATGACATTGATTTTGATATAATTAGTAAACTCGTCAAATTTGCAGATGACACTAAAATTGGAGGGATACCAGACATCAGGTGGTGAAGCAGCAGCCGCTCCATGGTCTTAATCACATGTGACATCAGAGCGACAGGCCGGAAGTCATTCAGCTCACTAGAACGTGATACCTTTGGGACTGGGGTGGTACAAGATGTTTTCCAAAGCCTCGGGACTCTCCCTTGTTCCAGGCTCAGGTTGAAGATGCGCTGTAGAGGACTCCCCAGCTCCAGCACACAGGCCTTCAGCAGTCGTGGCGATACGCCATCTGGAACCACTGCTTTGCTGGCATGAAGTCTCCTCTGCTCTCTGCTCACCTGCGCTGCTGTAATTGTGGGTGGGGATGTCTCTCCTATGCTGGTATCAGCAGAAGGATGGTTGGAGGATGCAGTACTCTGAAGTGAGCGTGGGTTAGGGTGGTCAAACCTGTTAAAGAAGTTGTTCATCTGGTTTAGTCTCTCCATGTCTCTCTCGATGGTGGCACCCCGCTTTGAGCTGCAGCCAGTGATCTTCATCCCATCCCACACTTCCTTCATGCTGTTATTCCGCAACTTATGCCTCCAGCTTTCTCCTGTACTGCTCCTTTGCCACCCTGAACTGGACTCAGAGTTCCTTCTGCACGCGCTTGAGCTCATGCTGATCAGCGCCTTTTAAAGCCCTTTTCTTCTGGTTCAAAAGGCCCTTGATGTCACTTGTAATTTATGGCTTGTTGTTAGCATAGCAGCGTACTGTTCTTACTGAAACTACAATGTCCATACAGAAGTTGATATAGTCAGTAGTGCAGTCAACAACCAATGTTCTCACTATGTGATCCCTGCAGGATATCCCAGCCCGTAGTTCTAAAGCAGTCTCTCAGGGCCTGCCATGCCTCAGGGGACCAATTTCTGAATGAGCATGTGGTTGTAGCTAGCTCCCTCACTCTTGGTTTGTAGTGAGGCTGAAGCAGAATCAGGTTATGATCTGCTTTCACAAGTGCAGGCAGCGGGGTGGCGCTGTATGCTTCTTTGACGTTTGCATACAGTAGTGTGGGTGTTACAATCCACATACTGGGAGAAGGCAGGTAATGTTTTGTCCAGCATTACATGGTTAAAGTCTCCAGTGTTTAGCACAAGCACCTCAGGGTGCTGTATTTGTAACTTATCAACTGCGGAATGGATGACGTCACTCGCTATCTTCGTGTTCGCTCAAGGGGGGATGTAAACAATAACAACAATCACATGTCCAAACTCTCTGGGCAAGTAATAGGGACACAAACTTATGGCCAACAGTTCGATGTCCCTACAGCAAGTGGAGATTTTAACGTTTACATGTCCAGAGTTACACCATCTTGTATTGACATAGAGTGTGAGACCTCCTCCGTTCTGCTTTCCACAGGTACTTGCGTCTCTGTCCGCTCTAACTGTGCTAAACCCAGGTAGCTCCACGTTAGCATCTGGGATTTTAGTTGTTAGCCACGTTTCACTAAAACACAGCAAACTGCATTCTCTGTAGATCCTGACATTTTTCACCAGTGCAGCCAGTTCGTTGAGGTATTGATAAAGTAGATCCAGCAACATTCTTTATACACCAAAATGCTTATGGTTTCTTGTTGGCTTTTGGCTTAAGAATGAATCACGTACTCAAGGATATCAGTGGAAATTAAGGGGAAGTGCATTTAAAACAGAAGCCAAAAAGCAGTTTTTTGCACAGAGTTGTGGGACTCTGGAACAAATGTGAAGCAGAAATCTTGACAACCATTAAGAAAAATCTGAATGAGATATTGGGACAGCTTAGCTATCACGTAAACAAACAAGCTTGATGAATGGATTAGTATCTTCTTGTTTGTCAAATGTCTTAGGTTCTGCACTGCAACTCTGTCAATAGAAATGATCAATGCTACTAAAATTCGAGAGGGAAAATAAAAGACATGATTAGCTATTTGTTTTTTGTTTTTTCTATAGCTTATACTGCGCGCAATTTATTCCTGTATGGAGACTGCATGTAATATTACCCTAAGCAATTTGGAAATACATTGCTTGTCTGTAGAGGTGGGTATATTTATTAAAATAATCCAATACGTGATATAATTTTTGTTGTAATGTTAGCTGCTGTTGGAGGGGAGGTGGAGGGAGGCCTCTGACCCTGTGATAAAATGTTATCAGAATCGCAAGTGAAGGAGATGCATTAATCTGTAAAACAAAAAGGGTTTTACTATAAACTAATTATTATATTGGTGTTTTGTATTTAATTTGCCTCATCCTGCAGTTATTCTTAGATTGTTTACACGTTTATAGTGTTTTTGAATTTTAGGAATTTACTTTTTATGTTATTTAGTCTTGACTCCTGTAGCTTTTTTTTTTTTAAGTTTTATATTAAATGTTTCATCTATGTTTTGTTAACTTATAGTTCCACTGTTTGTTTATATGTTACCTGGATAACAAGTTAGATGTGTGTGGCCCGTGACATCACAGAAGCAAAATGATAAAAGGTTGTCAATTAGTTTCTCATCTTACAGTTTTGGTGCTCAGAATATTGATCTTTGCTTGCCCTCTGACTTTATCTCTTTTCCTGATCCTTTTTTCTCATTTTTTTCTACCATAACACAACACTAAGATTGTGGTAATTGTCAGTCATATACTGAATGAATTGGATTTAAGGAAATGGAAGGCAAAGTAAAGTTAATTAAAATTGAAAACAGATTTTCTGTTGTAGTCTGCCCAGTGCCAGTGCTAGGTTATTTTGCACCCTAGGCCAAGCTTATTAGTGTGCCAACCAACTGTTCGGTAGCTAACCCGTGTGGATGGGTCCCCCCCCTCCCTTATGATCTGCACCATGGGTGAATGCCTAATTCATCTTAATGGTGCCTCTGCATAAATAGAGAAATTACACAGTAACATGCTCCGAAGTTATACACATTCTCTGATTATGTGCTGTAGTTGAGTTCAGCATATACTGCCTGGCACTTTGGGAATGATCAGTTTTCCAGTAGGGATGCTTCATTAGCTATTTGTGTTGCCAGCTATACTCACCTTCTAAGCCATCACTGAAACTGAAGCCCAGTAAGCTTCAGTTTCAAAACCAGCTAGTTGGAAACAGTCAACAACCTTTAACTGTGGGAGAAAAGAATGCAGCACAAGCTTTGTAAGGATGTTAAATGCACTTTAAAAAAATCTTCACCTTCTACCATTTGAGTATTGTTTCAATTAGCACAATTGGGCAACCCAATCACACCTTACTTTCTGTAATTTGTCTAACATTTCTGCAGTGCCAAGCAGTGTGATCAGGTAATGATTTTACTCAATCTTACCTAATTCTTACAAGAAACCATAAGCATTTTGGTGTATAAATCTGTCTAATTTTTATATTCTCCATCTATCCATGAGTGAACATACGGGCCTATTCAGATCTACAGACATGTAATAATTTTGCTTCATCTGCTCAAGGCATTGCGCTTGTGTATGCTTTTATATATGAAGTTGCATTTTTAAAGCTAATAAAATTATAATAATAGAAGTGCACATGATGCAGCAATAAGTAAGTGTTCTAATTACATTTGAAAAATTTAGATTTTAGTCCAAAGGTAAATTTAAATACAGTTTACGTTTAAAAATATGTAATAAGAATTAGTACATCAGTCACTTCAAGATAAATGGTATCGGTGAAGTTTATCTCGATTGTGGATAAATTGTTTTCTTAGAGTTTAATCCTTTTACATAATACAACTGAACTTCACTAACATTTATATATATATATATATATATATATTTATATATATACAGTATATATATATATATATATATACAATTTATTTATATAAATGGTTTACTATTGAAGAAGCAAGCTTTATTTACCAAACACAGCCAGACAATTTTGAAAGAGATTAAGATAAACATTAACAGCAAAAAAGGATTCAAAAATTAGATACCTCTATGTCAATCGTTACATGTTCACCTGGTCCTTCTTTGACAAAAGCAGTATATTCATCTCTTGAAATTCTGGGAGAGTTGTCATTAATGTCCTCCAAAATTAGTTCTATTGCTGTGGAACCTATTTTATTTGAGGTGTCAATTGCTTGCAGTGTGGCAATAAAATCTGGAAATTTTTCTCTGTCCAGTAATTCTTTATCCTTCACAAAGATCGCCCCTGTTTTTTGGTTAACATCAAAATATTTTGTTCTGTCCAAAAAGAAATACAAATATTAATACAGAAACATTCAGAATGTCCCTCTTTCTCTAACTTGTTTTGATTTTGTTTGGCTAAGCATAAGGACTAAGAATTAGTGATCACATCCAAATTTCCCTCTGACTCCCTACAACCCATTGCTGGAAAAAGTTGTGGAATTCGCACGGTCAGAGATTAGAATGTTCAGGATTAAAAAGATTTTTGGGTGTATATGTGGTAATTGTTTGAAAAACAATCTGTAATTATACTAAAGTATTCTATAAGAGTTGAATTTCTGCTTGCAAGTCTACTCGGGTCAGAATGTCCAAAATGGCAGCTTCTGCAGCCTAATTGACTAAGCATTTTACGTTTGTGCACTGTGATGGACTGGATCACCAACAGAGGTGTTGGTTTGCTATTGATGCTAACTAGAATAAATGCCAGATACTTTGTAAATAGAAAAAATCAGAAGTGGTCTCCACTAGACTTTCTCGTATACTCAGATATGGGGATGGATATTTGAGGAGTAAACTGTAAGACAATGATTATATTTTTATATTATGTACATTAAAGAACCATCAACAACAAATCAAATTATATTAATAATATATTCAACAATTATTATTAAATTAAAGTTGAATAAACCAGACTAAAGCCTTAACCACTAAACCACATTAGTTGACCAGTCAACAAGTGAATTACAGTTTGAAGGCAAAAATACATCACCGTCACCAAACCAACTGCATGAAAATTTAAAATCTCACGGCTATGGGAGATTACCTGGTGTGATACAGAAAAGTGTACAGTTTATTGTCTCCATTGTTCTGAAGCAGGTAAAAACATAAAGGAGGAAACTGAATTTTAAAGTCATTTGTATGATTTTGAAAAAGAGACTGTGAGAAAACATTCTGCAAATCAAAGGCCCAAATCTGTAACAATACAGGTTTTTCATCTGGCCCAAAGAAAAAATGGCAAATAAAAATATTGAAAATTAAGTTAAATTTGTCTAACTTGAAGAAAAAATAACTTCATTAAAGTCAGCCTCCAATTAGCCTCCATTCAAAAACTCTTAAATCTTTAGTTTTCTCCATTCTTTCTCTAAATGTGACATATGGTTGGTACTTGCACCATCTGCATATACGAGGCGCAATTGCCTTAGCAAGATATTATGTGCTAAAGGGAGGTGCACCTCATGAATTGGGTATTCAGTGAACCCTGCAGTCCCTTGATTTAACAGTCCCATTGTCACACATGTGCGAGTAGGAGGCAGCTTTGTCTTTCTGAGTTCCCTGCAGACCTTTCTCAAGAAATCCTGCCAGGTTCCGGCGCCTCACAAGATGTCACTTCTGGTTCTGCACCCTTCAATGACGTTACTTCCCATATGGGCCTTTAAAGCCGCCATCTTAACATCAATAAGTCAGTTCTATCTTGGACTCAGTCGAATGAACAACTCTGTTCTACTCTAAAGCCTTTTGCAGCCAGGGAGATTATATGGGTGGCTACCCCAAACCTTTTTCATGATGTCTGGTCTCAGTTATTATCACACCATATTTATCATTTTCGCACATTTTGGCTGCTACATTAAAAAGTAAGCTCATGTTTGAGCAAAGCTATATTCACACTGCAGCTAAAAGTCACTCTGGTTTTTTTTTGACTGATATGAGTGTGTACAGATATCCACCCTGTATGTACCTCATATGAGCAAAAACAATAAAAATAATCTTGTTGGACTGATATGACCTAATTAAACTACCTAGAATAACAAGTGCCTGCTTCCTGCTGCTCTACTTCAAATTGTTTTCAGTGCTTGACAACTGTGAATTTGTCAGCTCATCATGCAAAGGAAGAGAAATAAAAAAACAAAAAAATTGAGTGCAGTTATCAGTGTTTCATCCGTACTGTGGACACGAGGGAGAAGCCAGGACTGGTGTGAGCAAGATGTGGACAATGTAGGTGCAAACAATGCTTACGAAGGTAGTTTAAATCCTTTCTGAAAAGTTGTGACACCATGTTGTTTATTGCTGGTCACTCTTTTCTAAAAAGATCTAATCTGTGTCACACATGTGTGAAACAATCATAATTGAAGTGCAGTGTGAACAAAGCCTGATTTTTTTCTCAAAAATCAAATGCAGGTTGTACTGCATGTGCATTCGGGGTTCGGGCACTTGACAGCCCTTATGACCTAACCGGAGTGATCTTGCTTTGAATACAGCAGTGTTCATGAAATATACTAACAATCTGAAAAAAAGGAAAAAATAATAATGAAACCAATTAGACAGAACAAATTAGGACATGTTCATACTGGATCATAACAAGTAGCTATAAAAATAACTGCAGTGAAACTATACAAAATATTAAACATAGCGAACTCAAACATGCACTAGTGGGATCCTGATAAATAGTGACAATTTCCTTCAGTTAACACCTTTCATGAATTTGACAACACGTTTTTTAGCTGGTCCCTAGAAAAATGCTAAATGGGGGTCTTACTATATTTAAAGTATGCATCAGCACAAGAAAATTGATTTAAGTATGGGTGTTTTCCATTGAATTACATTAGAAAAACAACCTATGAGTATAGGAATAATTTAGCTACGCAATCACTGGCCTCATTTTCACTAAAACATAGCAAGCGGCTTTCAGTCCTTGGAAGCAGAACCACTACAACTATGTATCACAATTTCAGATTCCCAAGTCTCCAATATTCTGACCTGTCTACTTCAACCTTTCCCATCTGCAGTGGGTTAAAGGTAGAAACCAGGCCTGGCCAAAGCCCACATCTGTTGCATTTCATATGCATTCGAAATACTATTGAAATTTGTTATTTTAGGTAAAGCATCTTATTAAAAGTTAACAGTCTAAAGAATTTCCTCACAACAAATAAGCAAGAAATAGTTAATAAAAGTATTTTTTTAGAGAGGGGGAACAGCACTCAAGATGGAGCAAATGCCTGTGAACACTGGTTCATTCAGTCGTTCCATAGATTCTGCACTTGATGTCTTTGTTAATGTGGTATGATTTTTGTAAGATCTTACTGCCTAAAATTCAAGACATACTTTTTTGTGTTTTTCCAAGCATAAAATTGGGATGGTTCTTAAATTCAGGATGTAACTAAACAATAAATAACCGTGTACTAGCTTGTGAACAGCAATGAGCTTCAATGCATACAGGCATGTGAAGGACAAAGCTATTTGACTCATGCAGCTGGTGAAGGAGAAAGCAATTCAGCACGTTCAAGCTTGTAAAAAGGCAACAATTTTGGCATACATACTTGTCTAATGAAATTGAATCCATGAAAGGAAAAAATTGGTATTATTTCACCAGTATATTTAGATTTAATTCTTGTGCATCTTGAATTTGAGGGCGCCTCAGTGCTTGAAGTAGAATCAAATTATTGGTGGTACTTTGTTTAGTCAGCATCTTGCTCCTCCTCAACCTTTGTTGTTACTTTTACATGACATATTAGTCGAGCTGGGGAAGGGGAAGTCAGAGAGTTGTGATGCACTAACATTCAATCAACAAGTGGGGGGTTAGTGTCCCCCATGAAGCTTCGAGCTCCACTGATACAATAACATTCAATTGATGAACAGGAGGAAGGGTCCCTATGAAGCTTCAACCACACTGATTGAAGAGCAGGAAGAGAGTTCCCCCTTGAAACCTTGAATGCTACTGGTACTGTGAACTGAAACTCATATAAGAAATGCTGCTGGTACTAAACAGAAACTGCACCACTTCAAGCACCAAGGTGTCTTGAATTCAAAGCATTATGGTATTTTCATTTATTAAACCAAATGATGAGGACAATAACATACCATTGCTTCTAAGCCATGGCTTCACTTCCACAACCTACTTTTGTAATCTTTAAATGCAGCTCAAACTGTTAAAAATGCACTTTAAACTTATTGTAAAGTTACTTACATGCTTTTGGGTTCAAGCCTATAGGTTAGTTTACCCTGGTCAGCTGTATCTGGGTCAGTAGCCTGTAAAAAATGCATAGATATCTGTAAAATGCACAAATTGACCTACTTTTTGCCCTGTACCTTTGTTAAAACAATATCAGACCTGTAAAACAATAAGAGATCATAAAAACCTTACCAGCCAGTCAAAAGAAATATATATATCTGGAAAAACAGATAATTCATCCATTCATTGGTTCATTTTTTAAATCTGCTTAGTCTAAAACATGTTCATGAAAAGTTGGAAGGAATAAGCTTTGCTTAACTAAATGTGGTCAGATGGAGTACAGGAGGCCAGTCTATCACAAAACACATTAGTGCACACACTCACCAATACACAAACACACGCTCTCATGCCAGGCCAGTTCAGAGTCAACAATCAACCAAACCTGCACTGCAATCTGTCCAGTCTCAGGTGACAAAGCCTATGATGGGAGTATTGAGTGCATTATAGTAATCAGAATATGGTACACACACACACACACACACACACACACTCACATATGAACAATTTCAAGCCATTAATTAAATACAAAAAGTTCAGCTCAAAGTCTTAACAATGCAAATAAGAAAACAATTATAAAATTAAAATAGAAGAGTCTAAAATTAAATCAGGCATAACTTATAGTACTGTTACCTACAGTACATGCAGCTTTAAGTCACTAATAGTCCATCCATCCATTATCCAACCTGCTATATCCTAACTACAGGGTCACGGGGGTCTGCTGGAGCCAATCCCAGCCAACACAGGGTGCAAGGCAAGAAACAAACCACGGGCAGGGTGCCAGCCCACTGCAGTGCACACACACACCCAAACACACACCAAGCACACACTAGGGACAATTTAGGATTGCCAATGCACCTAACCTGCATGTCTTTGGACTGTGGGAGGAAACTGGAGGAAACCCACGCAGACATGGGGAGAGCAGACAAACTCCATGCAGGGAGGACCAGGGAAGCAAACCCAGGTCTCCTAACTGCGAGGCGGCAGCGCTACCCACTGCGCCACCATGCCGCCCCGTCACTAATAGTTGTAATGGTAAATATCAGAGTCCTATACTATGGTCTGATGGCCAAGGACAAGAAAACGGAAAATGCAGCTGGAAAAGCCGGTGAAAACAAACCTTTAGGGGCTTCAAGCCCAAATGACTGCACAGGCTCTAAAGGCATCCTGCACCTTATACACATGAAGCAGTATACCTGTTATTCTTATGATATGTCGTAATTAAATTAATCTGGACACTTTCAGGATGTGGGATTTTAAGCAGAGCTGAAAAATAACTGCATGATACTGTCATCTGTGAGTGTGATTTTGGTTTAATATACTTATGTTTATGCTATAAGACTTGCCTTTTCTTGATAGCTATGTCAAGATTGTAAAAAGGGACCCTAATGAAGGTTAGTGATTGGAATAGGTAACAGAAGTTAAAATATGTAACACAGAATGTGCTAAATTGGTGCACGAGATACGAAAGCATATTTAGGATTAGGATTTAGGATTAATTAGTTAATTTGTAATCTATTCACAGAACCTAATATATATATATAGGCCCATGGGGGCTGCGAGGGGAAGCTGCAGGACTGGGGAGTCCCTACATCTTGGGATTTCCGCCTTACCCAGAAGTGCTTGCAGACCATGTGAGCGGAAGAGCGGAAGCACTTTAGGCATGGCTTAAGTAAAAGGTGCTGCCTGCTTTATTTCAGAGTCGGGAGGAGGAGGACAAAGCCTGCATGGAGGAGCGAGGGAGCCAGTGATCCAGGAAAGAGGGAAGGAATAGAATTGTGCTTGTGCTGTACTTATACTTATGTGTATACTTGTGACTATAGGGGTGGGAAACGCTCATCTAGAAGAGTTATTCACAAATAAAAGGCTCTTTGAGGAGCAGGGGCACACCGTACTGCCCACTACATATATATATATTATATAGACAAAAGTATTGGGACACACATCTTAAGTATTGATTTCAGGTGCTTCGATCAGACTCATTGCCACTGGTGTATAAAATCAAGCACTTAGCCATGCAGTCTCCATTTACAAATATTTGTGAAACAAATGCTTCATTCTGAAGAGCTCAATGATTTCAAGCGTGTTACTCTGATAGGATGCCACTTTTGCAATAAGACAGTCATGAAATTTCATCCCTGCTGGATATTCCATGGTCAGCTATAAGTGGTATTATTGGAAACTGGAAGTGTTTAGGAACAATGGCAACTTAGCCATGAAGTGGAAGACCACGTAAAGTCTCAGAGAGGGGTCAAGAACTACTAAGGTGCACGGTGCGTAAAAGTCACCAACGTTCTACTGATTCCATAGCTGGAGTTCCAAACTTCCACCGGCATTAACTGTGCATCGGGAGCTTCATGGAATGGGTTTCCATGGCCAAGCAGCTGCATGCAAGCTTCACATCACCAAGTCCACCGTGGAGCACTGGAAATGCGTTCTATGGAGTAACAAATCATGCTTCTTTATCTGTCAGTCAGATGGGCAAGTAGAGGTTTGGCAGATGCCGGGAGACCATTACCTGCCTTACTGCATTCTGCCAACTGTGACGTTTGACAGAGGTGTGTGTGTGTGTGTGCGTGTGCTTGCATGTGCGTGTGTGTTGGGGGGGGAGGGGGCATTTGCAGAGTTGAATTGACCCAGAAGCCACCTTGCACTAATGGAAGAAGTCTTCATCTAAAAAACTGCCTCCCAACTCCTCCAAAGACAGGCAAAGACCACACTGAAGACTGTAAGACAACTGTATTGCTCCATGGCTTCTCTTCATCTCTATGTATGTGTTATATTATATGCTGTAATGTATAGTAGAAGTGAAAGCTGCATTTTACAGCAAGCTAAATAAATATCCTTACTGAAGTACCACATTCCTGTTGTCAGTATCTCTGCCGTGGTTACTGGGAAGGGATTAGTATAGGTTCAGGTATGAGCTGCGATTCTAAAAGAACACATTACCATGGAGCATGCACCCCTGTTGGATACAGGGATTACATCAAAGAAATAAAATCATAGATACAAGAAACAATATGCACATATCTGGCTCAAAATACCAAAAATGTCAACACATGCTGGTTTTCACAGAAACATTTAGAGAGCCAACATTTGAGCTCAGAGCAGTGAGGAAGTAGGGGACTCATTAAATATATCCACCTGTGAACAGATTCATTTAATTCAGGTCAGAGTCACAAGAGCTGGGGCAGGTTTGGATGCAAGTTAGGAATCAGTTCTCCATCACAGGGCACTCTCTCCATGGTAATTACCCTGGAATTCACATTGTTTCAGATGTGGGAGAAAACTGAAGTACTCAGTCAAAAAAAGTAGTCATGAAGAAAATATGAAAGCTCAGTGTCAGTAATGACTGTGTTGAGATTTTTTACAGTAAAAGGTGAGCACCTAAGGGATTATGGGGAGAATGACTGAGTATCTGTTACTAGTTGATTAGCCCCAATTAATTAGTGATATGACAATCATAAGTACATTTGACATTTAACAAGATGTTCAAATGTTCAGTTCCCTGTAGTAAAATTTTTGTTAGTAACTCACAAATTAGATGTAAGGAAAGTCTGCTGTATGCATGCTTAGAATGAGCCTTCATGTCCAAGTAATGGACCACTTTCTGTAGTGGACTAGGGGTTGCTTATTTTTTGTCATGGTAGCTAAGCTTAGTTAACACTGACCCATTAGTCCTTGTATCAACTGAATTCCTGGACTTGAAATATTCTGAAACTTATTCTACAGTCAGTCTTTAAAACACATTCTTTTTAAACCAATTCAGAAGCATCTTCAGGTTTAAGAGAGTCCTGATGTCACTCTGCCAGCATCAAATGCAAAGTATAATTGATTCAATTAGGCAGGTATGGACAAGCAATGTATAGGCCTCTATGCCAGAGTGTTGCCCCAAATAAAATATACTGCTCAAAAAATTAAATGAACGTGTTTTAATCAGAGTATAGCATCAAGTCAATGAAACTTCTGGGATATTGATTTGGTCAGTTAAGTAGCAGAGGGGGTTGTTAATCAGTTTCAGCTGCTTTGGTGTTAATGAAATTAACAACAGGTGCACTAGAGGGGCAACAATGAGATGACCCCCAAAACAGGAATGGTTTAACAGGTGAAGGCCACTGACATTTTTCTCTCCTCAAATTTTCCGATTTTTTTTTCACTAGTTTTGCATTTGGCTACAGTCAGTGTCATTACTGGTAGCACGAGGTGATACCTGGACCCTACAGAGGTTGCACAGGTAGTCCAACTACTCCAGTATGGTACATCAATACGTGCCAATGCCAGAAGGTTTGCTGTGTCTCCCAGCACAGTCTCAATAGCATGGAGGAGATTCCAGGAGAAAGGCAGTTACTCTAGAAGAGCTGGACAGGGCCGTAGAAGGCCCTTAACCCATCAGCAGGACTGGTGTCTACTCCTTTGGGCAACGAGGAATAGAATCAGCACTGCCAGAGCCCAACAAAATGATCTCCAGCAGGCCACTGGTGTGAATGTCTCTGACCAATCAGAAACCTACTTCATGAGGGTGGCCTGAGTGCCCAACGTCCTCTGGTGGGCCCTGTGGTCAATGCCCAGCACTGTAGAGTTCGATTGGCATTTGCCATAGAATACCAGAATTGGTAGGTCCACCACTGGCGCCCTGTGCTTTTCACAGATGAGAGCAGGTTCATCCTGAGCACATATGACAGATGTGAAAAGATATGGAGAAGCCGTGGAGAATGTTATGCTGCCTGTAACATCGTTCAGCATGACCGGTTTGGTGGTGGGTCAGTGATGGTCTGGGGAGATGTATCCATCCAGGCTAGACAACGATACCTTGACTGCCATTAGGTATCGGGATGAAATCCTTGGGCCCATTGTCAGACCCTATGCTGGTGCAGTGGGTCCTGGGTTCCTCCATGTGTACGACAATGCCCGGCCTCATGTGGTGAGAGTATGCAGGCAGTTCCTAGAGGATGAAGGAATTGATACCATTGAGTGGCTCCCACGCTCGACTGATCTAAATTAAATAGAACACCTCCTGTACATTATGTTTCGGTCCATCCAACGCCACCATGTTGCACCTCAGACTGTCCTGGAGCTCAGTGATGACCTGGTCCAGATCTGGGAGGAGATCCCCAGGACACCATTTGTTGTCTCATTAGGAGTATGCCCTGACATTGTCAGGCATGCATACAAGCATGTGGGGGGCATACAAACTACTGAGTATGATTTTGAGTTGCTGCAATGAAATTTTGGCAAAATGGACTAACCTGCTGCATCATTTTTTCACTTTGATTTTCAGGGTGTCATTGAATTCAGCCCTCTGTATGTTGATAAGTTTCATTTTCATCAAACAATGTGGAATTCTTTTGTTCCTAACACATTACCCATTCCATATCAGTATAGATATCCAGCAGGATTTTTTTCCCTTGAGATCTGATGTATTTTCAAAGTGTTCTGTTAATTTTTTTGAGCAGTTTATGCTTTAGCTATGAATACTATAGACAGAATTATTGAAACTGAAAAACAGAAGAACTTACTGTGATGACTGCAATGATGGCATCATTCTCAGAATGTTCTTTAACATACAGTGTGTATGTGTCATTTGCAAAGGTTGGTATATTGTCATTCTTATCAAGAACATGGATTGTAACATCAGCTGTTGAGCAGCAATCACCTATTGATTTAGCATCTGAGGCTATAATCTGGAAAAAAACAAAAAAAAGTTTTACAGACAGATTTTCAAAATTACCCTGGGGAACTAAAAATGCTCTAGTTGCAAGAAGACACATGAAAAAAGTCATCACCAAAATAAGTTATGTTTTAAGAAGATAGACATTTATGGATCATTTAATTATAGTGGTAATTACAGCAAAGTGCAAAATATAAGGTAATATGAAGAATTTAGATGATAACAGGATATTCAGATCAACATACTGTAGCTCATCAATCCTTATTCACCTAAAATGTAGTAATTTATTCGATACATCGTAGGTCCTTTATGTAAAGAAAAGCCCTCCAACATTTGTGTGCATATTACCCTTAACCATTTTCCTTCTATGCCCCAATATTCTTGCAGAAAACCTCATTTTAAAGCAACAGCTGATATATATCTTAATAATTCCTTTTATAATTTTAAGTGCTTTTGTCATGTCACACCTTGATCTTCAGCTGAAAAACTAATAGATTCCATATATTGAGTCTTACCTCATAGTTCATATTGGACAGCCCTAAAATAAGTCGAGTATTACTTTTCTAGATTCTTTTAGCACCGTTATATCTTTTTGTAATACGGAAACCAGAACTGCACCCAATATTCTTAATTAAGCACACTTGATTCACAGTAAACCCATAGCGCTATTAAACCTATCATTCCAGAAGCCTTCTTACTAGCTTCTGTATACCGCCTGGATGTGGCTGGTGATTAGTCTACTACAACTATAAAATCCATCTCATAAGTGTTATTTCAAGTTGGTGTACTCAAATATAATATATGTGAGAATTTTGCCTTAGTGAATTAAAAATGTAACCTTTTTAATTTTCTTTTGATGATCTGAAAAATCCTGATCACAATTTTGCAAAAAATAAAATGTCTGCCTTTCATCAATAACTCTCTAACCAATTTGTTTTGGCCAGGATGTGTGTTATGTGCATGAATTTGAATTATTTCTAGTTTCTGCCATATGAACTAAGTGAGCACTGGAGCAAAATGTCCATCCATCCATCATCCAACCAGCTATATCCTAACTACAGGGTTACGGGGGTCTGCTGGAGCCAATTCCAGCCAACACAGGGCGCAAGGCAGGGAACAAATCCCAGGCAGGGCACCACCGCAGGAAACACACTCACACACACACACCAAGCACACACTAGGGACAATTTAGTATTGCCAAAGTACCTAACCTGCATGTCTTTGGGAGGAAACCCACACAGACACGGGGAGAACATGCAAACTCCATGCAGGGAGGACCCGGGAAGTGAACCCAGGTCTCCTTAATGCGAGGCAGCAGCACTACCCACTACACCACTATGCCACCCTCTAATGAAACGTATGAAACATAAATGATGCAAAATGTTTCAAGATTAAAAAACAATAAAATGAATTATATTGCCTCTATCCACCATTAAAACATAAATGGCTGTGCATATTTCAAATGCATATTTGAACTGTAATGATTCAGCTGACTCTAGGATCTTTGTCATTTTGTCCTGGGATTAACCCCATGTACAGGGGGTCCGAGGGCCTGCCAAGCCATCAGGCATCCCCCGACCCATCCCCTTCTACCAGCCAGAATCAGCCTACAGACTTAGTTGTACTGATGGGCGACTTCCAAATGATTTGTTCTTTATAAATGACTCTTCTCAGTGTATCATACATAATCAATTTGCTAGCACAAACAAATTGATTTAGTGGAGCTCAAGAGGAGTGCTAAAGTGCATGCATGTCCTTATTGATGTCATCAGCATCTTTTGTTTCACTGATGCTTGTAGATGTTTAAAGCGAATGTGCAAGAACTGCTCGAATCAGGAGTCTCGACTTGCTTCATTTATGATTCTTTTGAGTTCAAACTGTATCAGTATCAGGACTTATGGAATCTAAAGCATGGACCTGACAGGCCCGTTTAGGGATACAAGTTTCATTGTATCTAGTTAAGTGATATTGTTTAGTCACGGACCAAAATTTAAAAATCAGGCATGTGGTTCTATGTTGTATCTGTTCCATGCACTGAACATAACTGCGTCATCCTGAGCAGGGTCATGGGGGGACTCAACCCTATCTTGGCAAGTGCTGATCACAACAGCCCCTGGAAAGTTCATTAGTTTATTGCAGGGGAACACACTCACAGACATGCCACACATGCCCATCAGGGGCCACCTTAGCATTGCTAATCCACCTGCATATCATTGGACTGTAGGAATACACCCATGTGGACATGGGGAGAACATGCCACTAGATACAAGGAGGACCCAAGACGTGAACCCTGGTCTTCTTACTGGACTGTGCCACCCAACTTCCATTCATTCATTGAGTAATTTATTCATTCATTTTCTGAAACGTTATATTTCATAGAGTTGAAGTCCTCAGTAGTATAGGATATTGGGTGCCTGGATCGGGTGCCAGATCATGGCATGTCACACTAATTCATTAATTCATTCATTTTCTAATGCAAGGTTATTAGGAGCTGTTAAAATCAGATATTTTCAGGGGTCTAGCCAGGACTGAAGGCCAGTACATCGCAAAACACACACACACACACACACATAGTGGCAGTTGGACTAACACAAATCTTTTACATGATGCAGGAAATCATAGTGCACAGAGCAAAGCTGTGTTATCTCGGGGAGAAAGTGTAAACTTGGGTCAGACAGCGCTTGGGCTGGGATTGGATCCATGGACTCTGGAGCTGTGAGGCAGCAATGATAACGTGCTATCATCAAACAATCTTTATTTTTGCATCACTTTTAGTTTACAAGGCAAACATGAATACTGTACAAGGCAGCACAGTATAGTGCAGAAGACCTATTTCTAATTCTTATTCCAAAAAATGCCTTCAAAAAATGGACAAGACTTCTTAAGTGATAATCCAGTATTTTGAAATTACTATTCTGATGTCACCATTCATTACAGACAAACATTCTGCAACTAATAAAACAAAAATTACATTTTCATCATTGTTTCATTTCCATAGTGAGGTAATTGAAATAATTAGATATTTTATTGAGCAGCTTCATATTCCTGTAACACACCCACATACCAGTAGTTTATGCATCACTTTTTGATGTGGACCTATCTTCACATACATTTTCAGCTTAAATAATATTTTTCAGATCTCATAACTCTTCAAAGGATGTCTTTTCATATAAAAGGCATACTCACGCATGCCTACTCTTGAAATTTAGAGTCACTATGCACATTTTTCAGTTGATACCACAGAGAAAAATTCCACATAGACATTAGGAGAATGTACAAAATCCACCATCAACAATTAGGCCAAGATTTGATACTAGCTTGGAGCTATGAAGCAACATGCAATAACTGCTGCTCCACCCACTAAAGTCAAACACAGATTAAAATAAAATGAAAAAACTCACAACACTATGTAATAAGTTAAAAATGCAAATTGCCATTGGCTCAAACTCTTACCTGAACAAACATTTCAGTTCTGTTTTCATAGTCAATAGCATTTTGGTTTTTGGCCACAATATCCACCTGACTACTGCCAGACACTTCACTAGGCCGTACGGAGAAGGCGTCAGCATCTGGCCCTTGTAGTTCTAATTTGAATATTGCATTTTCATCCTGCACAGATAGGAGACAAAATTAAATATTAGAAATTTGTGAAATGTTCAAATGCAAGGACCTGCTAAATTCAACTTTAAAAAAAAATAACACCAATTATGAAAAATTTTGATAGTTCAGCAAAAGCAATTCTTAAGATTAACTTTTTATAAGTCCAGTTTTGCCATTAACTTTAAGATATTGGGGGTTTATAGCTTTTAATGAATTTGACAGTTAGCCTAATTACTCATCTATCCATCCACTATAAGTGATTACTTTATTTATTACGTTTGTTTCTATATGCTGATGTTATTGCGTTCTTAACAATTACTTATCAAAGCTTTGAAATCACTTCAGATTTTCTGGTCCGGTGCCCCTGACTCATCAGTAAGAGAAAACTCCCACATAAACCACATGACTTGCCTTGATGTCTAGTTATGGAAAACATCAAGCCTTTAGGGGTTCTCCCCTATTTTTTCTCTCTAGACCCCCAAGACCCTCATTTTTAGGTAATTGTACAGCCATATTTTGTGCAGGAAAGTACACCCTTTCCTTGATAAGAATCAAAAATGATCAGAAGGACTTAAGGTTGTGTATGCCACATCATCAAACTCCAGGGGTTCAAATTTCAGATATAAGCATGTGGGTGTCATTTTAGATGATTTCAAGATTAGTGATTACAAATATGGTGTCATTTTTTTATTTTTAATCCTTTACTAGTTACCTAGCCTTCTATGGATCTCCATTAGAGGGAAAAATTACAAATATCTATTACATTTGAAAATATTCCGACTTTAAACGTTTATATTGAAGCACATATTCTAAAATTTCAAATATTTGACGCAGCTATTTTTGTCTATCATGTACTTCTGTCTCTTACAGTAAAATTATTACATCTCTTATGAACAACCTAAACTAGAATGGTTTACACTAATTCGGACTTTTTCATTTTTACCTTCATTTACAGGTATTTATAATTTTTTTTTAAATTGCAAAGTTGCATAGAAGACAGGTAAAACACCCTTGGAATGGCAGATGGTTGTGGTGGTCTCCATATTTAAGAAGGGTGACCAGAGGATGTGTTCCAGCTACAGAGGGTTTACACTCCTCAGCCTCCCTGGTAAAGCATATGCAAGAGTGCTGGAGGAAAGACTGTCCAATGGTTCAGCCAAAGATACAGGAGGAAAATGTGGATTATTTCCTGACCTTGGAACAGTAGACCAACTCTTCTACCTTGTGCAGTTGCTAGAGGGTGCATGAGAATATGATAACTCAGTCTACATGTACTTTGTTGGTTTGGAAAGAGCATATGAGCGTGTCCTTCAGCATGTGTTGGGGGAGGTGCTGCAGGAATATGGGGTAACAGGCCCTCTTTTGTGTTCTATTCATTCCCTATTTGAATGTAGTGAAAGTTGTGTCCAAATTATTGCCTTTAAGTTGAATTTGTTCACTGTGGGTGTCAGGCAATGTCAAGGCTGTGTTTTTTCACCACTCCTGTTTGTGGTTGTCACGGATGGGATATCAAGATACAGCCACGGATGTGAAGGTGTCCAGTTGAAGAGGCTAGGTGTAGCATTGTTGCCTTAATGAGAATGATGTCCTCTTTGCCTCATCTAACTGTAACAATCAGAACACACGCAAGCGATTTGCTGCTGAGTGTGAAGTGGATCCGATGAGGATCCACACCTTCAAGTCTCATGTCACGTCATGGTTCTTTCTCAGAAAACAATGAATTGCTGCCTTCCAGTGAGGGGCAAACAACTGCCCTTAGTGGAGGAGTTCAGGTATCTTAAGATCTTGAGATAGAAAGGGGAGCATGAGATAGAAAAGTGGATTGGAGCAGAACGAGAGTTTAAAGATAAACCTCTCGATTTATTGGTCAATCTCCTCACCTATAGTCATGAGCTGTTAATGAGTTAATGATGGAAGAATCAGATCACAAGTACAAGGAGAAGAAATGAGGTTTCTTCGCAAGGTGGTTGGGCTGACATTTCATGATATGGTGAGAATCACAGCAATTCAGGAAAGTTTCAGTGTTGAGTCGCTGCTACTATGGACCACCAGTGAAGGTGGTTTGGACGTATCATAAGACCTTTTTTTCTTGGTGCAAACAGCATTGCCTGCAACTCAACAGCAGCAAAATCAAGAGACTAGTTACTGACTTTCAATCCACCAAAGAGCCCCTATGCCCTGTCACATTTTAGGGAGTGGAACTAGAGGTGTGGTACTGCTACAAGTACGTGTAGGTCCGCATCAATGACAGGCTGGATTGGTCTCATAACAAAGGGAAACTATATAAGAAAGGGCATAGTAGAGTTTTTTTTTTTTTTTGCAGGAGACTGTGTTCCTTTAATGTCAGTAGTGACATCATTTACAAATTCAGCAACTTTTTGGTGGCCAAGTTGGCTTTCTACGCTGTGGTATACTAGGACGGTAACATCACTTCAAGAGATGCCCACCTATTAAGTAGATGATTAAGAAAGCAGGCTCAGTGAAGGGACACACTTTTGAGGGACACGCTTTTGACCTACTGGAGGAAGTAGCAAAGGTAAAAATTAAAACAAAACTGATGGCTATGTAGCAGCGCTACTTAGGTGGTGACAGATGTGTGCACATAGGGGTCAGCTGAAGGGCTATAGTGGTTGTATTTCTATTGCCACACCAGAGATTGGCACTGTGTCTTAAGGAATTTCACTTATTCTCCTTCTGCAGACCGGATGATTGATGGATAGAACATCTCTGATGTCACAACCAGTGTCCATCCACCTAGACCCACCTCTTCCGGCCGGGAGGACTGAAAGCCAGAAGTTCCACCAACTTATGTACTTATGTACTTGCCAGTTATGTACTGAACTCACAACTCTCTGCAATCTTTTGCTTGTTCCTACGAACCAATTATATGCGGTTACTGGGTAAGTTCCTCAACTCTTTGACATTGTTGTTTGTGTTTCTTACAGTGGACTTCAATACCAGACAACCCAGAAGTGTTGTGCTATTGTGCAGCATCAGGCTGCCACAGGGGTTGCTGGATGAGATTAACATAATGAGGAGCTACTTTTAAAAAGGACCCATAAGCCCCCGAGGAGGTTTGCAATCCTCTGTGTTGATTTGTTTTATCACTTCACCCCCAATCGGATTACAAATACCACCTTGTATAAGTTTTCTAAATTTCTGTAGTTATCCTGTGCCTGCTTATTCATGTGAATTAGTCTTGGTTCGATACGTTTTTGTCTGGGGAGTGCCCCCAGTAACTTCAAATCCTCACGTAACAACTGGAACTCAGTGGGTCAATACTTTTCGTAATATTCAGGAGGCTAGTCGCTTGATCATCATCACTTATATCTGTGGAACTGGACTGTTGAGAACTGTTTTGTGTTTACCATTTTGTGTTTTGTCAAGTTTTGTTATTATTTGTGTTAGTTAAGTAATTATCTTTTTCTGGGAAATTGGGTGAGTTTTTGTGTGAAGATTGTTTGTTTAATAATTATTTTTTGCCTTCTTTATTTGTTTAATATGTTCTTTATATGCCAATTCATTTTAGCCGCTTCATTACGTGTTCCTGTGGTCCCCAAAATAACCTAAACAAACCACTGTTTTAGGATGGTGTGAATGAGTGTCATGCAACTACTACAGACATTATGAAGAATGCTGCACATCCTCTTTCTCTGACACACTAACAATGAGTACCTTGAATCATTTAGCAAAAATGTGTCAAGTAATGATACCAGGACTTCTTTATACCAACGGCAATACACCTTAACAACATACAACATTTATTCATATAGCACATTTTCATACAAAAAATGTAGCTCAAAGTGCTTTACATAATGAAGAATAGAAAAATAAAAGACATAGTAAAAATTAATTAATAATTAATAATGTTTCACTGTGACTCTATGTAAAATTTAAAATTTAAATGTAAAATTTTTGCAGGCTTTGCTTACGCCCTGAGTCTCAGTGAAATAAAAGATATATACAGTATGTCAAATTTCACTAAGATTGGATAATATTTAGTGGTTGCACACTTTGATCAGTTTTGTAAAAGTAGGCAAAAAATATGATTTTTCAATGTTAATTACTTTTATTGGGAAAACTAGAAATCACAAACTTAAAATAATATTAAAACTAGACACTAAGATGAATAGGTAGTATGCAAAATATGTGTTATATTAATCAGCTTTGAACGATGCAATCCCTTCTTTTGTTCGCTTGGTGACAACTTTTCTGTGATGCTTGACTACCCTCAACAAGAATTGTTTTTGTTGTTCGTCCCTGACCGATTTGTTAAACTTTTTTATCAGAGCAATTCCTCTTTCTGCGGTATCATTGACCACCTTAAGAGCATTCACGTGGCTTCTTAGAGAATCACTGCAGTATTCTGTCACGTTGTGGATCCCAAACAATTCAAAGAACGTCTTTGTTTTATTAGTAACGAAATAGCTCAGATCTTTTCCTTCAAAAACTAGGTTTTTACCCTCTAGTCGTTTCATTTCCTTTTTCTTTGCAGGTTTGGTTTCTAAATTTTTGGTCATATTTTCCTTTTCAGCCTGAGTAATACATTCATTCAAAAAAGCCAATCCTACGTTTGTTTCTGACAGATACCAAAGGTGTCTCTTAACAACTGTGAGAGCACATTTTTTGACGTCTTCATCTGGGTAAGTGCTCAGAAGCTGTAGCATATCCAAATCATTCTTTGGAGCCCATCATCTTACAATTGCCTCGTGCCAAAAGCGAAAAAAATGTGCAACCCATTTCATTCCTTTCAATTCTCGTTGAGGAATATTCAACTGTTTAGTGAAGAGGACAATTTTAAGTGCATATATAAAAGAAATACATGAGAAGCCCATTAGTACAAATCACTTCAATATTAGAAATGTCACTAGTTTGAAATAAAAGTGATCAATGTGTGTAACCCCTAAATATTTTTCAATCTTCTTGAAATTTGGCATATATATCTTTTACATCACTGAGACTCGGGGCGTAAGCAAAGTCATATGAAAATCACATCTTTGGAAAAATGAAACACCCTACTGTGACTGTTTACTGTGACATTTTACTTTTAGCAAAGTCAGAAGGTTTTTCTTTTTAGGAATTTTGATGTGTATTGGGGCAAGTGTGATGACCTCAAAGTTAAAACATGTTTTCAGAAAGGTTTGCAAATTTATCAAAAACAAAAACTGAAATCTGTCATTTCAATGTGCTATGGCACTCCAGATTATGGTCAAGTGCATTCTGATTGCTTTCACTTTCCTTGAGATGTGTCTACAACTTAATTATGATAAACTGAATTGATTGGACATAGTTTAGAAAGGCACACACCTGTGTGTAGAAGGTCCCACAATTCACAGTGTATGCCAGGACAACCAACAAGCCTTTAGGTCCAAGGAACTGTCTGTAGATCTCAGCAATCAAACTGTAGTGAGCCATAGATCAGGGCAAGGGTATAAGATCATTTGTAAAGCTTTCAGTGCACCCAAGAGCAAATTGGACTCATTAATTGTGAAATGGCTGAAATTTGCAATCACCAGAATTGAATAATCATGCAGGAAGGGCTTCAGTTAGAGAGTTAAACATGAACCCGACAGTCACTCTAAAAGAGCTTCAGAAGGCGTGGGTTAAAAAGGGAGAACTTGTTGGAAGAACGACCATCTCAGAAGCAGTCAATCAGCTAGATGGAAGCTACTCGTGAGTAAAAGGCATATGATGACATTTAAGGGACTCTGACAGTATGAGGAAATAGATTCTCAAGCATGATAAGACAAAACTTTTAACACTTTGGGTAGAACTCCAAGCACTGCTCATCACCTGCCTATTACCATTCCTACAGTAGAGCATGATGGTGGCAGCACCATACTGCAAGGTGCATCTCGGCAGTAGAGACAGAGAGACTGATGAAAACACAGAATGGTCCTTGAAGAAAGCCTGCTCCAGAGTGCAAGCGACCTTAGACTGAGTCAACAGTTTACCTTTCAGCATGACAATGAACCAAAGCACACAGCCGAGACAACACTGGAGTGGCTTTGGGACAGATCTCTGGGTGTCCTTGAAAGGCCCAAAGCCCAGACATACTCCATAGAATATGTGTGGGGAGACCTAAAGATGGCAGTTTACAGACGCCTCCCAGCCAATCAAACAGGCCTTGAGAGGATCTGCCAAGAAGATATGGGACAAACTGCTCAAATCCAGTTGTAAAGCTTGTACATATGGCCAAGGATATTAGAAGCTGTAATTGCTGCCAAAAAGGTTTCTACAAACTATTAAATACTTATGGGAATGACTGATTTCAGTTGTCATTTTTTAATATTTTTGTACATTTTTTCTAGAAAGTGGATTGATGGGCAAAAATAGCAAATATGTCCTCTAAAAATGAAATCAATTTAAAATGAAATCTACAACATAATGAAGTGTGCAGGAGGTAAAGGAGCATTTGCACTTTCTGAATCCACTGTATATCAACTGTAGTTTTGCTACCAAAATTAAAATATGCAGTAAGGTATTGCAACAGAATCAAAATTTTGAGTTCAGCTTTTCAAAATACTTCCAGATCACAGGAATACCTGAGGATGATGTGACCATTCGAAGGCTGATTTCCATTTGTTTTTCTGTTGATCAGGATGAGAATCTCTTGGCAGGATAACTCAAAGCCAAATTATTTTCCCTGACTTTTACCCAACAGACATACAGTAGCTACTGTACACTACAGTATTGTTAGAATCTACATAGTCAGTTGCAACAATTGCTGATATTGTCAACTCCAACAACCAAAGATTTTAAAATAATATGGATAAATTTGGTAAATTATATATTATTTGCAGTTATAATTTTAGCACAAATTAAGCAATGAAAAAGATTTAGTAAATTGATCCATCACTTAGTTAATTACATATAATCCAAATTTCAAAAATTTCGAGAGGCTGTGTAAAATGTGAATAAAAACAGAATGCAATGATTTGCAAATCTCATAAACACATATATTTTTGACAAAAGAAAATAGAAATCATATCCAATATTTAAAATGAGAAAATGTGCCATTTTAAAAAAGAATAAGGTCATTTTGAATTTGATGGCAGCAAAACATCTCAAAAAAGTTAGGACAGGGCCATGTTTACCACTATGTAGCATCCCCTCTTCTTTTAACAACAGACCATAAATGTCTGGGAAACTGAGGAGACCAGTTGCTGGACGTTTGAGAGAGGAATGTTGTCCCCTTCTGGTTTGACACTGGATTCTAGCTGCTCAACAGTCCTGGGTCTTTTTGTTGTGTTTTTCATTTTGTGATGTGCAAAAATGTTTTCAGTTTGTGAAAGGGCTGGACTGCACGCAGATCAGTTCAGCACTTGGACTCTTTTACTACAAGGCCATGCTGTTGTAATAGAAGCAGTATCTGTGTAGCATATGCAAGGCTTTCTCTGAAAAAGACATCATCTGGATGGAAGCACATGTTGCTCTAAAACCTGCATATACGTTTCAAAACTGATGGTGCTTTTCCAGATGTGCAAGCCAATTCCATAGACACTAATGCATCCCCATAACTTCCTCATACCACCAGAGATGCAGGCTTTTGAATTGACCACTGAAAGCAAGCCAGAATGTCCCTCTTCTCTTTAATCAGAAAGACTCTGCATCCATGTTTTCCAAAGTGAATTTCAAACCACAGAACAGTTTTCCACTTTGCCTCAGTCCATTTTAAATGAGCTTCGTCTCAGAGTAGACGGCGGCATTTCTGGGTCATGTTCACATTTGGCTTCTTCTATGCATGATAGAGCTTTAACCTGCATTTGTGAATGGCACAGCAAACTGTAATCACAGACGGTGATTTCTGGAAGTGTTCCAGAGCCAATACTGTACAATGATTTCCATTACAGAATCATGCCTGTTGTTAATGCAGTGCTGCCTGAGGGTCCAAAGATCACAGCCATCCAAATAATTTTTGACTTTATCCCTTGAACTCTCAGATTCTCAGAATTATTTGATGATATTATGTACTGTATATGATGAGATATTCAAAGTCTTTACAGAACATTAATCTGAAGTTGTTCCACAACTTGTGGATGCAGTTTTTTGCAGATTGGTGAACCTCTGCCCATCTTTACCTTCTTAGAGGCTCTGCTTCCCTAAAATGATCTTTTTACACCCAATCATGTTACTGACCTGCTACCAATTAACTTAGTTAGTTGTAAAATGCTCCCCCTGCTGTTTCTTTTTAGTACCACTTACTTTTCCAGCCCAGTCCTAACTTTTTTGAGATGTGTTGCTGCCATGAAATTAGCATTTGTTATGTTTTCTGTGTCCTGTGAATAAAATATCTGTTTATGAGATTTGCAAATCACTGCATTCATTCTGTTTTTATTTACATTTCAACTTTTTTGGAATTGGGATTGTATTTTCTTTTATTATACTTGTTTAGTCTCTCTTAATAATAATTCTTTGCATTTATATAGCGCTTTTTCTTACTATTCAAAGCGCTCAGCAATTGCAGGTTAAGGGCCTCGCTGAAGGGGCCAAAAGAACAGAGTCCCTTTTTGGCATTTACGGGATTCAAACCATCAACCTTCCAATTACTAGTGCAGATCCCTAGCCTCAGAGCCACCACTCCACCTAATATATATATTTATTTAATAATTAATTAATAGTAATTCATATTAATTATCTTAATATATTTTATAAATTATAAAAACACTGCATTAGATAAAACATTATTGCATAAAGGAAAAATTAACAGTGCAGCTGAGGGAAAGAAATAAAGAAAATCAAAGGCTGGAGTTTTTTTGTTTTCAAATTCAATTCCTTTCATAATTGAGTTTCTTCTTTCTTCATTTTTAAATTCAGGTGGTAGATAAACAGTAAAATGTGGAAGTAAAACTAAGTTCCTAAAGGACTAACATATCTGCATGTCTGCAGTCTATAAAAAAAGTAATACAGCACACATTTCTTTTTTGATTACTAAAGAGTAAGCAAAATCATAGCCATCATATCACTTAGGAAACTGAGTCTATGTAACAAAGGTCAAAAGTTAATAGGAAAAAGTTGCCAAAGCATTTTTCACAGTGAATATGCTGTATTTGCTAATACCTTGTTAGCTGAATATTTTCAAGGAAATTTGCTTTACATCAAAGCATTTTTCCCAGTGCCCCATGATGCCTTATGAATCCAGTGGGACATCACAGAACTGTAGCAGCTATGTGCAGAACTTTCACGCACTCGTACTGTAAGATCATTGACAATCTGCCTCGCCCATGCGTGATATTAGAACCTGAATCAGTACTCCAACCTTTAAACCCGCATGTGTGCATATGTTTAAAAAAAAAACTTGCAATATTTTCAATTGAGAGGTAAGTTAGCTGACCATAATGAGAATGTTATGAGCACTGCCACCAGATATATGACAACTGAAACAAAAATATTTTAACATACTGCTAGTTTGTGGCCATTTGTTGTATTTTGCTATGGTTATCATTTTGTCTGCATCTTTTGTTGTTCGATGCACTGTGGTCTAGTGTTTAGCACAACTGCTCATGATTAGATCACATTTTTGGCCTCAATATTCTGGCCAACATAGTGCTTCCCTAGCGTTCAGTGACAATCAAAACAAATTGCCTCATTATGGTCTACTCAAAACTACTTAACTTCCTCCTTCTCCATTAACTTCAAAGCAATTCACAGAGTTCAGTGAAGTTCCAGAATAGTTCTGTGGTTTCACCGAACTCAGAGAAAAGCAAACTCTGCAGGGTTTGTTCGTCACTAATCAAAACTTAAAATTAATCAAACCACAGAACAGAGAGAAGTGTGTACATTGCAACAGGTACACATGTTGTAAATGTAGTTGGATGTGTGGGAACTGTTAACATTTGAATCTTATGATTGCATATAGCGCGGAACTGATCTCACTGTACTATTCTTTCCTCTGCATGTCCTGGAGTACAAAAGAAATACCCCATGCACCCAAAAGTGGACTCTGGCAAGATCGAAAAAAAAAATGCGGTCACTGATTACAAGTGCAAGAAGGTGTGTGAATGAATATGAATAATATGAATAATATGTTGCATCAGTGCCACGTTTTCCGAAATGTACTATACAGGTCATAAAATGAGTTATTCCAAATATCATATATACCTATGTCTCTGTTTTTTGTCAGTGCGGCTTTGACATCATGGACCATAAGGTACATACTAATTCAGCGTGAGTAGAAACACTCAATAAAACTGAATAAAAAAAAAAATCAAGTGACAGTGAGATACGAAGAAGGCAGATTCACCAGCGTTTGTGTGTCAGCTTATGTCCCTCCAGATCAGAGAATTTCCAGTTCCATTGTCTCAAAACACCACACATCTACAGTTACTTCCAGTTTCAGATAAAAAGTAACTGCGTCAGATCTCTTGTTGTATCGTGATTGCGACTGAGAGAATAAAAGTGAAAAAAAAACGCTAACTTTTACAAGTGCTATAAATTTACAGAGGCTGTTACAGACACTAAACAAATGTATGTTTTTATTGTATAATATTAACAATAAGAGTAGCTCAGTATGCTAACTTTGCCAGGGAAGCTGTTGTATTGTACTTGCAGCTTTTGTGAAAGTGTTTATTTGATATTTGGCCATCAGCCTTCACACACATTATACAGTTCATGTCTACATTTTGTCATTTATTACTAAAACATGAAAAACGTTTCTTTTTTAATGATGTGTTTACATAGATTGTTGTAGACACAAAACACACATCAAGTTATTTCCTCCTACAATTCTGGGTAGCTCACTCTCAGATAATCAATCAAGGAAGGAACTGAGAGAACTTCTTGCCCATTCTGAGGTGGTGGGGGGGATGGTATAGCAGGCTGCTTGCTGCTTGGGCTTATCGACACATTTAGAAGACAAAAGACGCTGATGGAGAGGTGCAAAGGGATTTAAGGTGGGCTGGATTTACGAGTTTTTTCGTAGGCTCTGGTAATTCTAGTGTTAAAAAGAGTAGATACATTTAAATATCAAGGATCAGTGATAGCCGAAGAATGAAAACTAGGCGTAGACATAACCCATATAGTGCCATGATTCAGAAGCAATCCACAGAGTGAAGTGTGGATGGAACAACTGGAAGACAGTACTAGGAGTATTGTGTGATCAAAGAATTAAGGTAAAGGTAAAGTTTTAAAGACTTTGGTAAGACCAGCAATGATGAATGGAGAAAGGACAAATAAGAAATGAGACAATCAGAGGTACAACAGAAGTGGGAGAGACATCTAAGAAAGTACAGAAAAGTAGGTTGAAGTGATTATGGACATGTGCTGTGAAGAAACAATGAATATGTGAGCAAAGGACTGATAGAAATGGAAGTACAGGGGTAAAGGAAGCAAAAGATGCAAAAATGAAGGTTGATGGATAAAATAAAAGATCTGAAGGAAAAGGGCTTGATTGGCAAAGAGGTGTAGAACCGAGCTGTTTGGAGAAGGTTTTTTGAGCACATTGACCCCACATAGAAGTGAGAAAATAAGAAGTAGACACCTTTTTATCAAGCATAGAGGAATATCTAGATACTGTATATCATGTTAGGTGCTAATAATTATTTAATATGCATACCCATGTCTTTAAATTGGAAAAAAAGTACTGGTGACACAGGACACACATTCCAGTGCTAAAATTTGACATAATACTTTATTTAAGAAAGATGCCATAAATGTTACAACTCTGTAGGCACAGCATGTGCAGCTTGATTGTTAAGTATTTTAGCACTGGCAGTAAGACAAATAGTCTTAAACTAGTCTTAAATTAGTCTTAAAGTAAACTTAATAAGGTGATTTAGTCCAGACTTTATTGTCTCTCTCATCTGTCTATACATAGTTATAGCATGAAGGCCAGTCTAGAATAAACTTCAGAAAAAATACAGTAAAAGTCAGTAAATTCTAAATATGCAATGATGAAAATTACATGAAATTACACAGAGAGAGATAAAAAGGTTACTTCAAAACTGAAGTGAAACGATTGTCAAAAAAAGAAGGCAATTCCAAAAAGAGATAATCTTTGAACCTTATAGGCTACAAAACAGAGGGATGCATTTCCTCACAACTCTCATGTCAGTCATAGGAACCAACTTAATATTTTGTAAAATGAGACATCCGTTTAGTGTTGTAGAGAGTAGCAGGCAAAACTAAGGTTGGTTGTGTGGGAGCGGGCAGGGGTTGAACTGAACAAGCAGCAATGTGCATCCCACTTTTATAGTCAGGTTGATAAGGACATGAGACTGTAAGGGCAATAAAAAATATATAATGTGTTATTGGGGTTGGCTGTATGTGGGAACGGGCAGGAGTGAAATGAAACCTTTAGAAGGTGGGCCGGTATTAAAAAGGTATTAAAAAATCTGTGACACATATCCTTCTACTTCAGGTCCTCTGTTAAGATAATTAAGATGTTTAGAAATGAAAATATTCAGAGGAGAAATGGACTGAGATACAGGGCTGCTCAATTCTGAAACATTCCTTTGTTAATATTGTTTTCACTTTGCTGTGTATTTGTAATATCTTGCAATATGATAATTGTTTGTTATAATATCATTTAAAGAGGAGTTTAAATTGATGACTTAAAGAAAGAAGCAGCTTTCTAAAAATGACCCGCTGTAACTCCTTAAAGTTTTAACAATGTGATCATGGACAAGAATGTCCTTCTCTGGCCATATGTGTTGGAGAGGGGTTGAACTGAGCAGAGTTGGCTAAACAATGTCAAGATGCTTAGATGCCAGTGAATCTTGTGTATCTGACCTGTTTCACTGGTGAATCAGGAGCTACAGAGTCACAATAAGAGTGTCATATCTCAGTCAGGGTTCCTGTCCTGGCAGATGTTCAAGTTCATGTTCTATGTCTCTTTTGTTCATTGTTTATTCTTTTAATGTTTATTATGTGTATCATTCTTTATTTTTGGATTTGTCCATGTACATAGGTTGCCTTCTCTATGTTCTGTATATTTTGTTGGTGGTCCCCCCACCCCAGAGGTGGGGCCATCTGCCAATCACCGCTATGAACTGTCCTCCATTCCATAAATCATGACAGTGTGGTAAGAGTATGGAATTCGGGACTTCTGTTAAAGTCTATTTAATAAAGAGTATAAAGGGAAATAACATCACTCTAGGACCCTACCACAAAAAAAAAACTAGCCTCCTTTCATTAAGAAATGGCTGCCATGCTGTCTGTCACATGGCAACTCAGGTGACCACTTCCCAGTCACATACAAAAGTGACACTAGATTCTTGTAATAATGGGAGATTGAAAGAGAGAAACAACACAAAATCAAAAACAAAGTAAATAGCATATACTGTATAACAAAAAATAATGAAAACACCATGAAATCCACTCTACCAGCAATACAACCCAACAGCAGGCTAGTTTTTTTAAAAAAAGAATGTGTGCCATGTCCTACAGTAGTGTTTTTGATTTAAATTATTTTTTTAATGTTTTTTTTATCTTTTTTGTTTATTACTTGTACATGCCACCATTTTGTTTCTCATTTAAGTCAAGAACGCAAGCATATTCTTTGGGAACGGACTTGCCAAGACAATCATGAGTATGTTATGGGGACTATGGGGTGAAGACGTTACACTGTGCATAATAAAAATTTTAATTTCCATTACTAGTAAGGAGGAAGTCCCACCTGATACCAACTGACATCACTTCCACTGCCACTTGCTCCTTCCCTTTTGCTTCAGATAGTATAAAAGAAGACATGAAGTAATCATCAGGAGAGCAACACCAGTTACAAGAAGTGCCTCTTCCATACCTTGAATGGCTGTATTTAGAAGTATATAAGAACCTCTACTTTCAAACCACAAAACATTTACTTTTTTGTACATTTTTCACACACAGGTGTTATGACAGCAAACTCGTAGCAAACCAAATTTTTGGAGGGTGAAGAGGTTGCAAATAGGTTTGCCGCTATACTTGTAAAATAAGGGATGGATAGAGTTAGGTCACTATAGTATTCTTCCACTAAACTACCTAATTTTAGCAAGTACACCAGAAAAATATCAAAATAAATTAAATATATTAAGCTCTAAACATATAAAACTATTTACAAACACAGCATTGAAAAGTGATATAAAATGTATGCCATGTCGCAAAAGTCTTTACTGTAAACTGTGTTTGCGAATCCTGAAGTGCAGTGAACAGTTCCTTGACAGAAAGATGTAATGGAATAGTCCTATTTCTAAACTGCTTTTGGGAAAAATGAATAATATAACACAATCCTATCACCAGTGCCAAGAAGATTTCTAATCTTCTGAGGCATGCCTCTTCCATAAATATTAAACCAAGTGTCACACACGTGTGAGTAGTAGGAAACTGTTTGGAAAAAGTGCGTGTAATTCCACATCAGGACAGGGGGTGGCAGGGTGCATTAAACCTTCTTCTGTTACCTCTAAAGACCAAAAATGGGAAAACCTGTCTGACTCATCCCTAAAGACATCACATCTGGTTCTGGTGCCGAGAGGAATGTCACTTCCGGTTCTGGTGCCTAGAAGAACATCACTTCCGGCTATGATGTCAGAAGAATGTCACTTCCGGTTCCCTCACATTACATCTGGTCTTGGCATTTAAAACTGCCATCTTAACCACTATTCATCAGTTTTGGTTTGGACTCCATCAAAGACACTAATGTCTTATTCTCAAAGCCCATTGCAGCCAAGGATAATATACGGGTGGCTGCCTCAAACCTTTTTAAGAGTTTAAAGTCTGATCTTTTCACACAGGACAGGAATGAGAAAAATGCCCAACACCATTTCTGTATTTGAATGCTGTGCCAATCCTCCTCTGGTGTGAATATCCAGTTCAAAAAAAGTTTCTTGCTGCTGCGAATGATCGAGTTTATGAAAAAATGATAAAGTTAAAAAGTCCCGCCATATCCTTCTCTTCTAGTTTTATATGTACAATGCCTAGTATTACAAATTACAAATCCCAAAAGCCTTTCAAATCCAATGAAAACATCTTTAAAGCTACAGACCCCAGTATTTACAACCTAGGAATCTGTGCCACCAGTATTATTACTAACATATTACTAACATTAAACAGGACAAACTATACAAAAAGAAAACCCCCATATGTGGCAATACTATAAGATATAGATATAGACATAAGAATGAAAAGGGTCAAAACCAGGAGATCAAAAGACATGGTTGTCAAGACAAGATGCGAGCCAAAAATCATACCCACAAAACAAGAAAAAAAATCAAATGAAAGAAGTTTAAAGCAGAACCACATTAATTACCCACACCCCGGTCAACACACCCCTGGGCACACAAGGTTGTTGCCCTAACAACAGATATGCAAAAGAACAGCAATCATTAAAATTAAAGATGGTGGGCAAAACACATTAAATAAGTAAACAACTCGTAAGGGAAATGATAGAATGAAAAAGTAACATCAGAAATTAAGTCTGACCATACAAATTGGTGGCGAGAAACCCATAAAAAATCTAAACAGACACTAAATATTAACATGTTTCATGTCAAGTGCTTGGTTGGTACCTTGGTATATGATGTTATTACAGCATCACTTCTTAATAGAGTGGCTCACATTGCCACACATTTAATCTTTGGATTAGCTTTGAAATAAATCTCAAAGTATTTAGTCAGAGAAAAGGCATTACAGCATGTTTAGTCTCTTGTTTTGTTTTTCATTAATTGTGAATTTAGGTTTGAACTTTGAAACTCAGTTCACGAATTGCCCCCATTCATTTCCACTAGGATTTTGGAAAGCCCCTTAAAGAAAATCATTTGTCACCTGAACTAAACATTCTTATAAAACATACTCATTACTAGCCATTCTCCAAAAGGCAGTGGCATAGCAAGGCTTTTGACTGCATGGTTTAAGCTCATTAGTTGGACCCCTCAGTCCAACCACCCCATGCTACTAATGCACTTCCAGTACATAATGCACACAATTGCAAAGTATTTAGTAAATGATTTGTAAGAGCTCTTGTGACTGAATTTGGGAGCACAGTAGGTTGGTGGGGTAGCTGAACAAGAGTGCTAAGATAGCATAGTTAGCACTGGCAAATTATGATAAGCCACATCACTTTCGACATGTTTGTCTCTCTTTTGTTATTATACCATTCATTTGTATCCATTGCAGTGTCTTCAGTGTCACTTGCTTGGTCATCACCTTCATCATTTGAGCTGCCCCCTTATCTCTCTGAAATTTTCTATGTTTTTTGCACAATTCATTGGATGATCCATTTCTCTACCTCAAGTCACTTTGCTCTTGTAGTTCACTTTCTCACTGGAACTCTGACCAGGTGTAGCTGGTCGGTTGAACCAGGAAGTCTAATTGAGTCGAAGGAAAGCTGAAGTAAAAAGAGCCCTCTCTCAATTTTTTGCACTTCAATGAGTCTGAGTTGCGCAACCTTTTTGTAGGAGGACAGCATGTGTGGCAACGTGCAAGCAATCAGTTTGGGCTTTTTTTAAAATTCAAAACTGCTTTCTGTTGTAATTATTATTTCTATGAGTGTTTATATTATGATTTATGAGAATGTTATGATATAGATTTCATTTTTTCATATATTTTCTGTCATATTTTGCCCAGAAGGGACTGGGCGGTCTCATGGTCTGGAATCCCTGCAGTTTTTTTTTTTTATTTTTTCTGTCCACCCTGGCCATCAGACCTTACATATTCTATGTTAATTAATGTTGACTTATTTCATTTTCTTACTGTGCCTTCTATTTTTCTATTCTTCATTTTGTAAAACACTTTGAGCTACATTTTTTGTATGAAAATGTGCTATATAAATAAATGTTGTTGTTGTTGATGTTTTGGCCCTCCCCATTAGAATGGGGCCTACAGTGACTATTTCCCCCAGTACCTGCTGGTTTTGCCACTGCCACCACTGCTTCACACTTTCATTTTCCCCCAAAAGAGAAATGAGTAGCCAAATTAATGAAAGATTTCAATCTGAAAGGTAAAATTCATTTGTGACTAATTCACAACAGGAACAAAACCCAATAGAAATTATAACCTTCCAGAGACTGAGTTTGACTCTTGCAGTGTAAACTGTTACATAAGAGCAAGCTAATAAATATATCAAGTGATCTAAACATTTTTTAAATATGTTAACTAGTTATGTGAAAATAAGCAGAGTGAGGTTTGATAGAAAATGATTACACATTGTATATATATATAAAATTTTTTCATACATTTTCTGTCATGTTTCGGCCCTCCCCATCTCTACAGTGACAATTTCCCCCCCAGCCCCTGCTGGCTTTCCCACTGCCACCGCTGCTTTAAACTTTCATTTTCCCCCAAAAGAGAAATCAGTAGCCTAATTAATGAAAGGTTTCAATCTGAAAGGTAAAATTCATTTGTGACTAATTCACAAATTCTATATATCACACCTATTCTGTTTCTCCTCTCGGTACTCAAATGTGGCACTTGGTGATACGGCGCACCTGCCAAGTTGTTTTGCCTGCCTAAGATAAAGTCATCCCTGGTGGAGGATTGCAGGGGTCCTTACATCAGATTGGCTGGCCCAGCACTGTTTAAGCTGTGGAATGGCCAAATGGGGGAGGCAGCTTGATGGCTGAGGTCTTCAGGACTCTAAACAAATCCAAATCATATTATGGGATATCACCTACTGTTAAATTCTGCTCCATACTTGTACATTTTTATTTTTTATACTGTATTGAGGATTTGTTCTGTTCTGTGTATTGTATTGTATTGACCCCCTTCTTTTTGACACCCACTGCACGCCCAACCTACCTGGAAAGGGTCTCTCTTTGAACTGCCTTTCCCAAGGTTTCTTCCATTTTTCCCTACAAGGTTTTTTTGGGAGTTTTTCCTTGTCTTCTCAGAGAGTCAAGGCTGGGGGGCTGTCAAGTGGCAGGGCCTGTTAAAGCCCATTGTGGTACTTCTTGTGTGATTTTGGGCTATACAAAAATAAATTGTATTGTATTGTATTGTATTTTTGGAAATGGCAAGTATTAACATGGGATGATATTTGCACATATAGCGCTAATTTAACCCCACAGCAGTCACCTTACACATGTAAAGCAGTACAGGTAAAATTTTAGCTTCATTGCAAATAATAATAACATTTTCAAAATGTACCTTGTGTTAGGATATTGCAGGTTGGAAAATGACTGACTGACCTTGTCTAAGTCACGAGCAACAATTGTCAGATTTTTTACGGAAATGCCAGACGCTGAGTGCTCTTCTATTTCACCAACAAATATGTTTTCTTCTTGGTTGAAGTTGCAGGAAATGACTGAGATGCAGTTGTAGAATATGGGCTTGTTGTCATTAATATCTGTAATTGTGATATTAACATAAGTAAAAGCTTGGCCTGGCATTCCACTTACAGAAGGGTGTTTTTCTTCAGCCTAAAATATCAATGAATATAAAGAAAATCAAATTATTATGACAGTAAAACATCAAATGTTATCCATTCATTTATTCACACTGTTCATTACATGTCTCTCCCCCAATCTTTCCAGTCACTCACTGTATTGTTTTTGTATAAACACAGCCATTGTTTCTTTTGATTTAGATTTTTTTATTAATCCCTGAGTTGAATTTTTTTTTCACATGATGTTTGGGGGTCAGAGTGCAGAATCAGCTAATGTACAGCACTCCGGAGCAATTTTCAGCTTAAGGGCCTTGCTCAAGGTCCCAACAATGCAGGATCCCTTCTAGCAGTAACGGGACCTGAACTGGCATTGTTTTGTATTTGCTAGGCTTAACGATCAAAGGCGCATGTCGTGTAAAGTCATCACTTTGACAGGATAAAGGTTGGCATCACACATTTTTGAATCATCTGAGTATTCATACTACTTCTAAGAACTTGTCATGCAGCGTATTATTGCAGTTTGATTCTGTGGGCTTGACTTGTTTCACTTTCCTGAAAGTTTTTTTCACTTGCCTCTTGTATTGGCTAATAAACATTAATCTGCTTCCTGGCTCCTGACCTTCTTACTGTGTTCTTTATGACACAGATTTCTGCTTCATGTTTCGTCTCTGTTTAAAATACAAATTTTCTTACTTACTGGCATTGATCTTGGCGTGCTTTTCCCACTTTATCTGCTGAACCTTAATTTAAAAAACATCTATGACTGTTTGTTCCTGTGCAGTCATTACAGCGCTAATTTTGAGTTTCCAATTTGAATTAAAAAAACATTTTGGCAGCATGGAAATAAATGGGAATTACACAGAAACATTCAGTTTAAGCCATTCTCACTCTTGCAGACACTTGTTTAGATGTGTATAGCAGTGGTACCCAACTCCAGTCCTGGAGGGTCCCAGTGGCTGCAGGTTTTCATTCTAACCATTTTCTTAATTAGTTACCTGTTTTTTCCTAATTAACTTCTTTTGAATTAATTTTAATTGACTTGGTTTTTTTTTTAAGATTTGTTCCCCTGAATTTCTTTATCGTTCCTCTGAATTGCTTCATTTCTTTCCTTAAACAGAAATGAAATGTGAAGTGAGTGAGCCAACAGAAGACCACCTAAGTCAGGGCCTCAAACTCTAACCAATTTCACTACAAGCAGTTGCTTAAATAGGCGCAGAGTCTTGTTAATTAAATGTGTTCTTTAATTCCAGGGCTTGTTGCTGCTCTCATTGTGTAATAGCACACATTTTTCTCTTTTCCAAGAGCACTGTTAAAATGTTTTGGAGACCTGAGCAGATGGATTTCTTTATTTATTCTCAGATATTGTATGATATACACCGTTTGCTGGTAATGTTTTGGCTCATTTTGTATCTCATTATTGTTTGGCTGCTAATTAAGGAAAAAGAGATAAGGGGTCTGAGTCTTCAAGAGCAAATCAAATAAAATTAATTCAAAAGAAGTTAATTAGGAAAAAACAAGTCACTAATTAAGAAAAGGGTTAAAATGAAAATCTGTAGCCACTGGGGCCCTCCAGGACCGGAGTTGGGGACCCCTGGTGTATAGTGTGCCAACCGTGGGATCTGAATCAAAATCCACTGAGTCTGTTGGCGTGCAGTAGACAGGTGAGTGGTCAGTATTTAACCAACCTTAACCAAGCAGCCTCATACACTACAAAAGGCAAAATGCTACGCTGGTGAAGGGCAGGCTCATTGCCTTAGGTGATTAACAGCCTGATGTGGTGTGACATTTACTTCACTTTATCAGTCCATTTCATTTTGGCCTTTCATCCATTAATCCAGTCTGTGTAGCCTGGTTCAGGGATACAGGGTCAGGCTACCCAGCCATGCACAGCCACATACTCTTAAGCCTATGCATAATTTAAAAAGTCTTCGTTCAGACCTTCGTATTGTTACATGTGTTTAATTTGATTCTGGTCATTGATGTTAATCATTAGGTAATGATGATTATTGTATACTATGCTTTTCAGTTATTGGCAGCTATCCATGTATTTCATTTTTATCTGAATACTCCGGTTTGTAGCCTCGCTAAATTTCACAGCATTTTGATTTTTGTTCACCAGTGTTCCAAATTTGCTTAAAGTTACAGTGTTAGTTACTTTTCCACATCTGAGACAAAAACAAGAGAAAGAGTGATTTTCAAGTTACCTTAATTTTGAGTTTTACCACAGTATTAATATCCAATAACTCCTCCCTGTCGATGCTTCTATTTACATAAATTATTCCAGATGACTCATTGATTCTGAACAATCCATTCCAATTAGACTCTAAATAAAAAACACGAAGAACATCAGAGAGAAAGAAAAGCATTGTTTCAGTGTGTATTATGCAATGTACAAAATTATTCATGGTAAGCAAGACACACAGCCTTCCAAAGACACGCACCATTAATGCTGTAGATGATCTCATCATTGATTCCTTTATCACCATCATAGGCATGAACTTGAAAGACAGATGTGCCCTGCAAAAACGAGACACGTGCACAAAGATTAGACCTGTGAAAGATCATTTCTGCCTATAATGTCACCTCATTAAAAGCCATCAAGGCACCCATTTAAATTCAGTTTTATGCAGGCAGTTGGCACGTTTTAGGTGAAAAAACAACGCTCTCTTGCTTGCTGCAGGTGAGCCTGTGACCTACATGATGTTAGGGACCATACAATGAAGGTAATACTCCTGAATGCTCCCTATTACAAGTTCATTTTATTTTATTCTTCCACAATCCCTAAATTCTTACTTCATAAAATCAGAATGATGTTGAGGTCTGGCATTAAAAAATATGTTAATTTGTTTCATTAGTGATTTATTTCCTTAATGTATCTTAAAGTGTTCATCTTTATTTTTATTCTTGATGGTGTTAATAAAGGGCCAGCTCTGTCATTTTTGCCACCCTATGCAAAGTTGTAAGTGGCGCTCCCAAAAGGCCAGTCATATGACCCTCCTCTACAACATAAGAGCTTCATAAAAGTAGGATTAATGCTATTTTACCATTTGATATCTTTTTATCTTTATATAACATTTTGTTTGTAATATGGTGGTCTAAATGGATTATGAACTGATTTATACATTCACATTCATTTATGCATTTTATGTGGACAACAGGTATATATTTGTTTCGATGAATTTCAAAATTCTTGGTAAATGATGTCAAAGAAAACCTGCAGTTTACTACAGATATTAAGTAAATTAATGTGAAATTAATTTTGCTTTACTTTAAAAATTTGTAAATACAAATATAACAATATACAAATTGTATATACAGTAGATAAAATGCTTGATGGTAGTTTCAATTTACAAACAGATTTGCAGTATAAAAAATAAAAAAAGAATATGCTTAACTAATTTTATTTACAAGTATAAAAATACAAACCACTGAAATTTACAACTGCTTTCTTGACTTCATCTTTGCAAACTTAGCAACAATTTATTTTAAATCCATTGCTTGGGCTCATTCATGCTCTACTGATAAGTTTGCTCTAAACTAGTGAATCATAACACTTATATAATATAATATATATAAACCACATATAAATCCATATTTATATATACAGTATGTACTTGTGTGTGAGTGTGTGTATGGTTTTCATATTGTAGGATATAATATTTCTATAACTTCTAAATTTTTAAAATTATTCACGTTAATTCTAATGCATAAAAATAAAGATTAAATTAGTAGTAATAGTAAACAGCCACAATATACACAGTATTAAATAAGCAACTCAAGAAATGTCAGAATTGTTAAGTGTGTTCTGACCCGTTCATCAATTAGACAAAACTCCAGTTTTGGGGCAGCTTTGTTATTTAGGATTCATAACAGGCACATAACAGTCTTTCTAAAACTGCTCATATTGGCAATGCACCGTGCTTTCAAAATAAGGAAGCAGTGGACAGAAATGTATATGCATTCCTTCAAAATCTGCATCAACACAACATCGAAATAAGGATGGAAAATAAGAAACTTAATGAAAGGGAAAGAGTACAAAAACAAAAGTAAAACTATGACTTTGCATCTGAAGGAAATAAAGAAACAAAGTTCATCAAAAAGCTGAGAGCTCCGTGAAGCTCAGTACAGTGCAGCAACCTGGAATTTTGGAAGACTGCCCATTAAAGGGTTGTGTTGGTTGTCAGGGTCAAACATGGCTAGTAACTGAAATATAAAACAATATTTAAACAATTTGATATTTCCTGAATTTTTAGTAGATGGGGGGCATCTGTCCAAACATTCATTTTCTAGTTTACTTATTTTACTTTAGAGCATCATGGTGTTAGTCCTTATCTTGTGAAAACTGGGCATAAGAAGACATGCAGCCTTGGATGTAGCTCCTGTATGTTAAAGGGCACACATACACAATCATTCAAATGGTGCCAGTTTAGAGCCACCAATTAACCAAACACACACTTCCTTTAGATTGGCAGAGGGGAATAAGTAACCTAGGGGAAGGCCATGTGGATATGGGGAGAGGGGAGAGAGACAGTTATCAATACAAGATTTTAATTTGGTTGTCCATAGCTGTATGGCAGCATACATAACTACTGTGCCAAAATGCCACATCTATCTATCTATGTGCCAACTTAAACCAGTCTAATTTATTTGCGGTAGGACAGAGGTATTGAGTACAAGAGAGGAACCAAACCTGAACAAACACCAGTTAATCACAGACCACACTCAAGCACAGAGCTATGCAACGGGGAGGGGAGGTGGACAGACCTTCTCCTTATGGCAACCAGCCCGACCCTCATTCCCTAATCTATACACCCTGTTCACAAACACATAAAAATATATAAATGTGCCTGTTACAATTTTCTAATAAAATAACACACAAAAATCTTATTAGAAATCTAAATCCAAAAAATTGTGGAAGATTAAATGCATTATTCAGTAGTGCAGTGCCACATGTCCCACTTTAACATCATTATCAATTGCAAGGTAGAAATCATTGAAGAATTTGGCAGAGCTAAACAAGCCTCAAGAAAAGTTAGCTGACAGAAAGATAGTGAGCACAAGCAGATCTAGGGACAAATGACTACAGTGGAGGCAAGAAAAGACAAAGGAAGTGGAAAAGAGAGGATGGAGTAGCGAAGAAGAAATGAACATGGGAGGTGATCTCAACAGCAAAAATGCTAGTGAAACACCTGAAGATACAGACAAGACTAGCATCATCTTAAAGCTACTCCCTGCCTCCACCACACAACAACGGAATCCTACAATACAACAACAAAGCCACCCGTCCCCACTTACCCCTTGAGATGGCTCTCCTCATGCACACTCAACTGCCTAGAGGAAAGCCCAAGCAGACACAGGTAGAATATATTGTGAACGGGCAGAACGCACCATAAGGAGACGCGGTCGCTCCTCCGAAATCCCTTCTTAAACGGTGATTCAATGGGAAACAAATACAAATTTTGACCTCCTCTTTGCTAGATCAGCTGACGGCTTGTCGCTGCTGCCGTGCTGCGTGATCTACATCTCGCACAGCACTTCGAACATTTAAAAGTCTGTACTACAGCTGTCCTTTTGTCTCACTGCCTTGTCCCTCTTTCCTCCCAGACATCCTCTGCTCCTGTTGGGGCTCCCGCAGCATAATAAAGAGGAAGATTTTCTATTCTTTTAATTGAGAGACAGAGCTGTGCCCTCCAGGTACACATGGAGCTCAATTCACTACTGAAAGAGACTTGTGTTTGTTTGAATTGTTTGAATAAAGTTTTTGTCTCTAGAATCTCCTGAGTGTACCTGTGCAACTTTGTGACCCAAGCGTGACAATATAAACAATGTGCTGGCGGCTACCTGGTTCAGGATTAGACTTAGGACTCCTCAGCTGTGAGGCAGCAATGCTAATCACTGCACCATCATGCCTCATTTTGAAGGCCTTTTTTGTGAGTTTTTACTGTAGCTACATTTAGATAAAACACAGGACCTGCACGCAGTAAAGCAGCTGAGACAAAATCAATCATGCATTTCCTTGTCATTCTCATTAGAAAATCTAATGAACAGCTAAAGTACTCACTTCAGGAGTGTTTTCTTCCACGGAAGTGAGATATGGAGTGTTAAAAAACACAGGGTCCAGATTTCGGACATCTTCAACATTAATAACAAGAAATGTTGCGGCATTTAGTGGTTTTGGTGGATGGCAGCTTGATATACCACTATCCTGAAAGAGAAAAATATTAACGACTATCAATGATGTTCCTTCTACAAATGCAAAAATAACTAGCTCCTCCAATTCAGTTTAAGTTTTCTAATAATCACTCAAGCTTTATTTTGCATAGCACATTTCCAATCAAACATTGTTATAAAATGTTTTACAAGAACATTGAAAGCAATACAAATAAATTAGATAGCAACAGAGATATATGGATTTATTGTAAAAATATTAAAATAACAATTCAAAACATTTGAAACATTTACACCTATTATTCAGTTCTTTTAACAGCACCTTAAAGAGGAGGATTTCACCACTGTTAAATTAACTTATTACCAATAACGCATATGAACATATTATCCAGTTCTGAAAATGTTTGAATACTTCAGTTATATGATTACATCCTATCTTGACCATCTGCAGCCTTGTCTGGCTTGAGCAATTGTGGGCAAAACTCAATCTTTTCATAAATGCAAAAATTTCTATAAGTTTAATTTTATATACAGTAATTTAGGTCAATCCCAATATATTAATGCAAGAGTCAACAGTAGTATTTCTATAGTTCTTCAAAAAGCTAGAGTTTTAAATTTTGCTTAATAGTTTAAATTTAGCTTTAAAAATAAGAAAAGCAGATCAGATTACACTGATGTACAAGAACAACTGTATCTTCAGTTCTTCATCATCATCATCACCACCCTTACTCCAGTTATCCCATGAAGGGTCATAGTAGTATCACACTAAGCTAGCTTGACCAGGCAACCCAATCCTCAATCTCAATAACTCCTATCAAAGTCTCCATGTTGTTTTCATAGCTACCCCAGCATTTTGGAGATATGGCCCCTGCAGCACGTCCTGAGTCTGCCCTCAGGTCTTCTTTGAGTGAATATGCCTTATACATTTCCCATAGGAGGCGTTAAGTGGGAATTCTAACTATACACCCAAAGTACCTCAACTGGGGCCTCTCAATCCAGAAGACCAGTGGGTTGACTCCAGAGTCTTCCTGTACTGCTGAGCTCCTCACTTTTTCATAGAGACTGCAACTTTGTGTAGGAACCAAAGAGATTTGATTGACTGAATGATCTCCTTTCATTTGCCAAATTTCGTATGTTCTTATATTTTAACCTTCCTTTGGCTGCTTATATATGCAATATCATTCTTTCAGTCACCACCCTGAGCTTGTGATGTCAGGCAAGGATCAGATGTAGACTCACTAGTAAGCTGAAAGCTTTGTCTGAGGACTTAGCTCCCACTTCACCCTGCCAATCCAGTATAAAACTTTGGAAAAACTTCTGTTGCTGAACCAGTTTGCCTCCCAATGTCATAATACTAGTAAAAAGACCATGAGATACTTAAACATTTGGGGCAGATTTTAACCCCTTATCTGAAGAGACAGACTTGTGACTCATTGAAACCTAATTTGTACAGTATGTTGAGTGAAACCTCTTATGAGAAATAAATACAATGTGCATGAATATCCGGGAGCTATTATTGACAAATTGCTTTACATTTTTTATTTTCTATGCAATTCAAAGGTTGTGGCTTGTTGTGCAATTCTGTTGGACAGCTTTGTACTTGGTATGTTGATTTGTCTTAATATTTACTATAAATTTGAGGTAGTCAAACAAATGTCATTGCTGAAGTTGCACTAAAGCATCAGAAGTGCAATAAAAAAGAGCAGGTAATTTTATTTTTCACTTTACCATCATTTAACTGCATGCAAAACCGTATCACATATGGACAGAAATGTTTCTATAACTACATACAGAACATGCATGGAGAAACCATTGAACTTATCAGTCACGGCATGCGTCAAAGGTTTTAACCTTAAGGTTTTTGTACCATCAGTTTTCACTTACTTCAGCAAATATCTTCAATCTGTAGTTGGTACCCTTAGAATTATAGTCCAGTGTGCCATTCAGTCTTACTGACCCATCATTCTGAATGGCAAAAAGGCCTCTGTTTTTAGAGTCATCTGGAATAACCTGTGAAGCACAAACATGGATATATTATTTGAAAACAAAATAATATACACCTATAGTGCTTACCTGAAGTCTTGTTTGCTCATTCATACCTCAATGATGGAGAGATGTATTGGACTTGGAAGATCCAAATCAGTGACATGGACTTTGAATATTTCTGTCCAGTTTAATGCATCCTGTGTAAAAAAAAAAATAAACAAAAATAATAATATTTAACCTCCTTGGTGTTAAGCCTGAGCGTGACTCGGATTCAGAATTCTGCGTAATTATTGTTAACCACGAGTCAAATGCAGGGCGATCTTTAATGATGTACTGCACATTTTTAAGCCTGAATAACACTTGGGACAGTATTCTACTGCCATCTAGTGGATGAAATAACATCATAAGCATTTGCCACTCTCGGCAAATTCATCAATATTTATGAGTGATATAGAGTGTCCAATATAAAACATAAAGACACATGAAAAGCTGTAAAGGCGGTTTTGGAATGGACTGAAACTGAATTAGTGCTTGAATCAAGCAATAGCGATTAGGACGTGAATTGCTCATCAGATACTAGCAAAGAAAGTGAAACTAATGCATGATATGGCAGTGCACAGCCATACCACCGTAATATGCTTGGTGATTTCAGTTATGTAAAGCTTTATCCTGGGGTGATAATAGCAGCATAAGGAAAAATTGACGAAGTGCAAGGAGAAGTGAGATATTAGCCCTCTAAGCTGTGTTCACAATAGGGCAACTGTCAACATTCATGTCTGGGGAAATGTCACTAAGCCTGGCACTGTGGTAGTCTGGCATAACATATGTGCTGCATCAATTGTGCGGATCAGGCACTGGCATTCTACCCTCTCAAATGCAAGAAACAGAAAATAATTAAGAGAAGTGTGCAAAGAACCACACATCAGACTGTACGCTGGTGACTGTTTTAAAACATATCATACAAGCGACATGTAATAAATCTGAATCAGTACAGCAGTGAGCACTAGACATAGGTTTTCTATTGTGTTTATGTTGACATTTTGGTATTTACATGTTTCTGTTATACCTAATAACATTTTTTATTGTTGGAGAAAAATTCAATGTTTTTGGCTTATTTTTCTCGAGGTAAACATAATGCTAAGGAGTTATACTCTTCCCTTTTTTGTGACATCAACTGTTTATCAACTGTCTACAAATTGTGTCCACTCTGTGTTTATAAATTACTTTACTGGAATAAGAATACTTAAAATAAATAAGTCTGTTCCTATTCTGTTTTCTTATCTAATTTTTCATTGAAAAATTATAGTTGATCAGTTTTCTTAATTAAGGGTACTTCTTTTGATTAATGTAAGATTAAGAATTCAAAACAATACTTGAAGCAGTCCACAGCATAGAATTTTAGAACATTAGAACAATTGTGACAATAACAAGTCACAACAACGTCAGGTTTGTCCATCCTATCTAGATTAGTTAATATTTGAAGTTCTACTCTCCACCACACATTTATTCCATGTGCTTTTGGTTATTTGCATGAAGAAAAACCTTCCAACATTTGTTCAAAATCTAACCTTAACAAACATTTAACCGTGTCCCTGTGTACTTGAATTTATTTTAAAGTATGAGCCGTGAACCACTGTATTAATTCCTTGCATAATTTTGAAAACTTCAATCATGTTACCTCTTAATCTACATTTTCTTAAACTGAAAAACTTTAACTCCTGCAGTCTTTCCATACAGCTCAGACCTCCGAGTCCTGAAATCAGCCTACACACTCTCCTCTGGACTTTCTGAAGTGCTGCTTTTTCTTTTTTTGCAATATACACACCACAACTGTACACAGTACTCCAGATGAGGTCTGACTAGAGCATTATATAACATACTGTAAGTATTGCCTTCTTTGACCTGTACTACACACATCATGATATATGACCTAACAACCTATTAACCTTTTTGTTTGCTTCTGTAGACTGTCTAGATGTAGATAGTGATGAGTACACTATGACTCCAACATCCTTCTCATAAAGGGGTACTTTCATGTTTCAGACGTCTAATTATGTATGTAAATCTAACATTTCTACTTCCTACATGTAATATCATACATTTACTTACATTAAACTTCATCTGTCATAAATCTTCCAAAGTCTTTAACCTGTCCAAGTACTTCTGTAACAAATTAGCTGATTATCTGCCGTTCCACCTAGTTTGATATCATCTGCAAACTTAACCAGCTTATTGATTAGATTCTTGCCCAGGCTGTTTGTATATATAAAAAAGAGCAACTGGCTCAGCACCGATACCTGTGTGACATTAATTTTAACATCGCCTAATTTTGAAAATGTTTCCCTTATTACCATATCACTTTGCTATCTGTGTTTGAATCAATTTTTTTCTACCCACCTACACACTGCACCTTATCAAAAAAACTTCTCTAAATCCAGTTAAATAATATCATATGCAGCTCTCTCATTGTATGATTTTGTTGCTTCCTTATAGAATTCCAGTTTATTAGTGAAAATGACCTTCCCCATCTGAACCCATGTAGTACCCTGCTCTGTGCAAACATACACTACTACTTCACTTATCCACTTTGAGCAGAGAGCAACATACCACATGAGTCAGTGTGATGCCCAGATTCCCGCAACAGGCATTACCACCTTGAACCCAGGTCATCATGATGCTGAGATGGACTAGGCAATGAGGACACACAATACAGCAAGAATAGGTGCAAAGTGCTTATATTCCAGTTCAAAAAGTGTTCATAACAAGTGTAAGAGCCATTTTCCTAGTTCTATAAGATTCATGAATATTTTATTAGATGACAATGCATAATCTATGGGAGGTTCCTATAACCCACATAAATAGAATTGTATTGGTATATTCCTGCTATTTCTAACAGCTTTGACTAAAACATTAATGTTCAGTTAGTGACAGCCTTGCCTTGAGTAAGGTATGGAAGGCATAAGGTTTTAAACCGTGCCTGGGCACATGTCTATGTGCCAATCGGCCTTCGGGTCTTTTGAGTGTGTGAATTAAATATGTAAGAAAACAGCATTTAATTTATGTGCTGTGCCGTACGTTTTAAGCGTACAGAAGAAGAAGCTAAGAACCTTTAAGTTTATAAGAATCTAAGAATCTTAAATAGAGAAGAAGTAAAGAACTTTTAAGTACAGAAATAACTAACGTTTCTAAAGAAAAGCCAAGTTTAAACAAGATACATTTTCCCTTTTTTTTGCCTTTTATTCTATGTGTGTAACTAATTTTTATTTTATTCTTGTGTGGATTATTTGCTTTTAACTTTCACTAAATATTTTAAAAACAAACTTTTGGACTTTGAGATTTCTTTCGGCACACGTTTACCCATGCTTGACCATACCTTATTTCGGCAGCTACAACAAGTGCAGTGCAAGTTCAATAAACAAATAAATAATCCTCCATAAAACCAGCGCTCACTGTGATAGTTAAATTCCAGTCAATAAATAATCTGAAAGGTAAAAGCAAATATTACAACTGGAATAAAATCTGGACTCCTCTTTCTTCTATTCCTGGGTGCCTTTTTAAAATTTTTCAGCCCCAGCTCACCCGCCAGTTATACTCAGCTTGGTGCTGAGACAAGGGCTGTGCGTTCAACATCTAAAAATCTGACTTGCACTCCAGTCACCTCAGCCAGTCAAAGCTGTGATGTCCCAAATGCAGCTCCACCAACCTATCACCTTCTCCCTTAGGCATCTTCAGAGCCCTATTGGTCACTACTGCTTCCAAGGTGATAAGGAGGAGCAGCCCTGCCCCATCTGCTCTTGCTTGCCCAATTCTCTCTCACTCTCTTCCAGCCAAAGCCTGCTTTCTAATTTTTGGATCTTCCTTAACACTTTCCACCGGCTGTCTTTTATGCTTGTTTGGCTGTAATGCCCTAATTATGACCTGCAGACTTCTGATCTGGAACTAAACTAATCAAGCAATAAGCTCACCTCCACACCGATCTCCCTTTGGTCACCCAGCCCTGCAACTGCTTGCATTTACCAAGCCCTAAATGCACTGTTTCTATTTTAAACAAATCCACACACTGTCACCAGCCCCTAACATGCATCACCACAGGCAAAGGCACCCATATGACACAAAGTTCCCTTCTTCCCAGGGTATATTTAACATACACTGCCTTAGAAAGACAAACAATATTATTAAAGACTTCAGCCATCCTGTATAGGCACTTTACTCCTCGTTACATTCTGGCAGCAGAACAGGACCTTTAGCAATTGAACCACTGGATTTGGAGAGAAGTCATAAGACAACTCAGCTTACACTGACAACTGCACAAATGTTTGTTGTAGATGATATATTTAATACATGTTGTTGTATTCATTGTTACTGGTACTGTAATACAGTCACTAGTCTGTAGGAGATTTGAAGTGGTGTAGATGTTCCTCTTTCAGGTACAGGCTTCACTTGCTTGATGTACTACTGAAGAGCCACTCCTCATTATTATATGTCAGAGTAACAAAAGTGAGAGACAAGTGCTTTGCATCATAGATGTTACAAGCTAGGTTTATAGGTGGTAAAACATGAAAGCTGAGTCCTGTCTCCAAAAAATGTTGGTTCAATGAACTTCAGCCAGTAGATACAGATACACCTTTTTGACTCTGTTTATAATGTTTACTTTGGTTTGGTGTAGAGACGGAGATAATATCTCACCTCTAAGACATCTGTAATGTATGGGAGTCCATTAAATATTGGAGGATTGTCATTTGCATCAATTACAATTATTATAAATTGTTTAGTGATCTGTAAAAAAAGAAAGAAAATTAGAAAACAGAGAAATAGCAAGCGGAAATTTAAAAAAAACATTGTAATAACTGTACAGTTTTACTGAGAGACATAAAAAACAGTTATTTGTTCATTTAATTTTGTTTGAGCAGCACTTGAATTAATGCATCTCTAAAGTTTTAGTGGATTGTGTGTTCAGACTAAACTATATAAATACCATCTTTCAAAAGTTTCAGAAGACTTTTGGCATACAAATAGAAAAGGTTTCAATGTGTTTATGTGTTCATAATCAATAACACAGCTAAGACAAACCAATTTTAAGAATTTTACACCGAGGTTCTAATTACATAGCTTTGGCCAAGAATAGAACATTTACATATTTACTTTTGTAGCTCCTTAAGAGATTGGGTACCAGCATATCCTACCTTACCAGACAGACATTTCTATTGAAATAAAAAAGGTTTTTATTTGGCACTAACCACAGTAACTGTCAAAGACAGGTAACAGAATAATTAATAAATATTTTCTGTCTCTTGCACTTACATGTGCCTTCTTCCGTATTTGTGTTTGTGAACACCTCTTCCCTGGCGTTCCCTCTCTTGTGCGCATTTCCTGACTGCTCCTCAGGCTCTGCCTATTTTCAAAGTTCTGTTCTTACCTCCTGTCTGATTTTATACTTGCCGTACTTGAAGGCGACTCTCTCTGAATGCCTCATACACACTTTACTTCTCATCATGCATCTCACATTCGCACTTCCTCTTTTGTCACGTCACCAAATCCAAACTGACCAATCACACCAAATCCAAACTGACCTAGCAGATTGCTCAGAGGGACTGGACATAGGCACTTTAGTGTTTTATTACATAGCAGATTACAGTTAATTAGCAGTTCCCTTCATTTCATAACTCATAATATATATTCTTTTGAGTTCAACAAACATTAAAATTTACTCACAGGATCGTGAATCTCATCTGTAACACTCAATGTTACAGGAATGGTTTCCATACTCTGAAATACACATCAAGAAATGAGAATAAATATTATCGTGCAATAATCACAAATATAATCAGATATCATGTTCACCAATATTTGTCATTCCACTTTTTCAATTATTGGATTCTTATACTTTGGATAGGATGCTATTTAATTAAATGGCACAGTTGTGCATACTCTTAACAAATTTAGAATTGCAATTTGGAATAGTTAACCTAGATATAGTCACCATCAATGGTCCCCCAACCCTGGAGCAATACTAGATAAAGTCACAATGGTGAGTTGTCCATAGAGAATGTTTCTACAAATATACATTGAGACAGACTATTAAGGCTACTTTATGACTAGAACTAAACATGACTTTATTTGACTGTTCAAATTAATTTTGCTAGCAATTAAAGTCCAATATGAGCATGTGCAGATATTCATCCTAAATTTGCTCTGCATACACAAAATTAATAAAACAAATTTGTCAGACAAATAGACATTCTAATAACCACCCATGAACTAACACAGCATAATGGCTGCTGTTCTACTTTACATTATTTTATTGCAGCACAGCTGTGAATTCATCACCTCATGATGGCAGGTAAAAGACACAGAAAACAAAAAAAATCACAGCTGTCACTTTCAACAACAACAACAACAACATTTATTTATATAGCACATTTTCATACAAAAAGTAGCTCAAAGTGCTTTACATATTAAAGAATAGAAAAATGAAAGACACAATTATAAAACAAAATAAATCAACATTAATTAACATCGAATAAGAGTAAGGTTCAATGGCCAGGGGACAGAAAAACAAAAAAACTCCAGACGGCTGGAGAAAAAATAAAATTTGTAGGGATTCCAGACCATGAGACCGCCCAGTCCCCTCTGGGCCTTTCTGAGCAGTTATCAATATAGCATCTGTATGTAGAAACGTATGGACATGAGGAACCAGGGTTGGAGAGAGGAAGATATGAAGGGATTCAGTGTAAAACAGTGGAGTGACAATTTCAGAAATGTTAAGAGGTGAATTTGATGACTTATGTCAACATTTGTTCAGTGAACTGTCTGGGAAAAATACAGCTTTGGGGCTCACCATTTATGTCAGAAAACACATAGCTGTTGGGCTATATTGACAGGTAGTAGTTAGAGAGTACTGTACAGTCTTGTGACAGGTGATCATTGTGTTTGTTCATCTACAATAAAAGCCTTGTGTTATGTTGTAATGCCGGACTACATCTGGCTGTCTGGATGTCCAGGTTAAGCTGAATAATTTTGCTTAAATACGCACAGTCTTACAATTGAGGCTTTATCGCTTCCACTAACACAAAGTGTTTCTCATTAACTGAAGATGGGCTTGGATGTTCATCCATTAGTAGTGCACTTCAGATATTTAAGAAACATCTTTCACCGCTCAGAAACACACAGAGGACAATATAAAATCCAAAGGCTGAAGGGCCGTGACTTTATGTGTGAAGCTGATGAGTTATATGGTGTATCACGGTATTGCTTGGAAAAGTAAAGGATATAAATCAGGCTCTTCCATGAGCTGGAGACTGTGGGTTTCTGACTCACTGCTAACATTTCACCACAGAGCAAATCTTCTAACTAAAAAAGAAATTGGTAATAAGGGTGGGATTTGCACTGAGTAGAGTGTAGTGGCAACGCTGCGTGAGATGGTCGGGGTTGACATAGAGACAGATTAGTTGACATCACCAGGAGGTGCACCACTCATAGTAGTCAGAGACAGGCTCTGCATCGCTGATGAAAGGACATCTCTGTTTAGCTCACATTGCAAGTACTCACATCTGAGCTGCAGACTACAGGTTCACGACTCACTGGCAACAGTTCACCACAGAGCAAATTTTCAAGATAAGAAAAGAAAGTGTGAGCTAAAAGGAGAAGTCCTTTAGTCTGCTGTATAGAGTATATCTCTGACCACTGTGAGAGGTGCGCCTCCTGGTGACATCAGCTGATCTTCTTGTGTGTCAGCCTAAACCATCTTGTGCAGCATCGGCCCTACAGTGTATTACTGTTTACAAGGTGCTTCTACTTTCTTCATGTAAGAATAACGTGCAAAGCATCTACATAGAGATCAAAAACAAAAAATGATATTTAAGAGACATCTAGTCCCAGGACTTCAAGCAATACGTCAAGCCTCTGCATCACTGCATCGTTAATGTGTTCCGTAAGATTGGAACTCTGTGAGTGCAATGATATAGATACTCACATATATATGACATGCTCACCACGCTGGTGTATTAGCAGCAGGAGGAATAGTAAAAGGGATATAGTTTTGCTGATGTGCTCACCTTGCTTCTGTATTAGCAGCTAAGAGAGTGACTCTTTCTTTGGATGTATCGTTTTGCTGACATGCTGGCCACGCTTGTGTATCCTCGGAGGTGGAGCCCTTACCCCGAATCCACTCTTTACTTTCGGACCGGACAGATCTACACACACACTTCCACTCGTAGACGTTTATATATAAGATATATTTATTACTTATTACTAGTTTGTGGTGATTTATTGTATTTTGTTTGTTGTTATCAATCAGTTTATTGATTTGGAGAAGGCTTAGGATAAGGTGCCACGTCAAGAGGTCTGGAGGGAACGGAATACCAGAGAAGTATTTGAGAATTGTCCAGGATGTGTACGAGAATGTGTATTTAAAGAAGTGTTGCGGTAATAGGCAAGATTCCTTTTAGAATAAGTCTCCACTAGGGATCTTCATTAAGTCCTTAACTCTTTGATATGGTTATGGATGTGTTAAGTTATGGGATAAAATACTAATCCCAATGACATTGTGCTCTGTAGCACCAGAGAAGAGGAAGTGGAGAGGAATTTTGAAGAAGAGAGAACGACTTTGGAAGATAGAGGATTGAAGGTAAATAAGAAGACAGAATATGTGAGGTTTAGTAATGCTCAGGATTCAGAGTTTAGCCTGCAGGGAGAGCCATTGAAATGAGTGGATACATTTAAATATCTAGGATCAATGGTAGCCCGAGATGAAAACTAGGTACAGATATAACCCATACAGTGCAGTATGGGTGAAACAACTGGAAGAAGTTATCAGGAGTATTGTGTGATCAAAGAATTAAGTTAAGATTAAATGTAAAGTTTTTAAGATAGTGATAAGACCAGCAATGATGTATGGAGCTGAGACATGGGTAAAGGAAGCACAGGGGAAGAAATTAGATGTAGCAGAAATGAGAATGCTGAGATGGATGTATGAAGTTACAAAAAAGGACAGAATAAGAAATGAGACAATCAGTGGTACAACAAAAGTGGGAGAGATAGCATAGGAGAGTAAGTTGAATTGGTATGAACATATGATGAGGAAAGACAAAGAATATGTGGGCAAAAGAGTAATCAGAATGGATGTACAGGGGAAGAATAAGCAAGGGAGGCCAAAGTGAGAATGACAGATAAAGTAAATGAAGATCTGAAGGAAAAGGGCTTGACTGGTGAGGAGGTGCAGGACTGAGCTGTTTGAAGAAGGCTGATCAAGCAAATTAACCCCACATGGAAATGGACAAAGATAAAGAGGAATAAGAAGAAAAAGTTAGCTTTATCTTACAGCCAGTATACCCTGGTCCAGTTTAGACATAGTTTTGCCAATCAAGTTTAAAATGTCCAACCAGCAAATATTTAATTGAAGTCCAAAAACCCCAATGACATTATCAAAATGTCAACAATAGAATAAGTGCAGTTCCTAATAAAACAATATATGCACTCACCTCTCTGTTTAGGTTTGATTTTATTCTCACATTTCCTGTGGATTGATTCACTTTAAAGTAATGACTGTTTTCTCCTATAATCTCGTATATTAAAGGATTATTATCAGGGTCTGTTGCACATATCTGGAAAGCTGGATCTCCTACACAAATAATAACACAGGTTTTGTTTTTTTAACGACAACATTCAAACTACAATTTATTTCCATTATAATGTCTATGAAACTTCTAACAGAGCATATATACTCAGCAAAAAAAGAAACGTCCTCTGACTTTCAACTGTTTTTACTTTCAGTAAACTTAATGTGTAAATATTTGTATGAACACTAAAAGAGTCAACACCATAAGACATAAACTAAAAATGTTTCACAATGTGTCCCTGAATGAAGGGAGGCTCAAAATCAAAAGTACCAGTCAGTATCTGGTGTGGCCACCAGCTGCTTGAAGTACTGCAGTGCATCTCCTCCTCATGGACTGGACCAGATTTGTCAGTTCTTGCTGTGAGATGTTACCCCACTCTTCCACCAAGGCACCTGCAAGTTCCTGGGCATTTCTGGGGGAAATGGCCCTAGCCCTCACCCTGCGATTCAACAGGTCCCAGACGTGCTCAATTCCTTCGATGATAAACACAAATCCGTTCATCACCCCTGGTGAAACAAAACCGTGACTCATCAGTGAAGGGCACTTTTTGCCACTCCTGTCTGGTCCAGTGAAGGTGGGTTTGTGCCCATAGGCGGCATTGTTGCTGGTGATGTCTGGTAAGGACCTGCCTTACAACAGGCCTACAAGCCCTCAGTCCAGCCTCTCTCAGCCTATTGCGGACAGTCTGAGCACTGATGGAGGGATTGTGTGTTCCTGGTGTGACTCGTGCAGTTGTTGTGGCCATCCTCTACCTGTCACACAGGTGTGATATTCGGATGTACCGATCCTGTGCAGGTGTTGTTACCCGTGGTCTTCCACTGCCAGGATGATCAGCTGTCCTTCCTGTCTCCCTGCAGCGCTGTCTTAGGCGTCTCACAGTGCGGACATGGCAATTTATTGCCCTAGCCACATCAGCAGTCCTCATGCCTCCCTGCAGCATGCCTAATGTACGTTCACGCAGATGAGCAGGGACCCTGGGCATCTTTCTTTGGGTGTTTTTCACAGTCGGTAGACAAGTCTCTTTAGTGTCCTGCGTTTTTAGAACTGTGTCCTCAAATGCCTACTTTCTGTAAGCTGTTAAGGTCTTAACGACCATTCCACAGGTGCATGTTAATTAACTGATTATGGTTAATTGAACATGCATGGAAAACATTATTTAAACCCTTTACAATGAAGATCTGTAAAGTTATTTGAATTTTTAAAACATTATTGTTGAAATACACAGTCCTGAAAAGGGGCGTTTCTTTTTTGCTGAGTATATATATATATATATATATATATATATATATATATATATATATATATATATATATATATATATATATATATAGTTTCTAATATAAATGTATACATCCTTAATTTTATAAATCATTTATTGATGACAGCAATTTCTCCCAAAGTCATGCATGGAATTCCTTATGAAAGATCGAACAGGACCTAAAACATGACCTTTGGAATTGGAGAAATCAGTATCTTTAGAGAGTGATGTGCCAAAAGGTAATTATAAGTAATTCATTTGTGATATTTCCCATTAACATGACCAGTATCTTATGGTCAAGAAATACTAATTAATGGAACTTAATCTCACACTTTAATTTCAACAATAAACCAGCTTACCTATTTCGATATTTTCACATAATTCCACATAGGTCATATTTGAGCAAAATGAAGGAGCAAGCTGGGCATCTAGGCAAAAAAAATGAATCAAGTAAATGAACTTCAATAAAAATAAATAAATAATAAAAAGGCAGAGGGGGCATGTAAATTTCTATTTTTTAAGATTTCTCTTTGTTCCAAAAGAGTTTTTTTTGGAGGGAGGTTTAATTTCATTTTACACCGTTTGGGTGGCAACATCCAGATGCCAATGACTGTGTTCAAAATTGCAGGTCTATAATCATTACCTTAAATATTAATTAGTCTAAAATTAAAGTACACCTGCATTTTACACCTTTATAAAAGGATAAGTGTCTGTGTGTCTGTATGGCTCTATAATTCCAAAAAACACAAAGCATCACAAACATTTTTAGTAATAAAATTCATTGCATTTGTCATTTCTACAGATGGTTAACACTGCTTTCACAAATCCCATACCACATAAAACAAATGCACTGCAAACATTCACACTGAGGTCTACTTTTGTTACTTAGATTTAATCTTGTCTTAGATAGGTAGCACAGCTAGAATTCAAATAATGCACCATCGGTTCTGAAAACTATTGAAATTTTGAAGAGATCCCTCATGCAGCCTAATGTCGTTTAATGGTTATCACAGGTGTCTTCAATCTGGTGATAACTCATTCAACCACTTTTAACGGAGAAAGGAAATCACTCAACTGTTCTGTTTCACACTAAACATGGGAAATAAAAGGAAAAGCAGAGAGTTACCTAAGGAGAGGAGACAGACAGTAACAGCCAAAGTATGGTCAACGGACAAGGCCATTTCCAAACAGCTTAATGTTCCTGTGACTGTTGCCAATATTAAGAATTTTAAGGCCAATGCGACTGTACCCAACCTCACTAGATGTGACTGCACAAGGGAAATTAAACCAAAAATGAAGAGAAAGACTGATGGAATGGTGAAGAAAGAACAAAGGAAATTTTCAAAACAGATCCAAGCTGTTCCTCAAGCTCAAGGGGCAACAGTTTCAAACCACACAATCTATCACTGTCTGGATGATAATGGACTTCATGGTAGAAGACCTAGAAAGAACACACTTCTAAGAGAAACACACAAACAAGCTATATAGTTTGCCACAATGCATGTTGACAAGCCATAGTCCAGCAAAGAGAACATCCACTGATCAGACAAAACAAAAGAAGAGCTTTTTGGTAAATCACACAAACTCTGTGTTAAGAGAAAAAAAAGAACAGGTTTCAGCATAAAATTTTGTGAGAGAATAATTTAGAGGTAACAATAGCTAACTATTTTGGTTTGTGGTGTACATTGAAATATATAAGAAACGATTTTGGAAAACTACTGAGATGGTCAACTAAACAAAGGATGTACCAGAAGGAAAGGCAGATGTAATACATAAAATGACTAAGAAATCAGCAGATGTCCTGTAAACAACACAGAATGAACAGTTATCACATACAGAGAAAGTTCAAGGGTGGTGACTCAACCCAAACAGTATGAGAAGAATAAGAATATAATAAAACAGACTTTAATTTTTATAAGTCATTTGGCTGTTGTGGGCTGGCGCCCTGCCCGGGGTTTGTTTCCTGCCTTGCGCCCTGTGTTGGCTGGGATTAGCTACAGCAGACTACCGTGACCCAATAGTTAGGATATAGCAGGTTGGATAATAGATGGATGGATAAGTCATTTGGGTGTGTAACCTGGGCTAGGTTTAAAAAGAAGAAAAAAAAGGAACATCCGAATGCAAGTTTGTGTTAATAAAGTTTATTGACTGAAATGGGGTACAAGTTGTGGGGGTTGGGTAAGGTTATATAGGTAAGTTATATAGGTAAGTGTCCTCTGATTGGCCGACAGTGTATGTAAGATAGTTGAAAAAAGGAGAAGAACAGGAAAGAGAGGCACAGTTGAGGCAAAATGCCAAAACAAGGAGGAAAGAAAGGGAGTTTGAGGAAAAATGGCAAAACAAGGAGGAAAGAAGGACAGTTGAGGCAGAACACCGAAATGAAAAAAAAAAAAGAAAGAGAAGTGAGAGGGACAGTTGCGGCAGAACTCCGAAACGAGACGGAAAAAGAAAGAGGAAATAATTTTAGCAAACCACTTAAACATAAAAGGAGAAGACGGGAGAAGAGAAAGATTTAGCAACACGCTAAACTGATTAGACAGAAAGAAGTGATAGAAGAACACTAACGTAAACGTGAAATATATAGTGTATTGAAAGGCCGCAACGAGTGAGAAAGAACAGTCTAGCAAAACACTGCTGCGCAAAGTGATGCACCGAGGTGATAGATATTTCAGAGAGGAGAAAGCAAGTGGGGAACACTGTAAGGGGGCACCATCAAACAGAGGGTGTCTATAGCCAATGGAAAGGACAAGTAAGTGTGCCACTGCACAACGTGAAAAGAGGAGAGGGACTGACACGTGGTGGATGGAGTGATTTGGTGACCTGAAGAAGAGAAAGATGGCAGGACACGAGTTCAGCACTGACGAACAGCGAATGAGGAGGTTGTTCAACGGAGAGGGAGACGAGAGGCTCAAAGGAGATAACCGAGGATAAAGGAGAGTGCATTCAAACAAGGTCTGTGTGTTTTTTTTTTTTGTTTGTTTGTTTTAAGTGGATTGAGTTAAATCCTCAAGTGAAGGGGCCAGTTCTGTTTTGTTTGTTTGGCCACCACGCACCCGAGCTACGGTTTGGGGCCCCCAATGTAGTGAGTAAACTTCACTGACTGTGGTAATTAATAAGGGTGAGCTCACCAGTAGTATCGGACCGACGATATATATGCATAGCTGTAAATAATTCAATGCTTGTGTTTTATTATGTATTCTATATGTTTGTAAAATACCAAGTTTGGAAACCTGTTCATTTTGCATTTAAGTAGAGAGAGGTTTTTTTTACTTAAAATTTGAGTAACTGTGATGTGGTTAAGTGTTTAAAGGCTGAAGGTGGCATATATTGTACATGTCAACAATAGAGGTGGCAACTCCATAATAAAGAGCTCAGGGTCTTGCATACTGATTAAAGGAAGGGTTACAGGTGTAAAGCGAAGAACCAACCAGAGTAAACTTTATGCATTGATTGACACTGTATATAAATTCAATAGTTCATAAAATGAACCTCTGTCCTTTGTTTCTCCGATCATTCTGACCATGCTGTAACAGACTGCTGTGAAGGATGCTCCCTCTAATGCATTAATTAAATGATGCAATGAACAGCTTATCTCCTGCCTGATTACTGACTCAAAAAGGTTTTATCAAACTTGTAACGGCTGAGGATGTTTCTTTCTTTAATTAAGATTAAGTTGATTTCTACCACAGTTCCGAGTTTTTTTTTAAGTGAACAAGTACCAATGTTTTTAATCACATTTGTATTTTAAAATCTTTGTTTATTTTGTTTCTCCTGAATGTTTAAGTGGTTTGAAGAAAAATGTTTTAATGTATTTTTCTGATTTTGTTAATTAATGTGTTCATGCAATAATTAATTTTTCCTCTGCACAATTACACTTAGCAAACCCATGGCAGGAATCAGGAATGGATGTGTTGTCAGTCCATCGTATTTAATATCCAGGCACAAACACACACTTTCATGGAGGTACTCTTTCACCAGTGAAGTTCCTTAGGGGTCTGTCCTTGGACTGTCACTTTTTCTGGTTTATATTAATGATGTTGATTTTGGTATAGTTAATAAACTTGAGAAATTTGCAGATGACACTTAAATTGGTGGAATTGCAAATACTAAGGGGGCAGCAAAAAGAACTCTAAAAGCCCTGGACAACCTTCAAAACTGGGCAAACACCTGGAAAATGCAGTTTAATGTAGAAAAGTGTAAAGTCCTACACATGGGCAAAAGGAACATCAATTATAAATACAAGATGGGAGACACTGTGATACAGGAAGCAACATCTTTGAAAGGGATTTAAGGGTTTATGTTGAAACAACCTTTTCATCAACTAAGCAATGTAAAGAAGACATTTAAAGGTGAATAAAATGTTAAGTTATATCATAAAATTGTTGAATATAAGTCAGGGAACGTTATGCTTGAACCACATAATGCAGTAGTAAGACCACATCTGGAGTATTGTGCGCAGTTCTGGCCACCACCGAACAAAAAAGACATAGTAGCACTTAAACTCATGAGGAGGAAAGCAACAAGTGCATCTCAGGACTTAAGAACATGTCTTACTCTGACAGAAGCCAGGAAGCACTTCTTTACATAAAGAAGTGTGGGACTCTGGAACTACCTAAATGTGTAGCAGAAACCTTGACAACCTTTAAGAGGAATCTGGATAAGATGTTTGGAAATTTCTAATGCACTAGTTCACTTAATCTGGCAGGCAATGTGAAAAGAAGCTGGAGTATCCAAAGAAGATCTACAGTATATAGGCACAAGAAAAACACAAGTGGCGACCATGCTGGAATTTCATCTCTGGACCCTGGGGCTGTATAACAGCAGAGCTAACCAATGTGCACCAGTGGCATTCTACTGCTTATTTCTTAACTTAAAAAATCTAGATGGGTTATATCTAGAAAAGTTAAATATCAGTCATAAAAGAGTAACTACGTTTGACCAATATGTGCACAAATGTGTACAGCTTATGGATGTCAGCAGAATTTTAGTAAATATTGAAGCCCGCTTCCACCAAATCAGTAAATGTGTTTGTATTACTAGGTTCTGTCCATGCACTACCTTCTACTAACCTGAAGATATAAATATATATTAGAGGACAAGTCTTAAGAGTGCTAACCAATTCTACTAATCTGATGAGAGTTTGCACAGTAGGATCCTACAGAAAATGTCTGTGAAAGGCATGTTTGAGTGCTATGAAGCCTTCATCATAGTGAAGGACATCCATGATGAAGGTGAAAAAATCAAGGCCCTGAAATTGAAAGCAGTCATGCAGGTAAAGAACAGTACTTAATGCCTTTAATATGTGATGGGAGAACTTTGATAAGTAGCCAGATTAAGCTATCAATAAAAGTCACTGCTTACCAGTAGCCATTTGACCTTGGAGTTAGGAGGAAAAGCAGATAAATAGATGGCTGAAGGTGTAGGCCATGTGTGTGAGGTTGTTGTTTATGTGCTATAATTTAAAAGTAAAAACAAATAAAAGTGAAAAATATTCTTGAAAAGTAATTGGTTGTGACCTAAACAGATCTGTGTTTGGTCCTGTGTTGTCTAATGTATGATGGATTCTAGTGGTGGTTTCTCATAAGTGCAGTTCATCCAAACTGTTATCAATGGAAATATTTAAAAATCTGAATGAAGGGTTAATTACTTTCTCTTACACAATTAATACAATTACACAATTTTTTAAGTAACATAATACATGCCAGCAAACACAGTGTGTTGTAAAACCTATGAGTATGATTTAGTTAAAAAAATACAAAATATTAATGAAAACATTAAAATGGAGTTTCATAGGTGTGTTTATAGGTATGTATGTATACCTATAAAACGTATGGAGCAAAATATGTTTATGTACAGTATAATGGATGGATATTACTTTAGGGGCTCTATACATTTTTTGTACACTGGGCATGTTGTATGTAAACATTTTGCACTTCTACAGTATATTGATTTGTACATTAATTTTTATTGTTTTTCATTATGTCTTGTATGGCAGATGTCATAATGGAAAGACTAGGAAGAAAAATAAGATCTTACCCAGCTAGGAGGCCATAACAGAAGGACAGCATGCATGGAGGCACAAAATGGCTAGTATGAATTCTGATTTTAATCTCAGTTTGGGACAAAGACTAATGGATGGACTAGAGAAGTGTGTCAAACAAACATAGTTCATCCCCAAGTATGATAGGTAGAAGTGCTTCTCTGGCATGATCCCAAGTTGGATACCTGTAGGGTTGCTTAGCAGCCCTGTTGGGGTCCTTGGGCAGCACCAGAGGGAGCTGTTGGCAGAAGACTTCCCTCTTATTGGGAGCTCCTACATGACCAGGAAGTGCTTCCACCAAGCAATGCTATGGCACTGGAAGTACACCAACAGGAAAGAAAACGCCTCACCTTGAGGAGTCAGCATTGGGAGGCAATGGGCAAACCTCTTTGGAGGCATGGATGGAGAAAAGAGGAACTATGCTTATCTGTGTTTGCAGTACTGTGATTAATAAAAGGGACAATATTTCAACCTGTGACAGAGAAGAGTGTGATTGTGTTTGGGGCTTGGTGGTGCCACCTACTGGACCTACTGGTTACAGCCTGTCCATGCGTTATTTCTGTCTTGTTGCTGGAGCATGTTCATTTAACTATGGGGGTAAATATACAGTGGTACTATCTATCTATCTATCTATCTATCTATCACTGCTGTAGTTTTGAGAAAATATAGGCACAATGTTTTACTCTGCCAATTATACAAAATATAGACAACCCCTGCTGTAAGAAAATTTGAGTTGTGACCACTAAAAAGTGTTTCAGACCCCCAAACTGCAGACACAATTATAACAACAACTGTCCCAGGTTCAAAACACTGCTTATTTTAAATGAAATCCTGTAAACAGGTTTTAGTCTCCCCTCACAATACAATTCTTTTTCTTTTCTTTTCTAATTCCTTTCCAGGTAAGTGTTGTCCTTCTCTCCTGATTCTGACTCAACTGAAGGAGGTGGAGTAGTTCCTTTTCAACCTGGTCACAGGAGTACTTCCAAAGCAACATCATTGTCACCAAGACACACTTACAGGTCAGGTGGAACTTTTATAGACCTGGGGGACTTTTATTCTTATTGAATATGAGAGCTATGGTGGTCTTTTTGACCACTTTTAAGGTATTTTTGAATTTTGGTTCTTGGATAACACTGTTGGTTATACAGATTTGTTTTGACAACTTAGAATTATCTTTTGCTTTAATTATTCAGTATTTTAATTCAAACTTGGTTTCACCAGACCAAAAAATCTTCATTGACACAGTCTGAAGGTCCTTTAAAGTGCCTTTTTGCAAATTCCAAGTAGGCTTTCATGTGTTTTCTGGTCACTCTGCCATAAAGCCCACATTAATGAAGTGCTGCAGTGATGGTCGATCTTCTGGAAGTTTGTCCCATCTCTACGCAGGTTTTCTGGAGTTCAGTCCCCAATTGTTAAGTTTGGTCGAGTAACCAGCTTTAGGTTGTTTCAAACTTATTTAAGAATTATAGAGGCCATTGCACTCTTGGGAACTTTCAATGCTACAGAATTTCCTTTAACCACATGGCTTGGTTTTTGCTCTGATACACATTTTCAACTCTGGGACCTTCTGTAGACAGTCTTGTACCTTTCCTAATCATGTCTATTCAATTTAATGGACCACAGGTGAACTCCAGACAAACATCTCAGTGATGATCTTTAGAATAGGTTGCATGTGAGCCAGAGCCCAAGTGTCATAACAAAGGGTTTGAATAATTTTGTCATTGTCATATTTCACTTTTTTATTTTTAAAATATTTTTCAAAAGTGCTTGGTCATTCTGGGCAAATTTAGTGTTTTATGATGAGGGAAAAAAATTAATGTAAAACATTTTAGGATAAGGCTGCAACATAACAAAATCTGCAAAAAAGTGAAGGGGTCTAAATAATTTCATAATGTCATGTAGGTTACCCCCTTATTGCTCCAATTAGAGTCTTGTTTCAGAGTTACACAGATATTAATGATGATCTAATAACCTTTTAACACATTATTGCAGAGGTTTCTGTGGATTTTTTGTTCAGTTTGTGTATGTTGCTTGAATATTTATTATTAAGCACATCTACTGTCATTTGCATGATATCCACACTGTTTGAGTGTAGAAACTTTTTAAGAATAAGTGGTGATTATTGTGGCTGTTCAGATTTAATATTCCTACTGTTTATGCCTATATAAGTAATGGCTTAAAACTGGAATAGCACTTTCACTTATCCCTCTGTAAAAAATTAAGTTAATCAAGTCTTTGTTTAAAAAAAATAAATAGAAAGTAACAAACCAAAGGAATTATTCTAATGGGTATGTTAATAATTGTCTGTGTCCATGATGGCACACGAATTATAATACACACCTCAGTTTTTGCAACACGTTCTATTCCACAGAATTGATTGTTTTCTCTTCTTCTACGACAAATCCTACTTTTATTACTTTTATTAATGGGTATATCTTTGTCTTTACCCATTAAATATAAATGTACACCCCTGATCCTCAAATTGCTATTTTTTGAAAGCTAGTACTAAGGCATCTAAGACTGAGTTTTTTCAATAAAATTAATTTTATAGTTTTCCAAAATTTTAATGTATGGTTTTAAAAAGTTTAGCTGAACATAAATTCATGCCTATTAGAAACTGCAATAGTCAAGCAAGGAAATCCAGCCAAACAAGCTAAATGACGATTCAAGTCTTCTTATACAATATGCTGCAGTGGCTGTCCATTTGTCTGTAAAGGATTTTAAATCTCCTATAGCTCGCAAACCGCTTGAACTATTGACCTAAAATTTGGTACAGATACAGTTAGGTCCATAAATATTTGGACAGAGAGAACTTTTTTTCTAATTTTGGTTCGGTACATTACCACAATGAATTTTAAATGAAACAACTCAGATGCAGTTGAAGTGCAGACTTTCAGCTTTAATTCAGTGGGTTGAACAAAACAATTGCATTAAATTGTGAGGCAACTAAAGCATTTTTTTTCACACAATCCCTTTATTTTAGGGGCTCAAAATTAATTGGACAAATTAAATAACTGGAAATAAAATGTTCATTTCTAATACTTGATTGAAAACCCTTTGCTGGCAATGACAGCCTGACGTCTTGAACTCATGGACATCACCAGATGCTGGGTTTCCTCCTTTTTAATGCTCTGCCAGGCCTTTACTGCAGTGGCTTTCAGTTGCTGTTTGTTTGTGGGCCTTTCTGTCTGAAGTTTAGTCTTCAACAAGTGAAATGCATGCTCAATTGGGTTAAGATCAGGTGACTGACTTGGCCATTCAAGAATTTTCCACTTCTTTGCTTTAATAAACTCCTGGGTTGCTTTGGCTGTATGTTTTGTGTCATTGTCCATCTGTATCATGAAACGCCGCCCAATCAATTTGACTGCATTTAGCTGGATCTGAGCAGACAGTATGTCTCTGAACACCTCAAAATTCATTCGGCTGCTTCTGTCCTGTGTTACATCATCAATAAACACTAGTGTCCCAGTGCCACTGGCAGCCATGCACACCCAAGCCATCACACTGCCTCCACCGTATTTTAAAGATGATATGGTATGCTTTGGATAATGAGCTGTTCCACGCCTTCTCCATACTTTTTTCTTGCCATCATTCTGGTGGAGGTTGATCTTGGTTTCATCTGTCCAAAGAATGTTTCTCCAGAACTGTGTTGGCTTTTTTAGATGTTCTTTAGCAAAGTCCAATCTAGCCTTTCTATTCTTGAGGCATATGAGTGGCTTGCACCTTGCAGTGCACCCTCTGTATTTACTTTCATGCAGTCTTCTCTTTATGGTAGACTTGGATATCGATACGCCTACCCCTGGAGAGTGTTGTTCACTTGGTTGGCTGTTGTGAAGGGTTTCTCTTCACCATGGAAATGATTCTGCGATCATCCACCACTGTTGTCTTCCGTGGATGTCCAGGTCTTTTTGCGTTGCTGAGTTCACCAGTGTTTGCTTTCTTTCTCAGGATGTACCAAACTGTAGATTTTGCCACTCGTAATATTGTAGCAATTTCTTGGATGGGTTTTTTCTGTTTTCGCAGCTTAAGGATGGCTCCTTTCACCTGCATGGAGAGCTCCTTTGACCGCATGTTGTCTGTTCACAGCAAAAATCTTCCACGTGCAAGCACCACACCTCAAAGCAACTCCAGGCCTTTTATCTGCTTAATTGATAATGACATAACAACAGACTTGCCCACACCTGCCCATGAAATAGCCTTTGAGTCAATTGTCCAATTACTTTTGAGCCTCTGAAATGAAGGCATTGTGTTAAAAAAAAGCTTTAGTTGCCTCACATTTTTATGCAATCTTTTTGTTCAACCCCCTGAATTAAAGCTGAAAGTCTGCACTTCAACTGCATCTGAGCTGTTTCATTTAAAATTCATTGTGGTAATGTACAGAACCAAAATTAGAAAAAAGTTGTCTCTGTCCAAATATTTATGAACCTAACTGTAAACTACATGACATCTACTATCCGCTTTCAGTGCAATGATTGACCTCCAAGGTTATTCCTCTTTTTATTGTTATTTTATTTTATTGTAGAATCAATTCTCGCCAGCAGGCAGCAGGGCAGCCATGTGGCGCATGCATATGGGCGCCATTCTTATTACCTACCACGTTTGCCATCACTTCCCCTACCTCTTCATATCTTAAATCAGTCTTGAGACAGATTGAAGACTTAAGTGCCAGCTTTAGTGAAAAATTAAGGAAAACGTACTAAGTAACTGCAACACAAACACTGACTTAATCAGTTTTAACACGAAAAAATCCCGACAAAAAAAGAGAAAACCCAGGCCACTATGGTGGAGAAAAGAAGAGCTGCTGAGAAAGCAGCAAGAGCATCAGTCTCTGAGTTAAAGAATACTAAACGTACAGAGAAAGAGTATGAAAACTATGAATGCTCAAGTCAAGTGTATTCACTGCATGTTATTGTGCAGTGTGCTGTTACTGGTGTATAATAATTCATGTCACCAAGCCATTGTTACATTTTAATGTGCGTTTACATGACCAACATATTTAACCTCAAAAGTAATGAATATAATGTACAGAATGTATTTTAGTTTCCTTTTAAGAGGGCCAATTCTGCATATTTGCACTGAGGAACTTTTTGTTTTTACTCCAGCTTATATACACTACATGTTGTCACTTCTCAGAGAACTGGTTGACAGGTCAGGAATATCTCAGCCCATCTTTTCTCCATCATGCCTGTTGTGCTGGAAGCCATTAACCAATGGATGAGACTCTACATTCAGTTTTTATGTGGTGCAGGTGATCATACATAAAGCATAACACGTTTTTTGCCACATGAAAAGGGAAATAGCAGCAGTGTATGATTTTCTTAATGTAATCAGAGCAACTTACTGTACTCATATTGCAATATGAGGGCCTAGTGAGAATGAAGCTGCTTTTGTTAACCATTAGCAATGATATTCCATTAACGCCTAGGAGAGGTGTTATAATTTTGTTACCGAATCCTCCGTGCAGCATCTTTCCAACATCACAGAGCTTCACAGAGGACCCCCACAATAGTCGATCAAGTGATGATTCGTCATGGTGCTTGCTGCTTCACATGGGACTCCAACTCCAGTTATTGATCGTGTGTTCAAGGTTTGTAGTTGTTCATCCTCTGGGACCAGAATGAATAACTCAGTTTGAAATCTGTACATACAGTGTTTTGAATCAACTCAGCAGTAAAAAAAAATGACAGGGAACTGAGGTGGCACCATTATGGAACACAGAAAGTTTTGGATTTTGGGGGATTTTGTAATTTTGAGTTAGGAATACTCAATTTATACTTTATATGTATATACATTTTTAAAACAATAAATTGAAGGCCCTGCACCTCATCTATTCTTTGACAGTTTATTATTAGATTTAATAAAAACCTTTAAAAAAATAAATCTTTCAATGTGATATGACATGAGGGGCTGGGCTCTAGGAGGTGGAGTTGAGGGGGTCAGAAATCCTTGCCTATGTTTCAATATGAGGTAAATCCAGACCTTTATAATGTGAGAGAATAATTGTTCTTTTTGTAATTGTATTATTATTATGATAAACTATACGGGGTCCTGGATCAAATAGGACTGCTAAAAGGTTTAGACAATCCTTTTTTGGAGATTTTCTTTAAAATATTTTTCCATTGCTTTTGACTCATGTCTCCATAAAGTATATATTTTTGCTTTAGTAAAAGGAGCTTCTTGCAGTAAATCTATCACAGAGTTGTTCTCTCTGTGCGGAGAAATCATCATATTGAAAGGGCAAAGTTTGATCCGTGAAACATTTAAATACCAGAAGAGAAATTTTTTATACATTCATTGAAACAAAAGTTACTCATAAGTCTAATTCTTCTGTCTTCCAAGTAATCCTAGAGTTGTTTGTTTAGCAATGCATACACAAAGATAAAAAGTAGAGCGGAACTATGAATCACAAAAAATGACAATTTCTCACATCAGCGGTTGCTCAGTTGGAGGCTTAGCATGGGTCTCAAATTCTGTTAGCCTATGACCCTATTACCTATTGATAACACAAAATTTGAATATTTAAGAGTCAAACACTTTTTCACCATAATTGAAAGAGCAACTCAGAATTAATAAAATTCTTTACAGCTGTTGAATCAGTAAGAACACAATACAGTGGTACTTTGAGATACAAGTGCCCCAACATATGAGCCGTCACTAGGTTGATTTTTTGCCTTGAGTTATGAGCCAAAATTCGAAATATGAGCCATCAAAGAGCTTGTCGCTGCACATTCCGAGAAACTGACGATGGAGGAGTTGACGGAACTACAGACATGGCAACATACGGAGGTTCTGCAGGAGATCGGTATCGCGGAGGAGGCAGAGGCGGAGGAGGTTGCCTCATAAAGTGAGATAAAGGAAGTGTTTGCAATGTGGGAAAAAGTTTTGAACTTTAAAGAAAAGAAACACCCTGAAGAAGTTACAACTGATAGTTTAGCTGTGCTATGTAATGACACTTGCCTAACGCTTGACTTTATTGAAAAGAAACATCTGAAAAAGTTACAACTGATAGTGCAGAGGCGCCATTTAATGACATTTGCCTAACTCATTTCAGAAACATTCTAAAGGGGAGGACTAAACAAAGCTCCTTGGATAGGTTTCTATTGAAACGCCTTGAAAATTAAAGTGAGGCAAACGTGGCAAAAAAGAAAAAAAAAATTAGTGAAGAAGAAAATTAAGTGAAGCAAAAGTGAAAAAAAAAACCTTACAATATGCAAATCGGCTTCGCCAACATCTGTCTATTTCTTGAGATTCTCTTAAGTATTAGGTTTTATTTTGTTTGTATACAATATTTGTTCATTATAAGTACATTTTTCTTGTGTTGAAAACATTTAACAAAAAATTGGGGTGGTTTTCTGGGGGCTGGCACGAATTCATCTCATTTCAATTAATTTCAGTTGGGAATATTGATTTGAGATACAAGCATTTTGACTTACGAGCTCGGTCACGGAATGAATTAAACTCGTATCTCAAGGTACCACTGTAATTAAGATAATTTATTATAACAGGAACCCTTAAAAAAGTATTTTAGAGGGTTTGATTGCAATGGCCCTCCCCTACTAACTATGGGTGGTGAATTTAACATTTTCCTTTAATGTAGGGCAAACTATCACCATATGTCTGAAAGCTTCACAATAAAATCAAACTTTGTGTAAAATCTGTCTTTTCCTTCTTTTAAACTTAAATGTATTTTCCCAGTTCCATGGGCACGGATGCGTCCTTTGGCTCTTTGATGGGTTTCTCTAAAACAGGCTTACTAATTCTGTGCTCCAGTATGCATTTATTTAAATGATAGGGTGTCAATCTTTAAGGTAATATTAATTGTTTATCCAGGATGTTTCTGATGTCATGACTGACTAGCCATTTTTAATTTTATCAAAAAGACCTTTTCTAAACAGTGAACATGAAGTGTACCTGAAGTGTACATTTCCCAATCTATGGTTTCAAATGTGACAATGTAATCATTAACTCTTTCATTGTCTTGTTTAAAACCGAGAAGACAGTTTATGGTAACATCTTTAGTCTCAGGCTAATCAAAAGTAGCTTTATTTTCTTTTTTGAAAGGCCTGGAGGAAAAAACAACTAGCATTTTTGGCATCATACAAGGCCGGGGCCTATTCCAGTGACTTTTTGTAGCTCATGCTACAAAATTATTTTCAAGTATAGCATCATCTCACATGGTTATCAAGTTTATGCTCTTGAAAAACAGCTCCAGAGACTGGAGACTCAGACAAACCAAAAGTTTTTGATATTCCTGTGTAGTGAAGCGAGTAAGGGGTCTGTGGAGGTGCAGAGCTTTAAAGTAAAATCAGGGAGATTCAGACGTTTGGTTGCAGGTGTGTGCTTCTTAAAAGCCGTAAACATAGAGTGTTTGATGGGGAAATTGGCTGACTAAGCATTCACATGGAAATGCGATCGGCTCAGATAATTTCTTTAATGACACACTGGGAGTCTTTAAGCAAAGACCTTACAATCACAAAGTATAAAGGAGCATGGGGAGGGAATGAATTGAAAGAAAAGAAATCAAGGAACTGATCTGAATGAACAGAGACAGGACAGAATCAGGTTTGAGCCAGTGGTAACAGGAGGTGGCAAAGTGGTCAGAGGAAACCCTGCAGAAGAACGTGGTGAGAGGTGCTGCTGTATAATGTAGATCAACAGTGATTGTGGGCTTTTAAGGACCCCACAAACATCGATGGAGACAGAGGGAAGATGAAGTTGGGCTCAGAACATCCCAGTGGACATCAAGGGAAAGTGACTGGGATGGGAGTTGGGAGTGAACTGCTTTCACTAGGGTCACGGCTTCACTGAGCATACCTGACATATGGATGAGCAGGGCAAAACAGAGAGAGAGATGGATGCACTGGGGAGCAAAGTAAAAGGCAATTGTGACTTTGGTTTTATGCTAGATTTTAAGGGAGTACCTTTTGAGTCACATGCTTTCATGTACTTTTATGTAGTTATTTATTTGGATGATTTATTTATGAAGAATTTTGAATTGACTGCACCACACTTTTGTTTTCATTTATTGGACACTATGTTTTCAAATAAAATGACAGAATGCAAATTTGCAACAATTTTGTTGCTTATTTATATGTTCATATAGTCAAGACTAGTGATGTCTAGGCTCAAGGAGATTCTGCAAGCTACGGGCAACCCAGGCATCACATCCTGTCCAAATTAAAGAGAATAGCAACCAGCTACAGCCTACAATAGATCAAACTTGGACTCAGGTAGTCAAAAGAGGAGGGAGGCACCACAGCATCTCATCACAAAGTAAGGTTTAACTAACCAACAGGTTTACCTTACTTCAAATGCATGAAAGAACTCTGCAGTCGAAACAAGTGAATGAGGCACAGAAAAGAGAATACTAAACGCTGGGGATTCCATCCCCTGACATACCAGCAGCTCAATATGCAGTAGAAATTGGGAATCAACAACTATGTGCTGCTTACCAGGAGTGAAAGCTTCCCACATAAGCCTAAGAGTGAACTTGTTACTAGTGAGGGCATGTCAAGAAAGACAAAAGCATATCTCTCTATTATATAAAAAACATATTGGGATGAGACAAGACTTTTTCTGAGAGATGAGACGAGACATTTTCAGAAAGATAATTTCACGTCCTGCGAGAATAAACTTTGTGCCAAGAGATGAATTGAAAACCTAACAGGTCCATGCAGGGGCAGAAATAAAAGACAAACGGTAGAAGAAGAAAAGACAAAGAATAGAAGACAAAGTAGAACATCGTAAAGAGGTTCAAAAATGTTGGTGCGATACATACTGTATGTAGAGCAATTTAGAGATTATGAAGTACTAAAATTCGAAAGTCTCAAAAAACTGATAGTAAAGATTGTATTAGCACTAACAAACGGACATTTTTACTCGGTAAAATAATGGAACAGCGAAAAGAGATTGAATATATGGATAGAGGTGATATCACAGGACTACTACACATTTAATTTCAAAGAAACCACAATTTAGTCAGACTTATATTTATGATCACAGAGAAGTGATGCAACATAGAGTCGAAAGAGTTAAATGCTCGGACATATTAGAAATTCTGCAGCCAATAATGGATACAAATCCATATGTCCAAAAGTATCGCACTTTACATGAAATTTACTGAAAACACAGAAAAAGAAGTTTTCTTGGATTTGTATATGAATCCGAAAGATCACGCTCACATATATAATAAACCAACTTGTGACAAATTGTCAGTGATAATAGTTTCGAAGAGGGAGATATCAAAGACAGAGTTGATATTTGTGTTTATCCAAAAGCACAGCACAATTCATCGCAAGCAGCAGATCTGGGAAATTACTAGCACATAGGGCCCACACAGGGGTTGGTGAGCGAAAAGAGCAGTGGGCAGAGCCCCCTACTTCCTTGAAGAAAAAATAGGGAACTAGGAAACAAATTAAAGGCCAAACATAAATCAGTTATTTTCTCTGAATTCCTACCAGCACCTGGAAAAAAATACACAAAAAGAACATAATATAAGGATGTACGGATGGTACGAACAAGAAGATTATACTATTCTCAGGCACTGGAATATCTTTCACTGTAAACAATTTCTTTATGAATGAGATGGACTACATCTACAATAGAAAGTATTCTAGGAACTAGAATCATCAGAGAAGTGTAAAAACATATAAAATAGATTGTGTGGAGGCAAAACAGCCATTCCAACCTAAGGAAAACTCGGTTAGAATTGTGAGTATCTTTCCTCATTTAAAATGTTTACTCCTTAATGCTAGAAGTATTGAAAAGAAAATGCACAAACTACAGGCAACAGTATTGACTTTAGACTATGATACAAAAGGAATTATGGCGTTATGGATAAACCAATGTGATGGAGAGGAATATAATATTAGTACCTATACATGCTTCTGGAGAGATAGACAAGGAAGGAAAGGTGGAGATGTGGCGGTTTATGTGGAAAATACTATTCAGACTCATCGATTCACAATGGAAAAACGGAACACATCAGAATCACTGTGGGTTATATTAGTATGGAACAAAGCCAGAAGTCTGGGATTTGGAGTTTACTGCATGCTGCCCTATTCTGATATTCCAGGCGATAGTATATTATTTAATCAAATAAGACATATGTGCAAAAAAATGACTCAGTGGTCATTGGTGATTTAAACTTTCCAAACATTGAATAAGTACTTATATTAAAATAATATAGTAGCCAGCATGATTTTATGAAAGGAAGTTCACTCTAAACCAGTCTTTTATATTTTTTAAACAGGCACCTGTAATAGTTGACAAAAACAAAGCATTAAACATAATTTACTTAAACTTTCAAAAAGCCTTTGACTCAGTTCAATTCCAATGAGTGGTATGTATCAGGGATAACCTCCAAAACTGAATCTCAAGTTTATTAACCAACAGGTAACAAAGGGTGAAGTTATGTGGAGAATGCTCAACTTGGAGGGATGCTATCAGTGGAGTTCTTCAGGGATTGTTACTTTCTAGGATTTATATTAATGACATTAATTCTGGTGTGGATGGTAAACTTGTAAAATTTGGAAATTGCACTAAAATTGGAAAATGGCAGACACTCAGTTTTATACCCAGCAGGCACAAGACGTCAGGGAGCAACTGGAAGATAAGCATGTAGTCAAAAAATGGGAGTGATGATCAAAAGCAGGAGAACAACTATCAGTAATATAAACCTAGAATCATGAGACAAACTCAAAGTCAAAGGGATAGCAGATAGTTCAAAGACCAGAGAAACAAAAAAAAAAAGGTTTGCAGGGTTTTAGAAGCTTTTTAATCAGATATAGAAACATACTCCAGATAATTTTTTATCTCATTATACCGTATCATGATTGACAGACCACAACCTCAAAGTAAATGCCCACTTGAAGACGGTCACAGCAACTGGAATCAACAATAGCATATTTAGAATGGTGGCATTATAACATCCTAAATCACAAATCAAAAATTAAAATATAACTATATCTCAAAAGCAAATTAACCCACTGGATAACTCAGGGTATAAAATTCACCAACAGAAGCAAGACATATTCAAAATAGGAGTCCCTGACACTTGGAGGGGGCAAAAAGATCTGAAAAAGACTTGGACAAGCTTCAGGACTGAGCAAACACTTGGAAAATGCAACTTAATGTAGCAAAGTGTAAACACTTAGGGGAAAGGAAAGCCAATTATAAATACAAGATGGACAACACTGCTCCACAGGAAGCAACCTCTGAAATTGAATTAGGGTTATATTGACACAATGTTTTCATCATCTAAGCAATGTGCAGAAGCAATTAAAAAGGCAAAAAAGGTTATTTTGTAAAAAATGTTAAATATAAATCCAGAGATGTTATGCTCGGACTATATAACACACTAGTGAGATCGCATCTGAGTATTGTGTCTAGTTCAGGTCACCATGATACAAAAAACACTTGAAGTTGTGACGATGAGAGCAACCAAGCACATCCCAGAACTTAAGGACATGTCATACACCGACAGACTCAGACAATTAAACCTGTTTAGTCTTGAGCAGAGGAGACTGCATGAGGACCTTATCCAGGTCTTCCAGATCCTCAAAGGCACTGATAAAGTAAATCCAGCAACATTCTTTTAATTTAAGGGAAAATGAAATATTCAAGGTCACCAATGGAAATTAACGGTAAGTGCATTTTAAGACTGAAGCCAGGAGGAAATGTATGTGCAGAGTTGTGGGAATCTGAAATAAACTGCCAACACATGTGGTTGAAGCAGAAACCTTGACAGTCTTTAAGAGTGTCTGCATGAGACATTGGGACCATTTAGGTAATAGCTAAAGAAACAAGCTTGATGAAATGAATGCACTCTGTCTGTCATTTGTCAAATTCTTATGTTCTTTACACCTCTGTCTTATGGTTCTAATGTATGCGTTTTAAGCCCTAGGAATGAAAATAATGGTATTTGTTTTACAAAGGTAGGAAGTAGATGAATGAAGGGTAGGGTATTTAGGATACACCACTAGAGGGTGAAGTGAAGATTTGAGGTGTTGCTTTTTGGTTTGCTGTCCACCCAATTATTATTCCAGAACTTTTAATTTCTGGGTTTGACAAGAAGATGTAGATGAAGGGATGGGTGTAATTTATCTGGAGGCCATTTTCTTGTTGCTACCTTTGTCTAGCCATGCATCATTTACAATGGTTCTGTAAGAGAGTAAAGATGCTAGAAGAAGAGCAATGCTTACTCAGTTTAAGTGGATCATTGAAAGAAGGAGGACTCCTTAAAACCAGAGGGATTTTTTGAAGAGTAAGTTTAGGAAGATTGTTTCCTTTGGTATTTGTGTATTTTGCTTGTTATATTAGGTTTTTGATGCTATGTACAATATTCAATATAATTTACTCCCTTTTTACTTTTGTACAATTTGTTTGTTTTATTGGTCAGGTTTGTGCTAGAGTGAAGGCTGTCTTATATATTTTTGCCCCTGTTAAAGATGAGGGGTCTTATGTGACACACATCCTTTAGGGTGGGTCACATTATCATTTACTAGTGAGATGACTGGTCAGCGGGATATGTTTGGTGCTGATGGTTAAAGATCAGTCTGAGTTGATTTAAAAAGCCCATATATTTTTTCTGCTCCCCTGAGAACCTGCTTGGACATTCAATTAAAGGCTATCATTTGAGGCAACCTATCTGAGAAGGAGGGGCTGGTTAACAAATGTAGTCTCTGCTACAGGTGGCTAAATTACAGAACTGTGTGTACTGTCATTTCCCAGAAGCAAGAATAGCAAAATGTGTGCAGGCCTCAAAATAACTTAAAACAGACTAGTGCTCCACCAGGTCTATGTCCAAAAAGCAGGCCTCATCCTAGTCAGCCTAGCCCTAATCTTAAATAGCAGGCTCTAGCTTTCACAGAACCAGAAAATGGGGCTGGGGGTCTTGAAGTCTAAATATCAAAAAATATCAGAGGAGAGAAGAAAAACAAAAGTTAAAAATCCTCTAGACCAATAATTGAAACAAAGCTGATTATATTTAAAGAAATTATTGAAGGAAAGGGAGTAACAAAAGGTAAGACAGAAATAATCAACATAAAGTTTCCATTAAAAGGCCACCCAAAACAACCACAGCTAGTCCATAATCCAATTCTTAAATTGTAAATTCCAAAACCAGAAAACTCCAACAATACTCAAAAGAATGGTCTAAAATCAACAATGCGGAATGCTACTCTGAAGGAAGAAGATATAGGCAGAGTGAGGTTCTCCAGTAGTGACACAATGGTGGTCCTGCCTCATCAGGTTCTTCCCATGCAACAAATGGCATATAACAAAATATTTTTCATAACACATAAACACAAAATACTTAAACAACAAAATCTGGATATAAATATTACCAAAAATGTAATTAATACAAAAAAGCAATTAAAAAAAAAAACAATTAAATAATTTTTAATTGACAGAAAAGAAATGTTTCACATATCCCCTTTAGAATGAACATCACTCCTTCTCACTTAATGTCATATTAAAGGCTCTCCTTCTGTCACATTTGCTGCTAGGTGCAGTTTATCATTAATATTGTTTAGAATGCAAAACAATCCAAATTTATGAAAGTAATTTTAAACAGTAAAGTGCTTCACTATCATATCTGGTAGTACTGATTTCTGGACATGTAATGAAGTTCATGTTTCTTATGAGAACCTTTAGAAGAATATTCAGAAATCATGTTACCTTACCTGCTAAGCAGAAGAGTGGAAGAAGTACTAAAGCGTACTTCATCTTCTCTCTCCTCGCTCCCAGATATGCTAAAATCAAACACAAGAGCACAATGAGAACAATGATGTGCTAAAAAGATCATTCCTCAGTGAACACAATGGGTTATGACTTAATGATATTTATCTTAAACCATCATGTCAGTTGATGCATTTTGCAAGTAAAATGAATATATGATCTAAGAAGCAAGACCCCAAATACTGCATTTTATTAAAATCTTTATGTAAAAAATATAAAAGATAAAGAAAATGAATGCCTAAACCTCATTAAGTACCAGGCACTTTTAGCACTTTAGAGATATTTCCTTGATTTCATCTAGGTGGGGTTGAAGATGCTCATCAGTGATAGGCATTTAATCACTTTACTGATTCAAATCTTTCAAACTACCCATTTACATGAATTGATTCTTTTAATTTATTTAGTTCATTTGATTCATTTACAGCTGTGTTGAGCATCATCGGCCCTAGAAGGGCACAGTGGCTGCAGTTTTTATGTTTCAACCTTGTTGTTTAATTAGAAACCAATCCTTACTGATAACAGATGTTAATTAATTTCATGGCTAGTAAGTGTTTCAATTCTGCCATGTCATTCTTATTTCGCAGATTTCTTTCCTTTCCAAGAATATCAGCCAAATGATTTGAAACCTAAAACAACTGAATAATTTTCAGTGCTTTTTTCTTTCCAGTTTCTATCCAAATAGTTTATTAAACCAAATAGTTAACGATGAATGCACACAGCTGTTAATTGGGATAAGTTGGTTGGAGAACTACTGGTTCCTTTTTTGCTTGCATTTTATTGATAATAGAAAGCAATTAAAACAGTAAACGCAACTAACACAAAATAATTAATTAAGGGTAAGTAATGTTAACAAGCAAGACAACTAAAATGAAGCATTGAAATGTTGCTTAAGCAATAAGTGCTCCATTAGCAATAACTGACTTCCCTTTACAAAACTGGGTTTGAACAAAAACATGCAGTCTCTGCGGCCCCAAAGGACCAACGTTGCTCACATCTGATTTACAGTCTGACATCTTTGGGAATTTAATAATTTGTACATTATTTTGATACACAGTACAGTATATGTTTGTGTGTATATAAATAATATCATTATTTTCTTAATTTATATATAACTAGCAGAATACCTGCGCTTCGCAGCGTAGAAGTAGTGTTTTAAAGAAGTTATGAAAAAGAAAAGGAAAAATTTTAAAAATAACGTAACGATTGTTAATGTAATTGTTTTGTCATTGATATGAGTGTTGTTGTCATATCTATATATATATATATACTAATAAAAGGCAAAGCCCTCACTCACTCACTCACTCACTCACTCACTCACTCACTCACTCACTCATCACTAATTCTCCAACTTCCCGTGTAGGTAGAAGGCTGAAATTTGGCAGGCTTATTCCTTACAGCTTCCTTACAAAAGTTGGGCAGGTTTCATTTCGAAATTCTACGCGTAAGGGTCATAACTGGAACTATTTTTCCCATATAATGTAATGGAGTCTTGAGTTGGAGATGGCGTGGGGGGAGTTTCGTGTGACATCATCACGCCTCCTACGTAAGTACGTAGAGAACAAGGAAGAACTCCAAACAGCGATGAGCACAAAACGCCATTTCACAATTGAGAAGGCAGAAAAACATTATGAAGCAAATGATGCATACAAGCATATTCATAAGTACAGCTACTGCGGAAACAAAGCACGGCGTGAACCGTAAGTTTATATTAAATTAAGTTCATAGACAGGCTGCCACTAGCGTTTGTAATTTAGTGCCTGCCCATATAAGGCCGTCCATCAGCGGCAATCCAATACAAACACTGCCGGTAAATATTCACGCGTGTGAAGGACTGTGCTTATGCAGAGGAAGATGAGATGGTCAGGGTGGTGTTTGGCACAAACTCATTGAAACTGCGAGAGAAACTTTTAAGTGCGGGTCTTAGCTGACATTACGAGATGGCACCAGTACAGCTGGGAACCTTCGATGCAAGAACACCAAGCGGCTCCGTGAACTGGCGCAGTGCACAGACAAAAGCAACAGTTCCAAAGAGTGCTGAACAAAACCAATTACACAATTGAGAAGGCAGCAAAAAATATGAGCGTCTTATACATAGAATCATATTCATAAGTGCAGCTACTGCGAAACAAAGCACACGGTGGAAAAAGTGAATGTCCTGCTAAAGGAAGACAGTGTAAAAAAACCGTGCATGCAGTTTGTCACATCTCAGATAAAGAGGAAGGCGAGCTGTTTATTGATGCAGTAAGGAACTAATCGATGAATGAAACCTCTTATCTTTACAGCGATTGACAAACACGGAATGTAACTTGAACACATCACATACAAATACGACCTGATTGAAAGAAATAATGATAATCAAATCCTTGATGACAGCAACATTCAATAACACTCATCCAATATAGGGCCGTCTCCTCCAGTCAGCAGTGGATGTCGGGTGGAAGAGGACAGAACTGGAGAGAGGACGGAGGCGGCCAAGAGAAAGGCATAGGACTTGTGTGGCCTGGACATTTGGGGAACGGTGCGAGAGGCACTGGGGGTGCACGTGAGCACAATTTGTAAATATTATTGTAAATAAACGGTGTGTGGTGGAACTATGTTGTCCAGGTCCCAGTTCACAATATATATACATACATGTGTAGATATATACACACACACATATACTATGGGGTGCCAAACAGGCAAATACATTGTTTTGTGAATATATAAAGTCGGCGTCAGAATATATAAAGTCAAAACTTGAATATATAAAGTCAGCGCTTGAATATATAAAGTCAAAGCCTGAATATATAAAGTCAGCGTTTGAATATATAAAGTCAAAGCCTGAATATATAAAGTCAGCGTCGGAATTTATAAACTCATTCCTGAATATATAAAGTCAAAGTCAAAATGTATTGATTGAAACGACTCTGAACTGAACTAAGTTAACAAAACGTATTCAGAAAAATAAATTAAAAAACGCTGTTCGGTTAATGTTTTGAAAATGATGCATGTGCCCTACCCAGGATTGGTTCCTGCCTTGTGCCCAGTGTTGGCTGGGATTGGCTCCAGCAGACCCCCGTGACCCTGTGGTCGGATTCAACGGGTTGGGAAATGGATGGATATTCCAGCGCTGACTTTATATATTCCACCACTGACTTTATATATTCCGACGCTGACTTAATATATTCAAGTTTTGACTTTATATATTCCAGCTGACTTTATATAATCAAGTTTTGACTTTATATATTCGGGAATGACTTTATATATACAAGTTTTGACTTTATATAGTTAAATGTAGTCATCATTGCATAACTTTTTCTTTACCATAGAAATTTAAACACTAAATTCAACTTCCATTCCTACCAAAGATATTTCTGGTGACTAAATAGAACCTACTTATATCCAAATTCGAGCTATTGAGCTGTCGCCTGCCTGCCTGAATAAGTCACCTCGCTCAGCTCTTACTTTTTACCGCTCATTTAATCATGGCTACGGCGGAAAATTTATAAAATGGAAGGAGGATTACACTGAGTATGGCTTTACCAAAACAATTATTGATGGAGAATCGATTATTCATAAAGTTTCAATTGATGATCTGTTTTTCTGTGTTAACCTCATATTTTTTCATACTTCTTCTCAAACCAAGGGGGTGCAAGGGTAAAATGAATCGGGATGCGCTGATCAATGTAATCGTGTACCAGGAAATCATGCATTGACAGAAGTTCCCTTTGCTTGGAATTGAAAGTGTGATTAAATGCATTATTTTTTAACGCGTTATGGAGCACATGCATCGAAGCTTGTCAGCTGTGCTTGTGCTAAGAAAAGGAAACATTTTAAAAATAACGTAACACGATTGTCAATGTAACCTTTTGTAAGTAGTGCCTGGAGGATTCAGTGTGGAGAAACTCTAGAGACAGCGTGTGTATTAACTTGTGGATTTTTCTGTGAGTATTTGGTAGCAGCGTCACAAAGTCATTTCCTTAAGACTGCATTAGCTGCAGAGATCAGCTCAGAGCGAAATGAGGTGAATGGGAGGGGAGATGATGACGTGACTCTCCCATCCGCCTTTACTGTCAATCCCCCACAAACACAGTCTCTCGGAATTTGCATAAGCACAGCCCTTCACCTGCAATTTTAACTTAGTTACAAAGTGATCAAAACTCGTTTATATCCTGCGTCCTCTCATTAAACTTGTATCCCGCATTATCCGTGGGCATGACAAACGCCAGTGGCAGCGTGTCTATGAACTTAATTTAAACTTTAGGTTTACACCGTGCTTTGTTTCCGAAGTAGCAGCACTCATGAATATGGTTGTATATGTCACTCGCTCGCTTCTTATTGTTTCGCTGCCTTCTTAATTATATAATGCGTGTTTTTAATGCAGCGCTTTTTGGAGCTCTTCCTGGTTTTCTACGTACTGCATTGACAGTCAGTTCACGTGATTACGTGATGATGTCACACGAAACTCTGACCCCCACGGCTTTCAAGCTCAACTCCATTACAGTATATGGAGAAAAATAGCTTCCAGTTATGACCATTACGCGTAGAATTTCGAAATCAAACCTGCCCAACTTTTGTAAGGAAGCTGTAAGGAATGAGCCTGCCAAATTTCAGCCTTCTACCTACACAGGAAGTTGGAGAATTAGTGATGAGTCAGTGAGTGAGTGAGTGAGTGAGTGAGTGAGTCAGTCAGTCAGTCAGTCAGTCAGTCAGTGAGGGCTTTGCCTTTTATTAGTATAGATTGATTACATGCATAATTATTTATATATAATTAATAATATATAATTTTGTGAATAAATATTTTATTGTTGTTTATATTTATAAATATATTTATATATATGCATTCTTTTATAATTTTTATTTTAAATAATATTATTTATAAATATATATACTTAATTATATATTTTTATTTCCTGTAATTATTTACATATAGTTAATTACGTATTTAATATAGTAATTCATATGCCATTGTCCTGTTTCCTAACACAAAGCATGATAACACATTTAAGATTTATAATTAAAATAAGATGTTTTGCTACAGATTTACAAGTGAATGTGAAATGTGCAACTCATAATAACTTGTTTGTGAATCAAATGAAATAGAATATTAGACAGGTTCTCGGGTAGTTAATTATTCATGAATCAAATAAACGAGAATATTACACTGGTTCTCAGGTAGTTACTTATTCATGAATCAAATGAACAAGAATTGTTAGCCTGATTCTCAGGTAGTGGCTTGTTCATAAATCAAATGAAACGGGCCGGGTTTATCTTTTAAAGGGGGGGGTGGGAAATTTCCTTTGAAACCCACTAGGGAAAAAAGACCTGCATCTTTCCCAAGGAAATTTTTTTTCCAGGCCCTTTCTTCAATTCACCCAGGGGGATTTTTAAAAGAAAAAATAAAATTAAAAGTTTAATTTAAAAAATTTTTTCCAGTTGGTTACAAAAAAAAAAAAATTTACAAACACTTTAAAGGGGGGAAACCAAAAAAGGATGTTTTTCTCCAAAATAAAATAGAGGTTAAGTTTTTTTCAGGTTTTGGGGCCCCCTTTAACCCAAAAAAATTGATCCATGCCAAAAAGGGGGGACAAAAAACCGTCAAATTTAAAAAGGGTTTTTTTTAAATTTTGTTTTTTTTTCAACTTGAATTTTAGCTTTATTTTTGGTTTTTTGATGGTTAATCAAAAAACAAAAGTGATTTAATTTTGTTTGGGGCCCCCAAAATTTGCAAAATTTTCCAGTTTAAAAAAAATTTGAAAAAAGGGTAAGATTCATTTTTTAAAGGGGAGGCCCAAAATGGCCTTTTTCCCAAACAAAAAGGGACAGGTTGTTGGTTTTGAAGGAAAGGGATTTCCCCCGGGGGCCCTTTTAGAATTTACAAATTTCCCTAAAAGGGAACCGGGGAAAACCCCCTAGACTCTGACCAAAAAGGTCCCCCTTTGGAAATTTTAAAGATTTTTTTTTAAAAATTTCCTTGGGATCGCTTTATTTTTTGGGTTTTGTTTTTGTTTAATAAAAAACCCCAAAAGGGTGAAAATTTAAATGCTGGGGAAATTGCGGGTTTTCTCTGAAAGTGATTAAATTTTCCCCCCTTATTAAAACAGTAAGGGTTCGCCGCAGTAAAATTTTCCCCCACCCTTTAAGTGGGGATTTGTGTTTTTGGGAAAATTTCAGTTTTGGAAATTGTGAAACAGGGTTTGTTTTTAAAAAACATTTTAAAAGGGGTTTTACGAACAGCCTTTTCCCAAAGCGGGTTTCAAATTTCCTTTGGACTGGAAAAAACTCTGATTAAAGCTTTTTCAGGTTAAAAAATTTTTTTCCCAAAAGCAACATTTTGGTGCTGCTTTTTTTTCATTATGTTTTTAATTTTCAAATTCCTCACCCGGTAAAATTCCCTCAACCCTTTTCGGACCTCTTTGGGAAATTTCGGGAATTTCTGTTTAATTTTCCCCCTTTCAAAACCTTTTAACAAAAGAAAGGTTTCCAGAGGAAATTTTTTTCCCAAAAATTTTTTTAAAACATTTTGTTTCCCCCGTTTTTTTGCTTCACTTTTTAAGGAGGGTTTGTTTTTGGCCCCAATTTGTGCATTTAAAAAAAATGATTTTCACCCGACTTGGTGTTTCCTTCTTTCTTGTTTTAAAAAACCAATTGGTTGCCTTGTTTTTTAAGGGGGCTTTTAAAATTTACAACTTATTTTGGGGTTTTTAATTTTTACCAATTTATTAGACCATTTTCCCCAAATTGGTTTTCCTTTGCTTTTTTTTGCCCTTTTGCGGAAAAAAAAACCCCAAAATTAATGTTCTAAAAAAAATTTAATTTTAAATATTTTTCAAATGCCGCCGCACGGTTTTAAAAAATTTAAAGGGGTTTTCAAAAGGGACCTAATATAAAAAAAAGGGGTTTAAATTTATCCCAAAATAAAAAACTCGGGATTTTTTCCGCCCCTGAATTAACCTTAAGGGATTTTTAAAATTAAAAATTTTGAATCAAAATTTTTGAATTTTTTTTTGGGAAAAGTTTTTCAATTTAAAGTGGTTTTCCCCTTTTTTTAAAAAAGGGGGTCGTGAAGTTTTGTCCGTGAGGGGAAAGCGTGGCGGTATTTTTTAAAAAGGGGTTTCTTTTTTGCAGTTTAGGGCGAAGGATGAAAAAATTTCCCAATTACCCCCCTTTAAATGCTTTTCCGGTAAGGGGGGAAAATAAAAAAAAAATTAAGGCTTGGAAAAAAATTAAATAAAAATGAACCCCCTTTTAAAAAATTGGGGGAAAAGGGCTCCCTCAAATGAGAAAAAAGTTTAAATTTAATAAAAATTAACAAAAATTTCTTTGAAAACCCTTTTTAAAAGAAATAAAAAAAAGTTTTTAAAATTTTTTTTAATCCCAAGGGGGAACCCAAAATAGGAAAAGGGGGGTCCCCCATTTTTAAGGAAAAAAAGGAAATAACTTTATTTTTTTAGAAAAAGGGCTTAAGTTTTTTTTTTTTCCCCTTTTAGTGTTTCTTGATGGGGGTTCCAAAAAGGGGAAAAAAATAAAAAAAAAAATTTTGAACCCAAAACAATAAAACCCATAATTAAAAAGGGAATAGGATTTAATAAATACCCTTTTGAAAAATTTTAAAAAGTTTAAAAAAGACAAATTTTTAAAATTTTTTGGGGAAAAAATTGGGGGAAAATTTTTGATTTTGGAAAAAGGACAATAATATCAGAAAACTTTTGTTTTTTTTGAAAGGGCGCGGGTTTTAAAAAAGAAAAAAAGGGAATTTCACTGGCTATGAGAGGGTAGAGGGTATCATGAGGAATATTTATTGTATTTTGGTGCCTTAGAAATGAAGGCTGCCTGTGATGCATCAATAGTGTTGTTTCACATACCAGAATAATAAACAGTATAAAAATAACTATATATAAATCAGCTTGGCTAATTTAACTACACAATTATTTGGCAACTCATCAAAAACATGCCCAAGACCTGCTTTGGGTCATGACCCAATGTTTAAGGTTCAATGGGTGGATAAATACCTTATTAGGCTATTATAAGTATTAATTGAATTAATTGAAAACCCCACCTGAAGTCTACAAAATCCTCCATGGCACTCTAAAAAACAAATGTAAACTACTTCCTAACAATGTAGTTGTCATATGTAGAAGAGATAAGAGAGTAAAAGCAAGTAAACTCTGTTCACAGAGAGATTGTCATGCCTAAATGACACAGCAAGTGACTAAGTTGTCTAAAGTTCAGATAGACTATAATCAACTACCATTAACGAGATAGAAAAACAGAACTCTAATAGATAAAAACACTGAAAAAATAAGTTAGAAAGTGCCTGCCATATAAAAGGAATGGAAATTATGAGCCATTGCTAGGCAAATTTAAATACACACTACTGTATACTTTGCCAGTAGTCTTGAGTCCCTGAAATTGGCACAAGCAAGCCACAGAGCGATATACAAGTTGGCTACCTAGAAATATAATGGATTACTTTTGCCAAGTATGTGTAAATTGACACAAATAACACAGATAACTAACCATCTGCAACCAAATGAATCAAGAGCACTGAGAGAATGCTCCAAAGAGAGACATTTGAATGGACTGGCAAATGAGGAGCTCTGGGAATAGAAACATGCTAAGTTTAGATCCTTAGATTTCCAATATTTTTGCCACTTATACTGCAAGGAAAAAAAATAATCTTCATTAGATGAAATGAAACTTTTAAGAATACTTCATAAGATATAGCTTACTCTTTGGAATGAAAGTCCAAAAAGTCAGGAGCTGGGGTATGGCAGAAGCTGTAGAAAACTGAGTGGAATAAAAGCAGCAAAAAGTACACACCAGGACTTAGGATGCCTGCCCTAAACTGTCCTAGGTATCCCAAAGGGGGTCTAGGGCCCAGAATATGTCTGCACAATTTATATACATAATGATACTGCACTATTCCTAGTGCTGCCAGCAGAGAGTTTTTGAATCAAATGTGTCATAAAAATGTTAGAAATGTAGTTACAAAGACTGCGCATATCACGAAGAATTTGAAAATGTGTTCATTAAAATGAGTTGCACATTCTTAAGTAGTTACATTTATACAGCACTCTCTCTACTCATCCTCCTGCACTCTAAGGACTCAGACAAGGGTGTTTTAAACCGGGACAGGAGATGTTCACATGGGATTACAGTCACTTCATGTGCAGTTTGATCCCATCGTACAATTAACAGATTAACTCGCCTGTAGTTCCCAATCCTCTTAGAATTAGAGTAAAAACCAACACCGCAAGCGTACTCTACAGGAAGGCAGAGAAAAACAAAGTTTTGTCAAAAAGACATGCCTTTTATATCCTGAAAATATGAAATGTGCAATAAGCTGCTATATGTTTGGAGCAGTACCCAGTGTAATGGACAAAACCCAGATATTACAATTCATAATCCATTCATCTTCCAAACCCCACTTATCCTGAGCAGGGTCACAGGGCAGGCTATCCCAGCAAGCATCAGGCACAAACAATCCCAAGACAGGGTGTCAGTCCATCACAGAATGAACACACTCACACTCACAGACGTCAGGGCCAATTTAGCAACACCAATTCACCCAACCTGTATGTCTTTGGGAGGAGACCTGAGCACTAAGAGAAAACCCACACAGACAGAGGAAGAACATGCAGACCCCACGCAGGGAGCAGCCAGGATGCAAACCCCGGTGTCTTTGTTGTGAGGCAGCAGCGCTATCACTGCTCCACCATGCTATCCACAATACATGTGTTTTTTATTTTCATAATTCTTAAGTAACATACAAGGTTAAATAAAAAAGTAAAAGAATTTTGAAAATTACACAGTAATTGCAACAGATTGAAGTTGATGCATTGCAACACAAATTCAAGTTGCCTTTACTTTTTCATTAACCTTCATATGTTAATTATAAAGAATCTGTATTTTTAGCCATACTTTTTTTTCAAATTATTGTGTACTATGCTAGGCCCTTAAATGGTAGTAAACTCTATAACAAAGAGAGGTGCTGAATTAATAGTGCATAACAAATTAGTGGCCATGTAAGAGTTATTTGAGTTGAAGTTACTTTAAATGAAGAAATGATCAATTGATTCATTTTGAAATATAAGAAGAAGAGACACACATGCCTGCATTCATCCATTCATCCATTTTTTAGCCCAATTAATCCAATTCAGCTTTGCTGGATGCATTCACACGTTTATACTATGCAATACAGTATGCAGAAATATACTTTACTGCATTTATATATTTATATGTGAACTCAAAAAATAAGTATACACACACCCTTTAATGTTAATATGTATGTATACAAATAAATGCAGCTTCCAAATACATTTATAAAAGAACTCAAAAACAATTTATAACCCATGCATGTATGTGTGCTTGTATGTGTATGTGTTTATATGATTTATATATATGTATGCATATATATATTTATATATATACTGAGCAACGGTATAGATAGATAGATAGATAGATAGATAGATAGATAGATAGATAGATAGATAGATAGATAGATCTACATAACTATACAATACTCAAATACATCCATGTGTGTCTGAATTTACTCACTGCATTATTACATTTTTACATTTCCAGCATATTCCACATTTTACACAAAAGTCCATGTGTACAGTTAAGTCACACTTCTTGTGATATACATTAAATTGTGTTTACAAAAGTATTTAAGCTTTATTATCTTAGTCGACATTAGTTTTTTAATTCTAATGTAAAAATATAAAGTTGATTCAAGTGTCAAATCCAAGCTTAATAGCTTTTCAGAATACAGAGCTTGTTTGTTTAACTAGAATAACTCCCAAGGTAAGCAAGCTTTTGGGCAGGGATAATTTAAAATCCTTCACATTAAAGAGTTTTCACAAACACAGGGAAGCTCAACAGCATAAAACTGCTTGAAGAAAAGGAGAGCCAATTGGAAGTTGGCAGAATTGCAGTTAGTATATTCACCTCTAGACAAGAACTGAAATTAAGACAGTAAAAACCAAAGCTAAAACCTTCTGGTTACTTACCTTGGCTGGTGGGATCTCCTAAAATAAAGAGACTTTCAGGTAAAGACGACGAGCACAAGCGCAGCAAACCTTTGGTTCCTTACTGGCAATTAACTGTTTAACAGGCTGAACCTTAACCTGCCATAAATGTAAATCATTAACGAGTCAAAGACAAGACTCTAATTTAAAACATTTCACTTTCAAACACACAGCGTTCAGCCAAAGCTGCTTAGGGGGCTGACTGTCTTAGCGGCTAAGAGACCTGCATTAAAGACAGGGTCTTCCACACATAATTAACACAAGCAACACCTTCCCCAGCCTGTATGGAAATAAAGTCTTCAGATACAATAAATCTTACCTTCAACCTTCAGCTTTCTATTGCCCTTTCGATCACCTTTTTCTTGCACTCAAAGACAAAATTTCATTGAAGTGTGTAAGGAAAGTTCCAATATTTTTAACACAAAGAAATCACAATTTAAGCAACATCCAGCTCTGTGGGTGTCTGGGACACAGTGTGACATTGAGTGATCGTGTATGTTGAAAATTGAGGTCCACAACAGAACGTTGTCAAGTCTTCTTTTTGAGCCTTTATTAGCCTTTCCCTGAATTTCTTTTTTTATGATTACTAGTATTATTTATCATCAGGTTAAACAGACAATATACCACTGGCTGCATAGCAAGTAGAATATTAATGACGTTCCTTGCCACTTTCTGTCCATTGGCATACCTGTAGTTCTATCAGCGCTCTAATCCATGGCTAATGCCCACATCAAGCCCATATGGGTGTTGAAGAGCCGTTCCATTTATAACCCAGGAAGCCACTGTTATTTATTAATACAGACAATGGATAATGGACTCCACTGTTGGGCTGACTAAAACAAAACACACTTGAATAAAAGCGCAATTACCCTGACCTACTTAACGATAACGATTAAAAAGAGACCTCTGTGGTTCCTTTTAGTAGCCTTCATGTTAAAGATAATGCAGGCTACATTACAGCCTTCACATTTATTTTCTATTTTAAAGTAATGTTATACTTTAATGTCCTTTTTATTTCAATTAATTTTTTGCATTGCAAAGATAAACCAGCAGAACTGTCCAGGCCCAATAACAGCCGAAGCTAAACTGTGTTGTGACTCACTCTGTCCAGTTTTACAATTAATGTACAAGGACAAGTCCACTACAGCTGAATGCTTCTCATCCAAAAGGCCACTCACAGACTTTTATTCAGAAATTCATTATGTTAAGTGAATTCTTATATAGAAAATTTAGCTTTTTTGTTTTCAAATTTGTATTGATAAAATGAAAAAGGAATACAGTAAAAGGAAACAAACAATAATAACTGATTTTTGAGCTATGTTAGAACAAAAAACAAAACACAAACTGATGTCCACCTGTCCCAGTCCACCTGAGACAACTAATTTAATGGAAACACAATTAAAAAAAAAGTGTTAATAGGTGAACACATATATCCACCATGCAAAGAGAAAATAAAAAGGGGGAAGGTGGACAGAAGAAACTGCCTCACGGAGCAACCCCTGACCAGCTCTTTACTAATTGAACAACATGAAGCAAGTTGTGGATAGTAGAGCCAGAAGAGTTGATGATCCAGAATGCAGAAAAGAAATACTTAAGTTTATGTATGTGTGTGTGTATAGTACATGTTCAAAGACTAGCATCCCATCCTAGGATGGTCCCTGTTTTGGGATGAATGATGCCCAAAGTCACTGGAAAAACCTATGGCTCCCCAAAATAAAATTAGCTGGGGTGAGAGAAAATAAAAAATAATGGTGATATTGAATGGCAGGTAAATGTTAATGTAATGAAGGCCAGGTTAGTTAAGTCCTTTCAGTAACAGAGGAATGAAAAATGAAACTTAAGTACAAAAAAGAAACCACGTGTGAAAAAGTAAAGTCCAGTGGTCCTCATTCAATGTAAGTCGTCTCCAGTAAAGAAACACAGTAACAAGCATAAATGGCTGTCCAGCTCCTCACTACGGCGCTGTATTTTTTACAGATTATCACTGAACTCATAGGGGTGACTGGCAGTTTACTACACAATATGGACATATTAATAATATATTAAAAAACATTACAAAATATTAAACTAACCATCCATGACAGCTCAAACATAGTTTTGGACTTAGATAACAGTTTTAGAAAAAAGTGAATTTCTTATTTGTGTATGACTGCAGGGTGGCACAGCTGTTAGTGCCACTGCTGCTTGCTGTGTTCCAGACTCCCAGGTTAGAATCCCTAGTCCATGGTGCTGTCTGAGCAGAGTGTGCTCCTTCTGCTTAATAATAATAATACATTTTATGTTGTCACACTTGTGCAAATAGGAGGCAGCTAAAGGGCTTGAGTAATTGTAATGCTACATCAGACCAGGGGGTGGCAAAGTGTGCTGACTGTCTCTCCCAGTTCCTTACAGACCATTCCTGGGAAATCCTGCCAGATTCCGGCACCTCTGATGACTCTGATGTGCCACCTCTGACGATCCCTTCCATTTTCCCACACTTCTGATGACGTTACTTCTGGTCCCAGCACATTTGATGACATCGCCTCTGGTTTCGGTGCCTCTGATGACATCACTTCCGGTTCCAAAGACATCGTTTCTGGTTCCAGCATAAATTACATCATTTCTTCCACCAGCCTTTAAAACCACCATCTTACCTCCACATAATCCGTTCTGTTTTGGACTCAGTGTTGTGAACAACTTGCTCTATTTCAACCTTTCTACAGCCAGGACTCAATATACAAGTGGCTGCCCCAAACCTTTGTATTTGCCTAGAGTCGTTTTGTGGCAACGGATATAGCACCTTTTGTATTTGTAAGGGATTTCCTCCATACTAAAATATTTTTATGTTAGCCTAATTGGCAATATGTGATTGTGTGTGTGTGTGTGTGTGTGCGTGTGTGTGCGTGTGCGTGTGTGTGTGTGTGTGTGTGTGTGCGTGTGCATTATGACAGACCAGCACCCTGTTCCTGTCAAGTGGCTTTATTGTCATATGAGCCACACACCATATTGCAACATACAGTGGCATGAAATAACATTCCCCAAGACTGTGTTGCAACATATAGATAAACATAGGACACATGCAACTCAGGCAAATAAGTATATTATAAATAAATAAATAATACAAAAATTAATAGAGAGTAGCAAATTGAAATAGGTAGTACTAAATAAATTAAAAATAATAGCAACTAAAAATAAAAACAAAAGCACTGACAAGTGTAACAAATACACTGCATGTAAATAATCTGCTAGGAACAGATCTGTAGGGAAGGGACAGCACAGAGCTCAGGGTCCGGACAGGAAAGGGGTACAAGCTATGACAGTACCTGGAAGAACTGGTTTGAATGCTGCAGTATACCTTCTGCCAGATGTTTGGTTTCTACATTGCACCTAACGCCATTGGGAAAATCTCAGGCTTCCCAAGTCCTGAACTTGATAGACTTGTTAGAAAATGGATGTGTTGCTGAAGTATGTATTGGGTAAAATTGTCATGAAGTGGTGGAGGGAAAACAAGTAGTGAGCAGTCATGAATGATTTTATTGAAATGAGACTTAACTTACTAAACTTATGAAAGAGTTTAACAAAGGAGGCACAGCTTAGCTCCTAACCCTATTTTTATTAAGCAGCAAGTGTGTTGTGGTGACTAAAGCACTGGAGCTTAAAGCACAAGATTGTCAATTTAATTCCTGCCTGACCTCACTTTATGACCTTTAACAAGTCGCTCAGTCAGCTTGTGCACTAACTGTAAAAAATATACAAGTAAGCAATTTGAATATAGCTTGATCTTCTGAGTTACTTTGACTAAATATATCAGAAAAATAAAACAATAATAGTTGTATCCTTTCCCTTTTTACATTATAATCTCTTATTTAGTCTCATCCAGCTGCACAAAGCTTTGCACTTTACTTCTCATTAGAGGAAAATCCTACATTTCTTCCAATGTTCTCCACAATTCTCCATATTCAGTGTCATTTTCTTATTTGTATCTTTTATATTTTCTTTAAGTTTAATAAGACACTGGATAATCTCTAAACTTATGAATTACCCCACTGCACAAGTTACATAATAACACTTCAGCACAGTCCTTTACTAAATGATCTTTCTCATGGTAATCTGAAAACATCACCATCTGGAACCTCTCTGCTGTATTACCTGCATTGTAACATTTCATCTCATTTTGAGTTAACTGTTGTAAAATAAGCTACTATATAACTCGCTGGGATTTGTATTAAAGGTTGGCAGAATTGTCCATGATTTCACCCTCTGAACAAAATGTTCTGTCTTTACTAGTTGACTGAGAGCCAAAGCCGTTGACATCCTAGTTATTATAACATTACAAACCTGCTCAAACCATTTTAGGGTCACATTGCCAATCCAAAAAGTACTGGGTGCAAGACATAAAGTAACTCGGATAGATAGATAGATAGATAGATAGATAGATAGATAGATAGATAGATAGATAGATAGATAGATAGATAGATAGATAGATAGATAGATAGATAGATAGATAGATAGATAGATAGAAGAATGTTCTGAGTTGCCTAATGATAAAAGAGGAGTCATAGTGAGGCAAGATGTAAACATATTGCTGTTGGTATAAAGGAGCCCCAGTAGTGCTTCTTGACACACTTCTGCTGACTAATTTGTTGGCTGACAGTCCTCAGTGTTAGTGTGTCAGAAAGAGGATCTGCAGCCTTATTCAAAATGGTATTCAGTTTTATCTTCAATCTCTTTTTTGCTCCTTCTTTCAGCAGGTCAACAGTTTCTCCAATAAATAAGTCTACCTTTTCAGTTACCTCGTCTCTTGAAGTGATGTTTGTGATGGTGTGGGTCAGCTCCACACTACCTGTACCATCTAGTACCATCCCGGCAGTTACTCAAAAAGAGTGCCGCTTCCTCAACCTCCAGATCCTGTAGCTCCAAGGCTCCCTCCCAATCACCTGCTTTCAGTCACTTCAGCCAGCTTTCTCTTTCTTCTGCCCTTCTCTCTGTCTTTTAACCCGGCTTTCTCTTTTGTCTCTTTTAATTCAGATCTGTTTTTTCCCTCTCTGCCAAGCAGCATCCTTTTATTGCCAGCTACTCTAATAGGGCTCAGCTGTGAATGTGCCACTTCCTCCAAAGCAATAGTGAGGCACCTGACTGATGCTTGCCTTCACACGTGCCTTAACAATCATCAGGGCAACCAGTGCAAAGCACATTCATGCACCCACCAACACCCAATTAAAGCCTGCACATTTGTGGGGCACAATTATTTATTTAAAATCATCCAAATGCCATGGACCACCTATGACAAGGTTACCAGTCCAGGACACCACAGCACAGAAAATTGCACTGGCCACCACAGAGTTGTAAAAGATGCAAAGAATGTCACTTCCCACATTAAAAAAGTGCAGTGTCCTAGGAAAAAAGAGTCTGTTCTACTCTTTCTTATATACTTCCTCTGTGTTACTTAAGCCTGTCATTGATGTGCACGCCCATGTTCTTGTTGTAGTGCACCACCTCCACATCTGCCCCCTGAATAGTGACCAGGTGTAAAGGCTTTTTGGTCCGGCAAAATAAACAGCCAGTACCTTGGTTTTACTGATATTAAGTTGCAGAAAATTCTCTTTGAACCAAAAAAACAGTTTTCTACCTATCTCATCCTCCTTGTCAATTCACACCATTAGTGCAGAATCATCTGAGAATTTCTGCAGGTAACATGACCTGAAGTTATATATATATATTTCGAGCTGTACTTGGGGAAAAAGAAAAGGTGACAGCACTGCTGTTGTGGTGGTACTCCAGTCTTGCTCACTTCTTTATCAGAAACACAGTCCTTGAGCCTTATGAACTGTGGTCTGCTGGACAGATAACCTATTACCCAGGACACCATTGGCATATCCATCTGCAATCCTCACAGTACTGCCAGGTTTGATCAGATGAGAATAAATGTTGTGGAGCTGATTGATAATTGTATTTTCCACTCCAGTCTTTGTTTGATAGGCAAACTGCAGTGGGTCCAAGTAGACCTTAACAAGAGGACTCATATAGTCCTGGACCAGCTTCTTGATAGTCTTCATAATGTGGGATGTAAGGGCCAGTTGTCTGAAGTCATTAAGTGAAGATGCAGCTGACATATTTGGAATTGGAACAATAAAGGATGTTTTCCACAATACTGTTACTTCCTGGAACCTTAGTAACAAACTGAACAGGTAACAGAGAACTCCACAGATTTGGTCAGCACTTGAATACTGGAGGACATCTGGGTGTGGCCTCCTAAGCTGTTTCTTCAATTGGTCATCAGTTATGGACAGTCTCTACTGATGGTCTGAGGTGGACTCCTCACTGGCTATACCAGTTGAAGTGTAAGACTAAAATACATACTGGGAGTTGTTAATGAAGTAGGGATGGTTAGTTTGGATTGGACATTGGAAGAAGGTGGCAATAGGAGGGAAATTTACAATAAAAAAAATGGTTCAGGGTATTAGCTTTGTTCAAGTTCCCTTTCCTTTTGTTGGATCGCTTTAGTTCAGTAGTTATGCCCAGTCAATTCCAAACACCTTTCATGTTGTTCTAAGCGACCTTTCTTTCTATTTTAACTTTGTAAGCTTCCTCTCATCTTCTTTTTGGCACTTTTTGCACACCTTTCAGAGCCTTCTTGTCTTCAGATTTGAGGGCTCTCTTATTATTCAGGAAACTGTTAGTTGTTTAGAAATCTAGAGCTTGTTATTTGGAAAGCTGTGAATTCTTACAGCTAGTATTTCAAAGGCTGGATTATTTGCTTTAGTTGTATTTTTTTTTTGCTGCTTTAACTCCATTCCTCATTCACATAGATGACCAAAGCCATTTGTACTTTTTTCCACCCCATTCTGGGTCTTTGTCTGCCCATATTAGATTTAAATCTGTCCGGTATCAGTCTAGCATCGTTCCCACAATAGCCAAACAATTATTTACATTTCTTCATAAATCTGTACCCATCTTTCAAAGGTAAATTAATTTTAAAGATTATAATGAAATTCTGTTTCTCAGAAGAAACAAACAACAATACAGTGGTGTGAAAAACTATTTGCCCCCTTCCTGATTTCTTATTCTTTTGCATGTTTGTCACACAAAATGTTTCTGATCATCAAACTCATTTAACCATTAGTCAAATATAACACAAGTAAACACAAAATGCAGTTTTTAAATGATGGTTTTTATTATTTAGGGAGAAAAAAAATCCAAACCTACATGGCCCTGTGTGAAAAAGTAATTGCCCCCTTGTTAAAAATAACCTAACTGTGGCGTATCACACCTGAGTTCAATTTCCGTAGCCACCCCCAGGCCTGATTACTGCCACACCTGTTTCAATCAAGAAATCACTTAAATAGGAGCTGCCTGACACAGAGAAGTAGACCACAAGCACCTCAAAAGCTAGACATCATGCCAAGATCCAAAGAAATTCAGGAACAAATGAGAACAGAAGTAATTGAGATCTATCAGTCTGGTAAAGGTTATAAAGCCATTTCTAAAGCTTTGGGACTCCAGCGAACCACAGTGAGAGCCATTATCCACAAATGGCAAAAACATGGAACAGTGGTGAACCTTCCCTGGAGTGGCCGGCCAACCAAAATTACCCGCAGAGACGACTCATCCGAGAGGTTACAAAAGACCCCAGGACAACGTCTAAAGAACTGCAGGCCTCACTTGCCTCAATTAAGGTCAGTGTTCACGACCCCACCATAAGAAAGAGACTGGGCAAAAACGGCCTGCATGGCAGATTTCCAAGACACAAACCACTGTTAAGCAAAAAGAACATTAGGGCTCGTCTCAATTTTGCTAAGAAACATCTCAATGATTGCCAAGACTTTTGGGAAAATACCTTGTGGACTGATGAGACAAAAGTTGAACTTTTTGGAAGGCAAATGTCCCGTTACATCTGGCGTAAAAGGAACACAGCATTTCAGAAAAAGCACATCATACCAACAGTAAAATATGGTGGTGGTAGTGTGATGGTCTGGGGTTGTTTTGCTGCTTCAGGACCTGGAAGGCTTGCTGTGATAGATGGAACCATGAATTCTACTGTCTACCAAAAATCCTGAAGGAGAATGTCGGCCATCTGTTCGTCAACTCAAGCTGAAGAGATCTTGGGTGCTGCAACAGGACAATGACCCAAAACACACCAGCAAATCCACCTCTGAATGGCTGAAGGAAAACAAAATGAAGACTTTGGAGTGGCCTAGTCAAAGTCCTGACCTGAATCCAATTGAGATGCTATGGCATGACCTTAAAAAGGTGGTTCATGCTAGAAAACCCTCAAATAAAGCTGAATTACAATAATTCTGCAAAGATGAGTGGGCCAAAATTCCTCCAGAGCGCTGTAAAAGACTCATTGCAAGTTATCGCAAACACTTGATTGCAGTTATTGCTGCTAAGGGTGGCCCAACCAGTTATTAGGTTCAGGGGCAATTACTTTTCACACAGGGCCATGTAGGTTTGGATTTTTTTCTCCCTAAATAATAAAAACCATCATTTAAAAACTGCATTTTGTGTTTACTTGTGTTATATTTGACTAATGGTTAAATGTGTTTGATAATCAGAAACATTTTGTGTGACAAACATGCAAAAGAATAAGAAATCAGGAAGGGGGCAAATAGTTTTTCACACCACTGTATAGCGTGTGTTGCCTAGAATCAAAGGCATGTGTCACTCCATTGTTTCGTTTTTAACTTAAAATCACTTCTCAGTCTTCTTTAGCTCTCTGTATTTTTTTAAACTCTTGCAGCCTGTTTTTGTTTTTTCCTTTGATCAATGTCTCTTTCTCCACCAATATGCTGCTTCCCTCCAGTGGTGGATTTACCTGCCTATCTGTATGGGGAGTTGGGAATTAAGCATTATGTAACAGAAATGCAGACAGCTGTCAAGGTTCTCCTCCTTTCCATCAAAACAAAAGGAGTCATCGATGGTGAGTAGTCAATGGAGGATGTGAAAATGGACACTATGAATGGAGTTCCACCGCTCCAAAATCATTGATCTAAATGCTGTACTTTGTTCTTGAACATCCAGCCCTACCATAACTTGGTTCTTCTTAGCCTCTCAGATCCTTCTTGAAAAATGTAAGAGTTTTGCTTTATTTGTCATTGCCAACATTTGACCCATTAGCCCACCTCTGCAGACACCAACTGCAACTTCTGTTTCAGTCTATAACTGTAATTTCTATTATGTTTATGGAGTGTGAACAGGTTTGGAAAGGGTAGAAGCCAAAGAACACAAAACATGAAGAAATTGCTGTTTGTGAAAGAAGTGAGATACAAGTATATATTTATACAGAAATAAAAAATGGTGGTCACTGACAAGTGTGTGGACAGGTGCGTGGATCCAAAACAGAGCTCTGTACTATAACTTTATCATAAGGCTTAAATTCAGATTAGTGCTTTCTGAGTTTACCAGAGGGAAACTGATTTACTTTATGTTGATATTAGTTTATGCTAAGAAGCTGTTATGGATTAAAGAGTTTACACAGCTTGACAGGTGAATGATAGTAAAATGGAAGAAGTTTACAGTATTTATTGATATTTATCAACACTGCGTAATAAATTTCTGTTTAATAATTAGGACAGTTTAGCTGTTAGCTAAACAAATTACTTTGATGGACTGAATGGTCTTCTCTCATTGTTAAATTTCTTATGTTCTTATCTCTCTATTATATATAAAAAAAAAAAACCTGCAACAAGACAGGACTTTTTTTCAAGAGATTTTTTCAAGTCCCGTGAGATGAGACTTTGGCCATGAGATTTTTTCAAATCATGCCATCCACTCAATCATATTCAACCACACACACAGTACTCTCACCTCTCATTCGTGTGAATGCCTTTGACAGACACAGTTCTTGCTCTCTCAGCTCTTATAAATTTTAACATTTTTCTCACTTTAAGTTGCCAATTAAAGAAGATGTATTATGTCCAAATCTTATTGAAGAATTTCATCACAAAGGGTTATCAACAGTAAAACTGAGTACACGGCAATCCTAGCACCGAGAAACGATGAAGTCAAATGAATTAACACCAAAAAGTTTGATTGGTTACACAGCAAATTGGTTAAATGAGTATCAATAGACTATGCTGAAACAGTTGGTGGTGATCATGCGGAAGATGAAAACATCAAATTACAATATTAAGTTGTAAGTTTAAAAAGTTTTTGCCTGTTAATTTCAAAGCCAAACAGAACAAAATCGTATTACGCAACGAAAAACTCTAACGCAACATGAAACATAATTTACTTTCAAATCATTATGTTTTACCATTTTTTAATATGGTTAATTACTTGCTGTAATGCAAAATAGCTAGTTTTATTATGCATATGTAACAATTTTCATGAAAAAACAATCTGTTTAAATTGTACATCCACTTCCTCATACGTGAGCAGCAGAGCCACAAAGTTGCTAGCCCTCAGTGCCCACCCGGGGGTTAGCGAGCAAAGTGAGCAGGGGGCAAAGCCCCCTAGTATTCTAGTAAATAACAATAACTGGAATAACAAAGGCTGGCACATTCTGGTTTTATGAGATGAGTTAAAATTATACATTTAGCAAATCACCATCCTGACCCAAACCAAACCCCTTAAAGCCCCAAATTTCAAAGTTTAAAAAACCAAAAAACTGGGAAAAAAAAAAAAAAAAAAAAAAAAAAAAAAAAAAAAAAAAAAAAAAAAAAAAAAAAAAAAAAAAAAAAAAAAAAAAAAAAAAAAAAAAAAAAAAAAAAAAAAAAAAAAAAAAAAAAAAAAAAAAAAAAAAAAAAAAAAAAAAAAAAAAAAAAAAAAAAAAAAAAAAAAAAAAAAAAAAAAAAAAAAAAAAAAAAAAAAAAAAAAAAAAAAAAAAAAAAAAAAAAAAAAAAAAAAAAAAAAAAAAAAAAAAAAAAAAAAAGGGGGGGGGGGGGGGGGGGGGGGGGGGGGGGGGGGGGGGGGGGGGGGGGGGGGGGGGGGGGGGGGGGGGGGGGGGGGGGGGGGGGGGGGGGGGGGGGGGGGGGGGGGGGGGGGGGGGGGGGGGGGGGGGGGGGGGGGGGGGGGGGGGGGGGGGGGGGGGGGGGGGGGGGGGGGGGGGGGGGGGGGGGGGGGGGGGGGGGGACAACTTTTTTTTTTGATTGGTTTTTTTTTTTTAAAAAAATTTGAAAAATTTTTTTTTAAAACCCCTTACACGGCAATCCTAGCACCGAGAAACGATGAAGTCAAATGAATTAACACCAAAAAGTTTGATTGGTTACACAGCAAATTGGTTAAATGAGTATCAATAGACTATGCTGAAACAGTTGGTGGTGATCATGCGGAAGATGAAAACATCAAATTACAATATTAAGTTGTAAGTTTAAAAAGTTTTTGCCTGTTAATTTCAAAGCCAAACAGAACAAAATCGTATTACGCAACGAAAAACTCTAACGCAACATGAAACATAATTTACTTTCAAATTATTATGTTTTACTATTTTTTAATATGGTTAATTACTTGCTGTAATGCAAAATAGCTAGTTTTATTATGCATATGTAACAATTTTCATGAAAAAACAATCTGTTTAAATTGTACATCCACTTCCTCATACGTGAGCAGCAGAGCCACAAAGTTGCTAGCCCTCAGTGCCCACCCGGGGGTTAGCGAGCAAAGTGAGCAGGGGGCAAAGCCCCCTAGTATTCTAGTAAATAACAATAACTGGAATAACAAAGGCTGGCACATTCTGGTTTTATGAGATGAGTTAAAATTATACATTTAGCAAATCACCATCCTGACACAACACATTAGCTCAAGAAATCTCAAATTTATGCCAGCTGAACAAAAAAGTGACACTCTTTGATGTACTGAAATTTCAAACTTTGTTGCTGAAATAACAATAAACAAATGAGAACAATAGAAAAGGTACAACAACAAAAAGACAATAACAAATGTGATCGTTTACACCTGCCTTTCAGCCCTCTGCTGTTCTGTATCTTCATGCTTCCCCTTGGTCATAAATGCTGTAGCTTCAAATTATGTTATCCTTTTATGCAGATGACATTCACAATTATTTCAGTGTTAAAAGTGAAAACTCCTCAGATTTACCAGCTCCCAGCTTGCCTCAGTGAAATTAAAACCACTACAGCAAAACAAAAAATCCTGCTGGTTGTCACTAAAGCTCATCTTAAGAGAATGAGCTCCTTTTCAGTCACTCTTGATGGTGATCTCATCAGACCTTTTTCTTCTTCTGCAAGGAATCTTGGTGTTATTTTTGATTCCTCCCTTTTTTATTCCTTCCACATAAATCACATTAAGCAACTTTCTTACTACCATCTCTGTAACATATCCCATGTTCGTTCATTCCTCTCCTTTTCTGATTCTGAGAAACTTATTCATACTTTTATCACATTCCACATCGACTAATGCTATTCCCTACTGGCAAGTGCTCCAGGTTTTATCACAGCTGCAGCTGGATCAAAATTCTGCTGTAAGAGTATTTACACGGACCTGCTTCAGCGCATACATAAAAACACTTATCCTACTTTGCTTTCACTGGCTCCCTGTGTCTTATAGGACTGAATACAAAATTCTATTGCCAACCTATGAAGCTTTAAATGGCCTTACACTGGACTACATCAGTAACCTCGTCCATCTCTATGTTCCTGTTCATCAGCTAAGATCCACTGATTCTGTCCATCTTGTTGTGCCCCAAACTAACTTGCACTCTGTGGGTTACAGAGTCTTCAGGTCTACAGCACCCAGACTTTGGAACAACCACCCTAAGTTAATGAGATCAGCTGACTCATTCAGCTGTTCATTCTTTTAAAAAACAACTAAAGGCTAATTTGTTCAGGAAGGCATTGAACTTACCCTGCCTTTCTGACCTCTCTGTCCAGGTGTTCAAGATGATTTCACAAATCACAAATGATGTTATATGATGCTATATGTTTAAGGTTTTCCTGTAGTATTTTTGTACGTTTTGTATTTTTATTCTAGTTTATTGCCTCTTATTCTAATTATAATATGTGTTTCCTGTGTTTGTCTTTATTTTGTGTTTTATGCAGAGATTATTTGTGTGTTGTATATGCCCTGTCATTCATTTTGAATTTCTGTAAAGCACTTTGAGCATCGTGGTGCTATTTAAATAAAGTGTGCTATTATTATTATTATTATTATTATTAATTGTCACATATGTGTGAGTAGGAGTCAACTAAAGGGCTTGAATAATGGCAATTCCAGGTCCGACCAGGGGGCGGCTGGGTGCACTAACCGTCTTTCTCGATCCCTTACAGACCATTCTCGGGAAATCCCACAAGGTTCTGGCGCCTCTGAAGACGTCACTTACGGCACCACATCTGATGATGCCACTTCCACTTCCGGCATTTATTTCCTTCACTGGCCTTTAAAGCCACCATTTTGTCTGTCTACTACAGTTCTGTTTTTGGACTCAGTTGTGTGAACAACTTGCTAACTTTAAAAATAACTTTTTGCAGTCAAAGAAATATTATACAGGTGGCTGCCCCAAACCTTTACGATGTCTTATTGTCATTCTTGTGAAATATTATTATTATTATTATGGTCTCTCGGATGGATCAGTCTAGTGTGGCTACTTAAGAGTGCCCAGAGCCCATATGTATCTAGCATCCCAGAGTAGTAAAACAGTCCAAACTTCCACAAAGATCTCAGAGTGGTGCAAATTTGATTCTACTTTTAAGAGCAGGAATAAAACATTTTATCAGTTTTCCCCGTTTTAACAAACTGCTCCTAACTTCCCTTGGATTTAGGAGAGCTCATGAGCTGTCCTAAATCATTAGGAGCTGCCAGAATATGGTGTTTAGGCAAAGATCAACGTACACATCCTGAGAAAGGCCAAATAAACTCTAGAAACTTTGGACAACAATTAACGTGTGCAAGTGTCCAGCATTCAAAACTAATATTAGACAATTGTCATTTGAAGATGGCTTTAGATTGAAACATCAGTTCATAAATAACAATATTGGAACTACTGGGTGCCATCTGAACCAAGAAAATAAGAAACTTTCAGTGATACTTGAACATGAAGTTGAACTAAAGCGTTAAACTAACTTTAACTTTTTATTTTTAAAGTTCAAATATTGTCTGATAACTACAAGCCAATCAGGAAACGAGGTCCTCCTATGCTTCATTTGGACAGGAAAGTGCAGCTTCATTCATATTCATTCAGAAGGGTTATACAGGCCAGATAGGAGCCACAGGGAGGTAGACTTTCTTATATTGGATTCAGTTCAGTTTATTTTTGTATAATGCTTCACTGAGTACAGCCTTAGAGAGCTGTAGCAATGTCACAGATTTCACAAATGACTAATCACATAATTCATAGACACACAAAAAAACAATAACAGAAGTCAATTCAAAGCTGATTAACATAACTGAATCCTACAAATATACAGTATGTCCATTAATACTACAGTTGAACTATAGCCAGTTTAAATTGAGGGAGAATAAAAACCAAAACTTCATGCAGTGGCAACCCTGGAGAAAATAAACCTCTGGAGGGACCATGGCCAGTTATAACACCAAATCAAAAAATAATTCTGAAACAGTCACAAATCTGGAGCTCTCTGCCTATAAAATCTCAGAGAGCATATACACATTTGCAAATTCATACCAAATGTATATAAGTAACATTTATGTGCAGAAGCATACATACTTATTTAAATGTAGAGTTAGATAGATGGCACTTTATTTGACCCAAGGGGTAATTTGCTTTTCAAAAAAAATCAATTAAAAAATAAATTACACTATTAAAAACAAGAACAAGGACAGTCTATCAGACAACAAACCTAACAAAAAATGAAAGAAAACTTCTGACTGTTCTGAAGGTAAAAAGAAAACTCTTAGTAAAGTATTATAAAGTGGAATCACTGTTGGTATAAAGGATCCCCAGTAGTGTTTCTCAATGCATTTCTGCTCAATAATTCATAAGCTAAAATCTTTTAGTGCTAATGAGCCAGAGAGGGGAGTGTGCAGTAAGGTATTACAAATTGTGGTTACGTCTTAGAGGTTCAGGCCAATTTCAATGAAACCTTCAGATTGTCGCTTCCTTGTACTTACTGGCAACTCTCCTTCTTCCAGATGTCTTCCAGCACTCTCTTTATCTGCCTATGAAGCAGATTTGACCATAACATGCAATTCAATGCTGAAACAGTTAATTTCTTAATTAAACTTTCTGTCCTTGACATCCATTTATTTCATTTTCAAACTCAGAGTGGTGTCAGGGGGCACAGCCTATTCTAGCAGCATTAGGCAAAAGGAGGCAACTAATCCTGTAAATAGTGCTCACCTTCTCAGTTAATTAGCTGTCTATCAGAGGAAACTAATTAATTTCCTTACATTTAATACATTTGTATGAATTCAGTGTTAAAGCCCACAGTGGAAGATTTCCAGTAAAAACTGAGAAAAAGTGAAAACTACAGGCAAATTGACTAACTGCCCGGTCGTGTTATGCACTTAATATCTTGTCCAGAAATAAGCAAACAAAATATTTGATACTATTTTAGACTACCTAAGCATACATCTAAATGGATTGAATGGTTTTCTCATCAAAGTAATTATCTTTTAATGGAAAGTACCTAGTAATGACATAGACCAGTGGAGCCAAACTCAGTCCTGGACAACCACTGTGCCTGCAGGTTTTTGTTCCATCCAGATTCATAATTAGTGATAATAATTGATCTCATGTAATTAGCTGGTCTTTTTTCTCTTCTCTTATTCTGCATTCAGAAAAGCACAGTGGATAAGACCTTTAGAAATATTTCTATTTTTGCTTAAGTGTCATTTGTTGTTCTCTTATTATTTTGCCCTCTTCCTGTGTAGTTTGCGCCCTTCATTGTATCTTAATAATGATAATTAAAAATGAGCAGAGCCGACACCTGGGCAAACGATGCTGAATGATGAAAGGCTGCAACTGATTTGTCATTGGACCCAATAATTAGTAAATCTATACTAATAAAAGGCAAAGCCCTCACTGACTCACTCACTCACTGACTCACTCACTCACTCATCACTAATTCTCCAACTTCCCGTGTAGGTAGAAGGCTGAAATTTGGCAGGCTTATTCCTTACAGCTTACTTACAAAAGTTAAGCAGGTTTCATTTCGAAAATCTACACGTAATGGTCATAACTGGAACCTATTTTTCTCCATATACTGGAATGGACGTTAGCTCGATGGCCGTGGGGGGGCGGAGCTGCGTGTGACATCATCACGCCTCCCACTTAATCACGTGAACTGACTGTGACCGCAGTACGTAGAAAAGAAGGAAGAGCTTGCAAAGAGCGCTGAAGAAAAACGCTGAATACTTTATTCGCGAGATACAAGTTTAATGAGAAGACACGAGGTATAAATGAGACTTTGGATCACTTTGTAACGGAGTTAAAATTGCTGTAGCGAGAAACATTTAAGTGCCGGGTCTTAGCTAACATTAAATAAAGCCGTGGACATCACAACATCACACAAGAGAGCAGCTCACGTGAACTGACTGAACGCAGTACAAGTGATCACTTCCATGCATCAAACCTGTTCAAAAAACGCATTACACAATTGACAAGGTGATGGCTTTATATGTCGTTTGTTTATAAAACAGTGGAGATGCTGTGTAAAGGCTGTTTCACAAAAAAACAGCTGGGCCTCTTATATGAGCAGGCAGTCAGCTAAAGCAGGGAATCAATAAATATCTATAATCGCAATACGCGAACAAAAAATAATGTACAAGCCGCGGATTCAATAAAGGAAATGAGTACCTGAACAGTAAAGTAAGTCTTGAATAGCTACACAATAACTATAAGAATCATAATAAAAGGACAATAAAACAGTACAGAACCGCGAAGCAAGGAGAAACTAGGCCCTTTATGGCGTTCTTTTATAAAGCAGCGGAGAACCTGTGTGAAGGCAGCTACACAAACATTTCAATTAAAATGCCTCAAATTTCCAGTAAGGCTCTGCTTTGCGATGACAATTAATAAGTCAGGGACAGACCCTACAAAAGGTTGCTATTGATTTGAGGCAACATTGCTTTCCTCCCAGACAAAACTATACGTTGCATTCTCAAAAGTAATCTCAGTGCACAGCTTGGTCATATTACAACCGGACTGCTGAACTGACAACGTGGTATACAAAGAGATCCTTAACAGATAGTTATTGGTATATTTTCCCTCAGTTTAAAAAGGTTTTCTTTTCTTCTTAATAAAAATTTAAAAGTAGTTCTTCGCTCTGAACGCTGGGATTTTGCTATATACAGTATATATATATAGATATATATGTATGTATGTATGTATGTTTATATATATATATATATATATATATATATATGTAGATATGTATGTGCTGGTTGGAACAAAGACCTGTAGCCACAGTTTGTCCCCAGGGCTGAGTTTTGGAACCACTGACATAGCCTGTGACATACATATTTAATTTCCTTTTCATTTTGCTTACATATTAAAATCTGGATAATCTTATAATGGGGGGAAATCCTGAGTACTCCTCATGAGGATAAGTATAGAATACTATTCTTCAAAAAATGCCATAATGTTCTCTCACAGATACACAGGTACAATTATGAATTGTTAACAAAATGAAAATGCATGTGTGTTTTATATGGGAAGAACACCAATGTTCCCATGTGTTGTGATGTGAAATTTTGCATACAAGTTGATAAATATTTTGTGTCTTTATTTGTAACTTACACTAAGCAATGTAATATTAGTGTTACATGATTGATAATAACAGCAGTGGTTTGATGCTTAAGAATTCCTTCCCCACTTTTAGGACTGAGTCTCTTTGAATTTTGCGACATGGTTGGGGGAAGTGCTTTAAACAAATTTGGCTAATATTTCTCTGCTAAAGTCTCTCAGTCAACCACCACAGGAAAGCCAAGCTGACTAACTGCCAAGCTTTACCTTAACACATGGTTTGGAGGGCAGTTTTGAAGGTATTCTGTCCCCCTTTTGGTCTGAAGTATGGCTGTTTGGAACTGGCTTGTAGCAGAAGCCTTTAAGTGCCATGATGCCCTATTGGCTCTAGGGGTTGGGCAGAAAATCAGAAAATTTGCTTGATTTACCCACCATTTACCAAACTGAAGAAAGACCATCTCACACATCATGAACTGAAAAGGACAGGACAATGAAGAGCACAGCTCGGCAGCCATATTGAGACAGGCATGCAGCCTGTTTTGAAGAACGCTCACCACAAATGATGCCTTAACTAGAGACATTTTAAGTAACTAACAAGACTGTGTGCCGCGTGAAACTATATATAACCATTTTATCAGGTTGTATGGTTTCTAATATTTAAATGTACTTTGCATATTGTTATTATTTATGAATATTATCAATAATACATTATTTTAATTGTAACTTAACTCCTGTGTGTCTTTTACTACACCTAATTACCTGAGGTTATAGATGTAGAAGGAAAGGTAGGGAGAAGTTATATGGTACAGTACCTTATAAACAGTGGTAAGTCTGTGAGATTTGAGGCATTCTGACAAAGGTTACATATTAATAATACAAAAGGGGAAAGTAAAGTTAAATATTACTCAATCAAGGCAAAACGCCATGAAAGAAAAACACAGACAAAGGGACCATCTTTAAACTGACCATAGAACTCAACTCCAAGACATTGGAACTATAAGGCAGCAGTGCTAACCACTGAGCCACCCAATCAATTCTTATATTAGCCCAAACTTTGAAGTTGACTATAGCAAAACCTTTTTACACAAACTTAATCTTTTATCTGACAATTACTGAAAAAATAACTATTGTAATAAAACAGGAACATTACAATTATTTAAACATTTAGAGTGTGTCATGGAGCACAAGAAAAGAATAGTAAAAGAATACATAGATAAAGTCTTGAAATGAGTAATTTCAAAAAATGAGAAATGTAAACTAAATAAAAGAGAAATAATCAAAAATAGTTATACAACTATATACCGTATACTACAGTTAATGTGTGTTACACACATCCACACAGAGGACCAGTGTACTGTAGATACAGTACCGATAGATAGGTAGCAGTAGTAGCCCAACTACACCTTACAGAGTCAAAAAGGAAGTTGCCCGGCCAGAACTCCACAGGTGTCCCTGTCTTTTTGGATCCACGCCTTCTAATACAGGGCCGGACACTGGTTTGCATTATTAAAAAGACACATATTAAATGTGGGAGTGGTAGACTTATAGCAGAATCCCCATCATTCCCCAGTGCCCTAGATTCATATCTGTAGTAGAGGAGCTCCTGGGGGTCATGTGTAATATCAGGGAATATTTCCCCTTTTGAAAGTGCCCCATTTTTCTTGCACTAAAAGTGCTGCCAATGTATGTACCACCTGGGTATCCTACAGACCTACTCCTGTCCTGGATTAAGAAAACACTGTTGCAGTTGTATTCCCTTTACACAGGCTCAGTTTAAATCATCCACATGAGTTTGTTACGCTTCCTGAAATCAACAAGAAAAGACAGAATTACCTGATCTGACTGTAAAAAGAACCGAAATCCAAAAATCAGCAGAGGGCAAAACAATCACCATAAACTCACTCTAAATGATTAAATGATTAAATAAGAATTTCCCAAACATACACATAACCTCTTACGTAAACTGTAAAGCACAAACATAATTTTAAATGCCACAGTACATAGCAGAAATTTTCTATTCCTTCCAATTTAGAAAGCTTAAGAAGATTAACAAATGCATCACAGAAAAAGGTCAAGTCTTTTACTATATTATACACATTGTAAGCATATGACTGGATAACTGACATGTGGATTATGTGACATGAGTAATGGTCAGTTCTTTTTATTTTTCTTTTATCAATTGACATTTTTCACATTGTTTGCTGTTGTACGGCATTGGTCACTGTTGGCTTTTATTATATCACTAGCAAAATACCCGCGCTTCACAGTGGAGAAGTAGTGTGTTAAAGAAGTTGTGAAAAAGAAAAGGAAACATTTTAAAAATAACGTAACATTATTGTCAGTGTAATTGTTTTGTGACTGTTATGAGTGTTGCTGTCATCAAGGATTTGATTTATCATTATTTGTTTCAATCATGTTCGTATTTGGAGGATGTGTTGTGTTCAAGTTACATTCCATGTTTGTCTAGTGATCACTACCCAAATCGGTACTTGTGAATTTAAGATGTTCAACAGGCATTCCCGGTATTAAGTTGCATATTTAGCGCCAGCGTGTCTATGAACGTAAAAAAGTTTCTCTCGCACTTTTGCTGAGTTTGTGCCAAACAGTATTCTATCTCTGACCATCTCATCTTCATTTGCATAAGCACAGTCCTTCACGAGCAATTTTAACTCAGTTACAAAGTGATCAAAAGTCTCGTTTATACCCTGCGTCCTCTCAGTAAACTTGTATCTCGCGAATATCGTATTCGTCTCAGGCATGACCAACGCGAGCGGCAGCGTGTCTATGTACTTAATTTAAAGTTAAGCTTTACAAGTTGCTTTCCTATTCGTTTGCATAAGCACAGTCCTTCACCAGCAATTTTAACTTCGTTACAAAGTGATCAAAAGTCTTGTTTATACCCTGTGTCTTCTCATTAAACTTGTATCTCATGAATATCGTATTCGTTGTAGGCATGACAAACGCTAGCAGCAGCATGTCTATGAACTTAATTTAAACTTAAGGTTTACACCGTGCTTTGTTTCCGCAGTAGCTGCACTTATGAATATGCTTGTATGCATCACTCGCTTCATATTCTTTTGCTGCCTTCTCAATTGTGCAATGGGTTTTTTGTTCAGTGCTCTTTGGAGCTCTTGCTTGTTCTTTGCGTATTGCATTCACAGTCAGTTCACATGAGCCACTTGGAGTACATGCATCAAAGGTTCTCAGCTGTGCTTGTGCTGTCTTGTGCGATCTTGCGATGTCCACAGCTTTATTTAATGTTAGCTAAGACCCGGCACTTAAAAGATTCTCTCACACTTTCTCTGAGTTTGCGCTAAACACTTGTCTATCCCTGACCATCTCATCTTCGTTTGCATAAGCACAATCCTTCACCCGCGAATATTTAGCGGCAGCGTGTCTATTGGATTGCTGCTGACGGACGGCCTTATATGGGCAGGCACTCAATTATGTGGGAGGCGTGATGATGAGGGCCGCAACTCCGCCTCACACGGCGACCAAGCTGCAGGCTATGGCCGTATATATGTACGTAAGTAGGTTCCAGTTATGACCGTTACGTGTAGAATTTCAAAATGAAACCTGCCTAACTTTTGTAAGTAAGCCGTAAGGAATGAGCCTGCCAAATTTCAGCCTTCTACCTACACGGGAAGTTCTCTCTCTCCATTCTGCATGAAAACATGAGATTATTTTTTTTTCGTGGCAGCCACTACAAAAGTATAGTACATGGAACAAGTAACATAAAAAAAATCATGTTGGGTGGCGTATTCCATTAATGATATTAAATCACATTAGGTTAGACTTTAAAAGAACAGCAAGCGTCTACACCCTACTGACGCTATCAATAACTGAACATGCTGAAATATGAAAATCAAATCTATTTTTATCCACTGGGGATGAACTTTGCTATTGCCGTGTGTTCACTTTATGACAATTATTGCTATTACATAGCTTTCTTATGACTACGCAAGGCTAACAATGGTGAAATGAAGGAAAGGAATGCAGTGAGATACCCACATGTTTCTCAAAAGTAGCATTTACTGATTTTCATGATGTCTAGAACAACTTAGTGGCTGTGTGCCAGGACTGGAATAAGCAAGTAAACGAAGGTTGTGCAATTATGGGGAGGTACTGTAAAAAAGACTATAGTGTGCTGCAAAGAGTCCAGAAGTCAGCCACATAGTGTAACAACTCTAGGGTGCGTGCCAGCTACCCAACACGACACAGACAGAAGCTAGAGGCACACTGATAAAAACAAAGATATTTTTATTTGTTTCTTCACCGCGTGTGAAACGCCTTCCACATTTTCCACAGGCACAACTCAGTCCCACAAACACAAAAGCACACAATACTAACAATTCTTCTCCGTCTTTACTCCTCCCCTCCTCCTCTGAAAGCTTCGTCCACCTTCCACCCAACTCTGGTTCCCCGAGTACTGTCCACTGGTCCCTTATATAAGGCACCTGGAAGTGCTTCTGGTGTTCATTGCCTTACTTCGGGCAGCACTTCCGGGTGTGGAAGAAGAGCCACCCACACAGGCTCAGGAACATATGCAGTGCCCCCCAGATCCCAACAGGGCTATATCGGACTCCATCTCCCATGAAGTCCTGTGGGAATCCAAGGTACGGCTTCCACCTGGGGTGGCTGCCATCTAGTGTTTCGAGGGAGTTAGTGTTCTCTCCACACTGGCTCCCCCGGTCCTTCCATAGCAGAGGTGACAATGGTTACTATCATTTTTAAATGAGAAGACTGAAAAAAAATCTAAAGTTCAACAAGGAAAAGGCAAGTCAAAGAGAGACACCAGATCAACTGCCATTGAGTGTTTGACTATGAGGGATCATACTAGGAGTGAGAGAGTAATGATGACAAATTAAGAGGAGTATTAAAATAGCAAAAAGTAGAGCTAAGATATCGCAAAGCAGACATTGATGAGCAAGTCAGATGTTCCTCACAGATTCTTTACTGTTTTTTTTTTTCCATGATTATTATCTTCTCTGTAGCACACCTAGCCTTTTATACTACTTAAGACTCTACTGGACTAATCATTTCCTCTTATCTATACTGTATATCTAATTTATTTTTTATTTGTTTGCACCCAGCATGCTCCAAATTGAACCCAGGCTGGTTTCATGCCCTGGTGGACCTCCTTGTGAACCACCTAAGCACTCGTCTATATTGAAAAGAGACAAAAAGACAGAGAAAGAACAGTTACCTTGAAGTCTGTGTTACGATACAAAGAACCACTGTGGAGAAAAAAAAGTAGTTGTGGGAAAGTAACTTCTAGCTGAGGTTGTTTTGACATTGTGGCATCTCCATCTTCTTGTAACTCTTAGTCGGCTCAGCTGCCCTACCAAATGTATTTTTTCAATCAAGTGCAATAGACAGAGTTGGCCTGTGCCTCAAGGATCCACTCAGGATAAGATCCACTAAATAGGCTGGGAATTATAAATTATTTGGGTGCAACAAATGTGTGTATAACGTGTGGAGGAACATTTCTAAGCAAATATGTGTGTTTATCATATTTGCATGCATGAAGAATTGTTACTTGCACATACAAATTTTATGATTACTCCAAATCACAACATAACCACAGAGCTAGATCTTTTTATGCAGCATTGCAATCCCAGTTTATATCATATTGTTAGAAAATAATCAGTGATAAATTTTGGTAATTTGTTAAATGTAGCCTACATATTTATTATTTACATAGTTTGATTAGAAGACACAAATTAGGGTGTACAACAGTAGACATACCATTCACTAGCTGCTTTAATGGTTTTACAGATATTACAATGACTTTGTTTATTATTGTTCTTCATAAAAATAACCAGTCATCTTGATTTTATTGTGCGGTTTCAAAGAAGCTGATATGAGACAATCAAAAAGACTCAGAGAATCAACCAGGTTATTTTTTTACTAAAAAAAAACTGTAGAGATGAAAACCAATCATGAAAAAATATATTTTTTTACCAGGAATAATTATAGAGCACAATGCTGCAGAGCTGTTCAGTGTGACTCTTGAACATCTTCTGTCTTTTGAGTGGACGCTATCCTAACTACTTCACGGCTCATCAGGCAAGTATTGTTATCTATCAGAACATTATTATATATAAAACCACAGGGCTGAGAAGAGAAAGGGGCTCAAAATCTAGGTTCTTTGCAATAACAGCTATGTAAAGATCTATTTATTTATAGAAATGTAATGCTCCATCTCTTCAGAAATATTCCCTATAGGAGATAGCTTATACTCGTATTTGTCACAATAGATATATATAGCAGAACAGCTTAATAAATCTGTCCATGATGCAGGTTGTGCTTTCAGAGTACAATGGATTCATAAAGTATTCAGACCCCTTTACTTTCTGCACACTTCTTTTAGTTGCAGATTTATTAATAATTAAAAACAGTAATCTGTCATTCATGTAAGTATCATGTCCCTTTGTTGTGACTCTATAAATAGTGTTCAGGTGCATCCTGTTTGTTTTAATTCTCATTGAGAAATGTCTGTGTCTTGATTGGAGATCACTGTAGCAGAATGCATTGATTGGACACACATCTGTATATAGGAGGTCCCACAATTCATACTACATGTCAAGACAAAAACAAGCTGTTAATTATAAGGATTTCTCTGTAGACCTCTGTTTTCTATGTGTGGTGAGGCATAGATGAGGTCAAAAGCTTTTGAAAGCTTTGATTGTTCCCAGGTACACACTGGCCTCAATAAATTAGAATTGAGTTAGAAAGAAGTTTGGAACCACCAGGACTCTTTAGAGATGGCAGTCTGGTCAAACTAAGTTAACGGTGTCACACCCGTGCACATGGAAGACAGTCTAAGGGCTTAACTGGGCGTAAGATGCAGAGACAGGGGTTGATGAACAGTACTAATACCTTTTCTCCCTCTTCCACAACCCACCAGAAGGTCAAACCAATTAAGTCTCCACCCATTTCTTTGTCACGCCATCCTGCAGACCTCATTTCTGCCTGAGATCCCACCCCTTCCTGTCCTTCACCTATAAAAACCCAAGCATTCATTCTTCTTCTCAATCAGTGTTGACTCTTTCTTGTATGATTACTCATTTTGTTCCAGCAATTTGCTGTTGCATTATATGTGGTGGATTCTCCAACTCTTTACTCTGTTCTCTTATTTGTTTTTTCAAACTGGGCAAGAAGGGCCTTGGCTAGGGAGATGACCAAGAAGCCAATGGTCACACTAACAGAGCTTCAAAAGTCCTCTGCTGAGATGGGAGAACCAGTCGGAATGATGACTAGCTCAGCAGTGTTCCATCAATCAGGCATTTATGGTGGAATGGCTAGATGGGACCCACTCTTGAGTAAAAAGCATGTGACAGGACACTGAGAGAGTTGGGAAAAGTACTATGTCTGGCAATGACCAGGCACTGCTCATTACCTGACTAATCCCATCCCACCTAATCTAATGGAGAGGATATGCCATGAAGAATGACATGAACTACTCAAATCCAGGGGTACAAAGCTTGAGGATAAGAAGCTGGAATTGCTGTCAAAAGGGGCTTCTACAAAAGTACTGAAATGAGAGTCAGAATACTTATATGAAGGAGAGATTTCAGTTTTTCCTTTTTAATACATTTGCTAACCTTTGTGAAAATATATTTTCACTTTGATGTTTATGTTATTGCGTGTGAATCCATTGGCAGAAAATTCAAATTTACCCAAATAAAATGAAAATCTACAACACAAGTGTGCAGAAAGTGAAGAGGTCTGAATACTTTCAGAATCCACTAGCAAGTTAAGCTTCTAGGAGAGTACAATCGTATTATCTGACATGGCAAAGATGAATGAGTGATAAGTTGTTATCAGCTGCCAAGAATGTTCTTCCTTTTCTGTGAACCATTTTTTAATCCAGCATATGATAGCCATCAAAACGTTTCATGCTGTACATGTACATGTGCTGTCAATCCTGAGCTAAATGGCTACAGGGCCTACACAGTGAAAACTTGGAGATTAGTCCAGTGCGCTCCCTAAGCCTTATTCCCAGACAGAAGTCAAAAAAGATTTGTTATATTGTTCAACCACAGAACAATTTAGTTTCCTCCATACACTTGAATCACAAATTTAATATTTTATTATTTATTTATTATTTATTAAAAAATGTCCAACTCTGCTCAACAACAATGACCTAATCATATTTTATATATAATCACATGAACTACATTTTGTTTTACTGTATAACCAAACATTTCCCTGAGTGGCAAAGGAACCAAGTGACTACAGGTAGTCCCCAGGTCATGGACATCTGACCTACGACTTACAAATGGGGCCGCAGCTGCAACACATGCGCCTCAGTAACTGCCGCTCCATCACCTTCAACCTGGAGACGCTGCAAGCGGTGGCTGGACGGAGGCTGGAGGGGGGCGACTTCATTGCTTGTGCAGTGTAGTGTGCCTCGGGCGGCTCCTGGCGGCAAGCGGTTTCACTGCCTGCCCACCACACACGGTTTACAAGTTTACATTTTGAATTTTCCCTTATTAAATTTTGCGATTTAGGATTTAGTACTAGATTTTGTGGCCTTTTAGCTTCAGGTTTATTGGGTCTCTGTCTATATAACTGTGTTTAAATCATTTATTTTTAGTTTGGATATTTTCTGAAGTAACTAACATTATTCACAATATTGCTTTTCTATGGATGATGCTGTTTTTGGGTTGTTCTGTTGCTGTTTGCTATGGGATGGGTATGCAAGTCAATTTATGGTGCACAGCGCATGACATTATCATTTGTGACGGTATAAATGTCGGCGCCATACACTTCCTGGTCATCCAGAATTGTCGATATCATTCAAATTCCAGCATGTTTTCTTTGTTGCTTTTTATGTAACATTAGAATTTCACTAAGAAATTTGGCTACAAATTAAATTTAGTGTTTTGACCTGCCAATATTTCAAATTCTGATCTCTTGGTAACAAACCTTGGCTGATATCATTGACAACATTTCTTCTTCAAGTCCCTTATTCCTCAAAACCTGCCACATATCATCCTTTGGCAGAATAGTTTTCACCTTTATTTTGTTTCTCATTTATGGTTGTGAACAGTGTCATTACATGTTTTTTTTTTTTTTTGGTGCTGGTCAAAATGCTCCATTGCTATCAAAATGATGACATGACGTTGTGGTGTTCTACAGTCTCACCAGTAGAATAAAGCATGCTATTTCCATCTCTCCCTCTTTAAGTTTCTGCATTGTTATCAAAAGACTTCTGTGTGCTTAATTATACAAAACCTATTTATGAACTTGGGATACTTGCGTGAGTTTTTGACAATAACTTCGCATACTGGGCTTTGATATTTCAATTTCTGACTTCTAGTTTTGATCTTGGACCATTTTGACTTTCTTTTCAATTTTTCTTTTCTTTCTTGTGCTGTTTTATAGTCAGATGTTTCAGTTTAGCAGGACAAATTAGTTTAAAGATTAAAATGTTTGTGTTGGGTGGTTTTGACTTTACCATTTGTGAGATTAATGACAGTTATTACACCATTCTTCAAAAAAAGCCTCCACTTTTAGTGATGAAGGAGATTGAAATCTATTTAGCAATCTGCACTACAGAACTTTCTACACAGGACAAATGATGTTTAGATCTGGTAATTGGGGAAGCTATGAAAAGCATTTTAGTTAATCCTGATGTTAATGAAACAGCTCATCAATTAGTTCTGCAGTGTTCAGTAAATTGGGACATTTTCATCCTGGAACTGCATGGGGGAAAAATGTTTGCAACATAGGCTGCACCTATAAAATGGCTCATATCCATTGGTTATTTTACAACCATGAAGAACAGTCATCAGAACTAATTGCTCCTACAAGATGGTTGTCCGAAACATTGAGGATCATTGACAATTTTTAGTAGTTTGCAACTGTTGTTAAAACTTCTTTATAAAAGTAATGCTCCTATAAAGTTTGGCTTTTTAAATCTCTTTTAGTTGCCTTACGTCACTTTTAAAACTGACATATTGTCAGACATCCTTTACAGTGGACACATACTGAAAATTAGTAATTAGTCTGCCCTACTTCAACTGTGAAGCTTCATTTGTAATTGTGATTTGGTGAATCAAAATTTAAAATTCTTTATTATGTAGGGTGTGACCAAATGAGGGCTTTCTAAATCAGACCCCGAACCCAGAAAGACACTGGTATTGTCCAGATAATGGTGAGGAAGTGAGGAAGAGAACACCTCAAAAAATACAATAGATGGTAGTGGGAAAAGATGTACATAACACAAACAGTAAAAAAAATCACAAAACTATGCACCCTTTGGACTTTTCATACTACCCAAGAATAAAATAAAAAATGTTCTCACCTGCTTTTCAGCCTTCATCTTCCACAACACACTGGTCGCCTCCTTTTCTCAGCACCTGAGTCCTACCCTCCAAGCACATCTAGCCGAGGAAAAGACTAGTCCAAGGAATATTTCTTCTGCCACTCCAGTCAAATAGAAATAACTTCCCAGTTTGCCTCTATTCTGACAGAGACCCGCACATACTACATTTCCAAGGAAGCTTTAATGAAAGTTTTGCCCTTGCAGCAGAAAAAAATGCAGCTGCCCACCACTGGGCACAGGAATTATTGCTCCTATTGAGTTCACACCCAAACAAGATTCTGTTGACATGACATCTCCACTGAGTACGGATAAGGGTATGCCATCAAGGACACGTTCCACTTTGAAAATTGCTTCCATTTACTCGCTCCTCACACATAATTTTTCTGTGAGTTTTTGCATCCCTGTATATTAATATCAAATATTGCACATTCAAATTTCTCTGACCTTTTTCATGAAAAATCACATGTATAATTATAAATATACAGGTTTCCCTGTTCCTGAAAATGGTGAATTTTTTTTGTAATGTGAACATATAATTGATTTATCTGAATTTAAAACTTGTTTAAGTGTTCCCTGGCCTTAAACATTATCCAAATTTTCCTCAAATAACATTACATTAACAAAATACATTGAAATGTATTCAGTTCAATAATAACATTCATCAACATAAGTTTTAATATGACATTTTCCCCACATTAAATACACTTTGATAAGACTGCTAACCTATCCTTTATTATTTCACGTTTTTCATTCAAAGTAATAGCTTTTCATTATCAATAGCTTTGACTTTTCCAACTCTTTCACCATCTTTTTGGAACTAGACTGCCTAAGAAAATGTCAGCAGATATGTGAACACGTGATAATTTGACTGAACTACAGCATGTGAAAGCAGAATTGGCTAAGATAGCTACAGAGACTGTGCTTGAACATCTCCAACATCCATCCCTGCCTCAAACATCCAGCCCTTCTCTATTTTGTAGGCTGCAGTGAGGTAATCTACATGTAGAATGACTTCAAAGAGACAGTATTAGTACTGGCAGAACCATATCCAGTAGGGGACACTGTTTCTCCCCTGGGATGTGTTTCCTGATGCAGAATTCACTAGAACCAATACCATCCCTTTTGCACCCATGGCAGAAAATAATTACAAGAGAGAAATATGGCACAAAAAGATGTATATGTTTTTAACTTGCTTTAAAAGATAACATTAATTCCCAGAATATGTGTAATCTTGTATACATTGTCACACACGTGTGCATGGGAAGCAGCTGAAGGGCTTAGACAATACTGTTTATACATCTGCCCAGGGGGGGGTACGCTGACGCTCTTTCTGAGTTCTCTGCAGGTCTTACCCGGGAAATCCCACCAGGAGCCGCCATTTCCAGGAAGGACACACCACCTCCGGTTCCGGCCCCAAGAATGAGGTCACTTCCGGTTCCGGCCCCAAGGGTGATGTCACTTCCAGTTCCGGCCCAGAGGACGACATCATTTCCGCCCTCTGAGCTATAAAGCTCACTGCCTTTGCTTAGGCAGGCAGTTCTGTTTTGGACTCTGTTGTGTGAACAACTGTTTGAAAATGCCTCAAATACTTTTGCAGCCGGGAAACCGCATTAAACGGGTGGCTGCCCCAAACCTTTCCACGCCTCTGGTCTCCAGTTCTTACAGTGGCGTAGTCGGCAGGATGGTGTCCCGAAGAACCGGGACACGGACTTCAAGGAACCAGGTGGGTGAGTACGGGGCCGAGTTTGGGGCAGGGAGTGCGCGGAGGGTCAGGAAGGGCGGTGCAGGCTCTGCTCCACGAGCATAACCGGGGCTACCAACCCATCTCGTGGAGAAGGTAGAGGGGACCCACAGGCGTGGGCTGGCTTCTGGGGAAAACACACGAGTGGCTCAGTATGCTCTTCTGGGTAGGAAAGCCGAGCCGCCCATCGGGACCAAGGTCCCTGTTAACGATGGGCTGTCCCCAGGCCGGCAGGGGAAGAATATAATAGACTGGGAGTTTAACCCAACAAAGGGCTGTCAGAGCAGGCTATGGCTCTCTGGCAACAGGTGGGTGAGTGGCTACGGCCATTTGATTGACCCCTTGCAAATAGTGCAGCAAGTGGCCTGTTTTTTGCTGCTACAGCGGATACCCCAGGAATTTGCCCAGCCGGCCTGGGGCGAATTCCATTCCATGGACGAGCTGCTACAGCTCTTGCAACCCTAGAGGCCGGCTGTGAAAACCGGGAGGCAGAACAGCCGCTCTGTGGACTACCGGGAGTTATGTCCTACAAAAGCAGTCCCTTCCACGCAATCCAGAGCCTGTTCCGAAGTCGCCGGGCCGTCTGGCTTGCGACCTGTCGGGGAACAAGGCGGACCGTAGGGGACAATGGCGGGGTTGTTTGTGTGCCCTTAGCAATCCCCTGGCGGATAAACATACGGGAGAGCTTCTTATTAATGGACATATGATAACAGCGCTGTTTGATTCCGGCAGTAGCGTGTCTGTCGTTGCTCGCCGTTTTGTTCTACCGCAACAATGGATTAAGAAAAGACCAGTCTAAAATGTATACACGGAGATATCCGCTCGTACAATACCGCCCGGTGTTACGTATGTCTCGGAGGAACCCTTCGCGCTTACGTAGCGGTACACCGGATCCTCCGTTTCCGTAATCCTCGGGCGGACTGGTCTGACAGTAACCGCGGTAGTTTAGAAAGCATTCCCCGAAAAGCTTTTGGCCTCGTTATAGATGATAAAGACTCATCTCAAGCTGCTTCCACACCGTGTAATCAGCCGACAGGGAGTGGGGCGGTAGGCCAAGAGAGTGACGAAGATACTCCCGGACCGTCGCGGGCTACTACGTCATCCACTAGCGCCCGGCAGCGAGGAGGATTCTCCGCCCCTTGAGGTCAGACCGACCCGCTCTCTGAGTTGCACTTTCAGTTTAGAGCGACTCGGCTTCTTTCAAGAGAGAACAGTGGAATGGCGACTCTCTGAAGCACATAAAGAATGCAGTGGTTCTCGTTAACAGCCAACGCACGCATTTGCCCATGCCACAGGGACCTCACTTTGTCATGGATAATGAATTATTGTATCGGGTTGCTGAACATGAGGGAAGGTCCGAAGTTGTTGCTAGTCCAGCGGACCTACCGGCGGCAGGTTTGCGAGTTAGCCCACTCTCACCTTCTTGGAGGCCATCTCGGCTCCGATAAAACATTAGAGCGCATTAAGCTCCGTTTTTTGGCCGGGGATTAATGAGGAGGTTAGCGCTTTTGCATTTCCTGCCGGAGTGTCAACTGCGGCAAATTCCTAGGAAGGACCGTGCTCCTCTGATTCCCCTTCCCCTTATTGGCGTTCCCTTTGACAGGATTGGGGTGGATATAGTAGGACCCTGGAGCCCTCAGCCGAGGATATAAATATATACTCGTCCTCGTGGATTATGCAACCCGATTCCCTGAAGCCGTTCCATTGCTCGGCTACCACTAAAAATATTGCACGGAACTAGTAGGAGTCTTTTCACGTGGGCATTCCTAGAGAAGTCCTGACGGACCAAGGAACGCCTTTCACCTCGGAAGCGTTCAAGGAGACTGCCAAGTTACTGAAAATAAAGCATTTAAAACCTCGGTGTATCATCCTCAAACCGATGGGCTAGTGGAGAGATTCAATCAAACTCTCAAGCAAATGCTACGTAAGGTAGTCAGCAAGGATGGGAGGAATTGGGACCAACTCCTCCCCTTGTCCTCTTTGCCTACCGGGAAGTCCCTCAAGCCTCTACGGGGTTCTCTCCCTTTGAATTACTATACGGAAGACAGCCCCGGGGCTTATTAGATATTTTAAAGAGGGCTGGGAAGGGGAGGCACAGCCCTCCACTAACATTTTGGAGTATATCGCCCAGTTGCGATAGATTTGATGTAATAAGACCTATACTAAAAGTCATATCGAGGAGGCACAATCAGCACAGGCCCGCCTGTATGACCGTGTACGACTCTCCGGGAGTTCCAACCGGGGATCGTCATGGTATTGGTTCCTACTTCACACTCTAAACTGCTCGCACATTGGCTAGGCCCCTCTGAAATTAAGGAGAGGAAGGGATTGGTCGACTATTTGGTGAAACAGCCCAATCGCCGACCAGCTGAGCGAATATATCATGTAAACCTGCTGAAACCGTGGAAGGAGAGGGATCCCGATCCCTCCTCCGGACAGCCCTGCTCTCTTTGCGGAAGTAAGTGCCCTTAATTTGCAACAGCTATCTCCCAGACAGAGACAGGAGCTCGAAGCAGCTATCCGCCGGTCCCAGAGGTGGTAAGTGAACAACCAGGTCGGACCTCTCTGATTGCGCGACATATAGTGACTGACCGGGGTGATCGTCCGTGGCGACCCTACAGACTCCCGGAGGCAAAGAAAGTAGAAGTGGAACTGGAAATCAAGCGAATGCTGGCACTAGGAGTGATCGAGGAAAGTAGTAGTCCCTGGTCCAGCCCCATCGTCTTGATTGCTAAGCCTGACGGCAGTTGGAGGTTTTGCAATGACTTCCGTCGGCTCAACCAAGTTTCCGATTTGATGCTTATCCCATGCCTCGCGTGGGCGACCTCCTCGAGACTGGGACCAGCCAAATTCTTGACTACACTTGACATGACAAAGGGGTACTGGCAGGTTCCTTTAACGGAGTCCGCGAAGGAAAAACCGTTTAGCACTCCTAGCGGACACTGGCAGTATCGTGTCCTTCCATTCGGGTTACACGGGCCTGCGACTTTTCAGCGTCTGGTGGACAAAGTGCTCCGGCCCCATAACTCGTTCTGTGCTGCCTATCTGGATGACGCGTTGTCATCTATTCCAGCACCTGGAAGGAGCACATACAGCAGGTCACAGCAGTATTACGGACATTGGGAGAGGCGGGCTCGCATCAACCCCAAGAAATGTTACTTGGGTTGAGAGAAGCCAAATATTTGGGCTACCTAGTGGGCGGGGTACTGTGAGGCCACAGTGTTCCAAGTTGCAAGCCATAATGGCCTGGCCCGTCCATAAACCAAGCGGCAAGTCCAATCCTTTCTCGGTTTGGCGGGTACTACCGCCGGTTTGTGCCTCGTTCTCCGAGAGCGGCGCCCTTGACCGACTTGACAAAGAAAAGAGCTCCTAATACGGTGGTATGGTCTGATAAAGCGGGGGCTGCATTCAGTGACTTAAAAAGGGCTCTGACTTCAGCACCTATCTTAATCTCCCCTAACTTCTCTCTCCCTTTTGTCCTCCAGGCGGACGCCGACACAGGCTTGGGAGCCGTGTTGAGCCAAAGCGTCGGCGGTGTTGAACACCCGTTATGTACCTGAGCGGAAACTGTTGGACGGAGACCAGGTACGCGGCGGTGGAGAAGGAGGCTTTGGCGATCAAATGGGCGGTGGCGCAGCTGCGGTACTACCTCTTGGGTCGCGTGTTCACTCTGGTGACGGATCATGCGCCTTTAAAGTGGATGGCCCTTCACAGGGAGTCGAATCCGCGGGTCACGAGGTGGTTTCTTGACCTGCAGCAGTACAAATATACGCTCGTTCATCGACAGGGGTCCCTTCATGCCAACGCCGATGCCCTCTCCCGGGCCCACGACCTCTCGGTGCAGGTCGCCCGACCCGACGGGTCTGGGCTGAGGGGGGAGTCTTGTCACACACGTGTGCATGGGAAGCAGCTGAAGGGCTTAGACAATACTGTTTATACATCTGCCCAGGGCGGGTGACGCTGACGCTCTTTCTGAGTTCTCTGCAGGTCTTACCGGAAATCCCACCAGGAGCCGCCATTTCCAGGAAGGACACACCACCTCCGGTTCCGGCCCCAAGAATGAGGTCACTTCCGGTTCCGGCCCCAAGGGTGATGTCACTTCCAGTTCCGGCCCAGAGGACGACATCATTTCCGCCCTCTGAGCTATAAAGCTCACTGCCTTTGCTTAGGCAGGCAGTTCTGTTTTGGACTCTGTTGTGTGAACAACTGTTTGAAAATGCCTCAAATACTTTTGCAGCCGGGAAACCGCATTAAACGGGTGGCTGCCCCAAACCTTTCCACGCCTCTGGTCTCCAGTTCTTACAACATACATATTCAGGCCGGAGAGAAGCAAAAAGACATCACAGCCAAGTGGGAGAATGCTGACACACAGATGTCCCATCCAGCGGTGAGGAATGTCGGTGCCATAGTGAGATGCTTCTGATGTCATGCTGGATCTTCGTCATTATAAACACTCGCATAATTACATATTCATAGAATTCATATCAGATATGGGTGACAACTGACATTGTCTGGCTGGTTATTAATATTTTCACAGACTCTGGGTTTTTTAACCATATTGGTCAAGCAGACATCAACACCTTTTAAAATAACCTGCTTGTGTCATTCTCATGTTTTCTGCTTGTCTCCCTAACCTGACTTACAGCTGTCATTTGTCAGTCTCCCTGGCTGTCTCTACTCTTTCAGCTGAATTGCATGGCTTTTGTGAAAATTACATTTGGCACAAATAACCTTGCTACAAAAACAGTGAAGATCATCTCAGACCCAATCTTTTGTGAGATTGGTGCTTGGTTGGCGTCGACCCAACACAGACTGACACCAGAGGCACGGGCAAAATAAACAAAAAGATTTTCCCCCCGTGAACCCCACAGGCACAACACAGTCCCAAAATACAAAGAAAATCACCCCAAATCACACTCTTCTTTCTACTCCTCCCAGGGCAGCTTCGTCCACCTCCTCCTGACTCTGGCTCCCTGAGTAGTGGCTGCAGGCTCCTCTTAAAACCTACCCACTCATTAAGCTGTGCAGCTCTATGCAGCTCCCCCTGGCGGAGGCCACGGAGCCCAACCAAGATCCGCTCCGGTGTTCCACAAAAGTGGCCCTGAAGCAACCCAGGGGCACTACTAACAAAGGTTCTGAGGGACGTAGCGTGGGTCCCATGGCTGCTCACCTGCATCTAGTGACAAAGGGGCGTCCGCCACACTTTGTAAAACTGAAAATTTTGCTTCACTATGGTTCATAAGATGAAAAGTGGTTTTAAATAACTTTCTTTTTACACACATGTAGGGGAAGGATATTTTGTCTACTATATCATAAAATACAGGTCTAGTCCTTAAGAACACACTGATTAGTCAGTTTGGCTTTGGTGACACAACTGAGGGAGGAAGTGCAATTGTGAGAGAAGCTGAGAAGCCTTCAAAGATGGTGGACAGGGGCCGAGAAAGGTGCCTCAAAAATAATGACAGAGTCTGAGAAGCAGACTTGATGGGAATGTACTCAAGAGAAGGAGCATAGGTGAAGAGAGGTTCAGACAAATGTGAATGCAGAGAAAATTCTCTGAAGGTACACATAAGGCAAGAGAAAGCAAATATTTTAAAATTATTGCCTGTCCTCATGGCTGGTTATGTTATATTTCGTGTGATTTAAAGTGTTAAAAAGGATTTTCTGAACAATACGTGCAACATAGAACTGCGATTTGAACTTAAGCCTTTAGGCTCTGTAACAGTAGATTCTCTAAACCACATGAAGAGAAAAACATAGCAGACAAAAGGCTAAACTATCAAAAATTAAACTTAGCCCAGCAAAAGGACAGTCTGTCAGGATGAAAGGTCAAAACTTTAAATGGTAAAATTGTCATTTCCTGAACTTTCCACATACATAAAAACAAAGCCCTCAAACTTCTGAATTCTGAGCGTGCAAACCTTTTGAACATGTACTGATATGGTCTGTCAAAATGACACTGGATAGAGTCATGATAGGGATGTTTGCCTTGGCCTTGATAAGCTTTTAAAAGTCAGCAGTTTGAGGAAGAATAAAGAAGAACGGAAATGAGGAAGAGGGAGAACCTGGGAGAACAAAGCCACCAAAACCCATGCTGGAAAATGCAGCAATGTAACCTTAAGATACTGAATAATATGCTGATTGGGGGTGTTGGCCAGGATCATCTATGACAGCTCCTGAAATATCCAGGTTGTACCAATGATTTGCCACATCCATCTGTTTTTTCCTATGTTTTGGGAACCTTGAGAATATTTGAAAATTTAAAAGCTATAATGAGTAAATAAAAGTTTATTGCCTGTTATCTTTGTTTGCATGTAATATTTGCTCTCTCTTGATGCCTAGAGTATAAATGAATAATAAAGAGAAGATATTGGCTAATAGGAAAAATGAAGGACAGTAGCAGCCAGTTCTGGGTGCAATCTGGTCTGTCTTGTGCAAAAGGGCACAAGACCCTGGAGAAGTAGGACAGTGAAAATGTCCAACATTGACCATTGATTATTTGAAGCTGCTAGTGTACATCATAAGCAAGGTAAGCAAAAGAGTTATTTACTGCTACACAATTGTTGTTCTATCCTGTTCTGCAACAGTCCACTTTTTTCCTTCTTGCATGTTCCATGTTATTTGACCATAGCCAGTTTACAGTTTTTCTAGGACCAAATAGGCTTAATATTCTATGGAACAGAAGGAAGTATGAGAGATATGAAGCCACCAATAAAGTCAAAGGGCCAATGTGTTATTGAAATGTTTGTATGATTTGTAAAAAAAGGCACATGTATATTTTTATGATATTTCTGTTTTATGACTGGAAAAAAGGACTTGTCATTCTTATCTGGAAAAGGAAGGGTGATCACTTGGATTTCAGCAGCTACAGGGAGATACCACTGCTCTCGGTGCCTGTTAAGATCTTTGCTAGGGTCATCCTCAATAGGATCCGTGATCACTTACTCCCCTACCAGCGACCAGAGCAGTATGGTTTTATGTGTAAGAAATCTACCATCGACTGTATCTTGACTCGGTGGGCTCTCATCAAGCGGAAAAGCAAATTTCAGCAGAGTTTATTTGCAGCTTTTGGTGGTTTTGATAAAGCATTCTACTCAGTTGATCGAGCTGCCCTATGGGACATTCTGAGACTTTGCAGGATATAATGAGGTTGCTAGAAGGGTATGCGTGGCACTCCCGATATCTCTGCAAAAAGATGAAGGTCTAAGTCTTTAGAATCCTGAGGCTCCCTGTTTTGTTATATGGTTGTGAGACATGGATGCTATCCAGTGACCTTAGATGAAGACTGTACACCTTCAACACTATGTCTCTTTGGAGAATCCTTGGGTACCACTGGCTTGACTTTGTGTCGAATATGCGTTTGTTTATGGAGCCCCAAATAAGGCACATTACCTGCATAGTGAAGGAGCATCAGTTATGGCACTACAGCCATGTGGCGCAATTTCTTGAGGGTGATCCTCATTGTTGAGGATCCAAGTGGCTGGACCAAGCCAAGGTGACACCCACGTAACACCTGGCTGTGGCAGATAGATGGTTATTTCTGAAGAATTGGACTGAGCTGCGTGCCTGCCTGGGGGGTTGCTAACCAGGATCCTGAAGTGTTTTGTCAAAAGGTGGGTGCAGCAACAGGCTGTACCAGTGCATGCTCCCCAAAATGCCCTGACCTGACCATGTCTGTCTTCTAAATATGCTGATTTTCTGTTTATTATATAGTTCACTGGGTTCTTAAGAGAAAATGTTTATACTAAATAATGATCGATTTCCCTTTCATAACCTATTAAACAATGCTCACATTTGATTAGTAAAAAAGCATGCAGAATTTCAGTTATCTGTAAAAATTAAGTGTGAGAAGTCTTGCCAAAGGGAGCTGAACATAACTTTTTTTTACTTTTTACCACTTTCCTACAAGTGTTCTCAAATTTTTTTAGCAAAAACGATATGACAAAACAAATGTTCTGTTAACAAATAATACAGCTATTTGTCATCTGAGATCAATAATAATAACAGAAGCTTTATGTGAGAAAAACTATTAAATTGACTTTTTGTTTGTATTCAATGTTAAAGATTTTTATCTTATTTACTCTGAATCTGTGCGTAGGTCGCCATCTACTGAAAGATATTTATATTGCAAAAACACAACCACTTTATAGAAATCAATATCACATATAGAAAGATTTGCGAAGCAAGCTTAAATAAGTATATATACTATGTACATTATTATAAATATAAGTGCAATTAATTAAGTCTAATATGCAGCTGTGAAAATTTGCTTTGCATTCTGTTAATCTAAGGCTTATCTATGTGTCAGGCAGAATTTAGTTGTACCACAAGATAAACCTTAAAGCTTAGATTTGACAACACGCTTGTAAGTGCTGTAAGATGCTTTCAGTGGATTAGGGTGCTTGCTAATTCTGTCCCTCTGTTGTCTTGTAATGTAAAAAGCTATGTTCAAATTTTATTAGGCTTGGCAGCCAGACTATTGACTTAGAGATGGCTAGAGAAATCTTTCTATAAATCTATCATTCAATTCAAAGCTCATTAGAGAGGGCTACAAAGATTTGTCTGTATATCCATCAAACTATTGTGTGAGGAAGTTGGCCTGACTAGGTGGTGCAGCAGGTTTAAAGTGCAAGAGGCAGAAAGTCAAGAGAAGATGCAGGTGGCACAGTCTGTCCTTTTCTGCAGGAACTTGCAAGTATTGGAAAGCTGTGTTCCCTATACCTTCTCAGTTTATAAACACAGAAACCCCCAAGAGTGAGTAAGTGACTTTTAGAGGGTTGTTTTCTTTGATGTAAACTAGGCCAACAAGGAGGTTGGACTATTGAGTAGGAACCTGGTACTGTAGATTCCTCCCAAAATGCAATGATGTAACACTCGATGCTTATCTGATAAAGTCCTATGCTCTCTTATGAGGGAAGCAAGTGAGTTCAGGAACACTGGAAATGTTTAGCCCTTTAAGTATGTGCATAGCTTCAAGATCCACCAAGGGGGTTTCTAGTGCATAGTCACAGGGCATCATGGGTGTGTTTTTGGTGGCAGCAACCTTTTGAGTTTGGGGATAAGAGATATGAAAAAGTCTTATGTGGCAGGAAAGTTTTATGATCAGAGGAGTAAGAGTTGGAGAGCTTCATGGTGAGTTGGACTTGTGGCATTGTGGGAAAGTACGTAAGCCACTCCATATAACAGACAGGGTCCAAAATCTGTTTAGCTAGGCACAGAGCAGCAGCTACAGTTTTATTTATGTTGGTTTATTGGTTATTTTCTGCTAAACCATTGTTTCTGTTTTAATTGTCTATCTATTCTGTTTCATCAGTATTAGTAGATTATTTTTATAAAGAACTTCTTTTTGTGCTTTTTTCCACAAAAGGATGCCATACAGGTCTATCTATCTATCTATCTATCTATCTATCTATCTATCTATCTATCTATCTATCTATCTATTTAAAATGTAGAACTCTTTCTAGTGGTTGCTGCAGAAAAATCCAGAAATCTGTGGATTGTTTGAAATATGTTTTCAAACAAAATCTTCTTCTTCTGTCTCCTATGAAGTAGCAAGTAGCAAATCAAATTTAAACATAGACCATTGCGAGAACTGATTTGCATGGAGGTGATAAGTACTTACTCCTGAGTTTTCATTGATGTTATTGCTCAGAATTCCTGTCATGAATTTCATTGGATTCTATCATTACTAGCATTTGCTGCAATGCAAAACACTTTAACAATATTCAACATTTCTAACAATTATGGAAGGATCTTATCTGTTCCTGTGGCTTTTAAATTAATAGCAATAACCTCATACTCAAATAATTCTAGTAATTGCTTCTGGCACTATCTCTTCTAAAGTGTATGTACTCACTGGGCTTAAAGAGTTTCTCAAACTGCTTCTTCCACCTACTGTATTGCTGATGAAGAACTTAGTCAAGGTCAATGTCTCACCACCCTTACTTAGAATGACTTGGGTAATGCCCTTCTTAACCTTTCCATTATATGAAATGTTTTGCCAGAACTTATTTAAGGCTCTCTGGAAATTGTTTTTTTAGGCCTCAAAATCTTCACTTTAGCCAGCAGCTGCCACTTCACCTATCTATCTATCTATCACTTAAAATATTAATCTTTATTATTCAGTTTAGGATACGATCAAAGATATAAAAATACTGAATTGCATATTTAACAGGTAATGGTTAGTTGAATTACTAAATATTTTTTATTCTTACGACAAAAGACTCTATGTGAACAGAATTCTGCTGTTGTTGTCTTTAAAACATTAGGAAGGTGTTATCAAACCAAACCCTTTAGGATGTTATAACAATATTATTTACTGCATAAGTTCTTCTGGAAGATTTAAAATTTATGTTTTATTGTTTGATAAAGATTAAGTGCTCACTACTCATTTATTCTAATCGCATTACTTCTCCTTTGTCAATGTGTGTCATTATTTGAATTCATCTTTAGAAACTGAGGGTTTTCTTTTATTTAATTTGTTTTTAGTGTGCATGATAGCCTTTCATGCCCACTCCAAAGGTGTGCAGCATTCCTAACTGAGAACTGAAGTGTGTATTGAATGCATTGGTAACATTCTAATAAGTTATTTATTCATTTATTTCACATTTTACAGGTAACTGTTGATCAAACACGTACATATGCAGCAGAATTTTCTTCAGTTTTTCTGTACAGTTCATAATCATTTTAAACTGACTCTATTACTGATTTCATGTTGCCTACTCCAAAATCTGGGCCTGTCTTCAAAATGTACAGGTGACTTGGAATTGCAGTGCTGCCTGTTTTAACTCCTATTTATGCTTTGTACTGCACTACTTGATATTATTTCCAGAAGTCATACCTTATTTAATTCTTTGCTGTTATATACTGAGATCTTCTGCCATCTGAACTATTTTTTAAATACACACAGAACACTGAAAAATAATCTCAAATGTTTGTTTCCATATTATACCAAGGTTTGCTAATTAGAACTGCCATTTAATTTGGAGTCATTGTTATACTTGAGGGCAGCACGGTGGCACAGTGGGTAGTGCTGCTGCCTCGCAGTTAGGAGACCTGGGTTCGCTTCCTGGGTCGTCCTTGCGTGGAGTTTGCATGTTCTCCCTGTGTCTGCGTGGGTTTCCTCCGGGTGCTCCGGTTTCCTCCCACAGTCCAAAGCCATGCAGGTTAGGTGCATTGGCGATCCTAAATTGTCCCTAGTGTGCCTGGGCACCCTGCCTGGGGTTTGATTCCTGTGTTGGCTGGGATTGGCTCCAGCAGACCCTCGAGACCCTGTAGTTAGGATACAGTGAGATAGATGGATGATATACTTGATATAATGTTTGCAATGGATAGTACTGTTTAAGAGAAAGATTGACAAGAAAACAAAATATCTGTATGAATAAAGAAGCAGTATCCACAGAAATTGTACATGTAAAAATATACTTGAAAAAGAAGAGAAGTCTCTTTTCAAGATACCTTTGTGTTTGATCCTTGGGAATTATATCTACCACATGAACACATGCTTGGGTGGCAGCACTTAACACTCTAAAAAAATACATTTTACATATAAGATTCCTTATGATTTTCCTTTATTAGAAAGTATTATTCCCATGAACAGGGGATTTTTTTTAAACTAAATCACTGTATAGAAATATTTTAAGTATCTATCAATATTAATTTGTATTCATTTTGTATATTGACACAGTTTGGTTTGATTTTAATCAAATGCTCAGGGAGCACATATTAGACCACAAAGGAGGTGACTGAGAACTCCACATGTCTGAACCTGACATTATCTTGCTTATAAGAAATGGAAGTGCCCAATGTATGCCCTGAGAGGGTCTATAACACCACCCTAGACGTCATGGGGATTGATGAGGACCACTCCTTCATTTGCAGCTTCCTCAAAGAATATAAAATGACACAAATGCTGACAAATGGCAATGTATGACCACAATTTAAAAAACAATTCTGCCACAGAGGACAAAGTGTAGTCCAGGAGGTCTGGCCTGTCCAAAGGTCAAAAAAGAGAGTTTACTTGTTTAACTAAATGGACCAGAATCTGTGGTGTCACACATGTGCGTATGGGAGGCAGCTAAAGGACTTGAGTGAAGGCAGTTCTGAGGCATGCCGGGATGTGGCAGAGTGCACTGACTCTTTTTCTCACTTCCCTGTAGACCATTCCTGGGAGACTCCACCTGGCTCTCTTGACATCACTTCCGGGACCGAACCAATGGAAACAAACCTTACCAGCTCTGGCCCCCCTGATGTCACGTCTGGGCCTGATCCAATGAGTGATGAACACGTGCCCGATCCTTATGACCTCACTTCCTGTCTTCCCCTTTAAAAGCCTGCTCTTTTTCCCTTTTCCCTCAGTCTTGTCTTGGACTCGTTGTATGCACTTAAGTGCTGTACTGTATCTTTACAAAAAGAACACTTTTGCAGCCAGGAAATGAGATTAGATAGATAGATAGATAGATAGATAGATAGATAGATAGATAGATAGATAGATAGATAGATAGATAGATAGATAGATAGATAGATAGATAGATAGATAGATAGATAGATAGATACTTTATTAATCCCAAGGGGAAATTCACAATTTATACGGGTGGCTGCCCCAAACCTTTCCTTGAGTATGTCTCATCTTTGTGACAGTGGGCTCAAAGACATTCTTAAGAGTTAAGTCTCCCTGTTTACTTCACTTTACCATGAGGTCACAGTTTTCAGATCTACCTTTTTATCTGTCTGTCTGTCTTATAGGGCTTTTCATATCTGTCTACTAATCTATTTTATAGAGTTTTTTATATCTCTTATCACCCAATTTTCGGTTATTCTACACTATAGTATGACCTTTTCCATCATTTAGTGTTTAAATCTAACACTCATTCTTTTTGATTTATTTCTGTGCCATCTTGCTGATTTTTATCTTATAATTCTTTAGTTAATTGTAAGTTCTGTTTTCTGCGTAATTCTTTTGTTTAATTTCACAACACTTCAACTTTGAGGAGTTAACTTTTGGATGATTTTACAGCATCACCCATTCTGTTTGATTAGTCTCTTTTATGTTTCACTTTTTTGCTTTTTTTTCCTTTCACTTTATGTTCTTTCCTTGTTTGCCTTGCTTTTCAGGGTCATTAATGAAAGAGCTTTTGTTGTCTACAGTATTGCATAATACTGCCTCTCTGTCTCTTTCTCTCTCTTTCTGACATGTGGCACAAACTCCACTAATGTGGAGCTCAGACAGACACAGAGATTACAGTCCATAAGTGCAAATTGTATTTAATAGCAACATGCAGGTCACCTGAGGGGAAAATACAAACTTTCACTTATTGCAGAGACTGGATTGATTGATATGAAAAATGAAGAGCTTGGAGACTATAAGCAGGAAAGTGCAACTGTGATTCACTGCCAGGCTTTTGTCATGAACAATGGGCTTTAAATTGCTGAGCAGGAAATTAGCAGCCTGTTATCAGTAATTAAAGGGGCTTCTCAACAAAAGTAATAAACAATGGTCAAAGCTGGCAGCCATCAGCCTTCTGCACGTGTGTCTTCAGAATATAAAAGTGAAGTTTGCAGCCTTCTTCTATATTCAGATTTGAGTGGTTACTCCAAGATGACCCAACAAGGGGACAACATTCTCCTTTTTTCATATATTAATGTAAAATTCACACTTTAGCAGTGGCAGTAAAGGGAATTGGACAAAATGTACAGGTTATGCATTATTAATGCTTCTACATTTAACACTTTTCAGCACAGAATTGAAGTAAGCACTTTAAATTCTATTTGCTGTTTTGTGTTTTGAATGGAGTTAGATATATTTACCAAAAAAAACAACATAACATTCTTTGCTATGCTTTGTTTAATGGAGGCTTCCATTTTATTCATGCTTTAAATGGGTGCCGCTTTATTGCTGATGGTAACACCCATTAATAGTCATGTAGGCCAATGCATCATGTGAAGACATCATATTGCCATTATAAAAGACACCAGTAAAGGTCACCAAGGAAGAACTCTGCAATAGCTTAGAGGCTCAAAGACACTAAGAATTACAGTAAATCCTTACAGATCTCGTTCCTGCAGATTGATTTATCTGTTATTATAAAAGTGTGTCCCATTTTGCACAACCTGCGACCTAATCACGCCTATTCCCGGAGAAGGTCCTCTCTGTGGGCTGCAGGACTAGGCAGGGATGGATTATCAGATGGTTATAATAATGGCCATGTTCAGTAGAAAAAAATTTTTCAAGATGCCCATCACGCCAGAGTGATACTTGAGATTGAGCAATGGTAGGCCTGTGATGCTCTTAGATGTCCCTGTCTGCACATGCACTACACTGAAGGAATGAATGTGTTCTACTCGGCACTAAAAGATGGGTAGGAACACATGTTGGCTTGCAATTGTTCCCCATGAACCAGGAATTTCCAGTAAATGTGGATCATAATCTCACATTGATTAAGTCCTTGCCCTTTGTACACACTCATCTCTAGTACCGATTAGATGGTTTGGTGAGGATTCTCTGATCTGTGATCTCTCATAGGCTCTGGTGAAACACCTAGAAGATGGTGGAAATTGACTATACAGGAAGCAAAAATCTTAACAAGGCTTCTGTAGGTGAACCAGTGGAAGCATCGAGTGGTGAAAGTGTAGGGCCAGTGGATCCATCCAGTCAATCTGCCATCCTGACAAAACTCAACCCCATTTTTCCCGTGGAGTTTTACAGGAACATAACCCTCAGGAATGTATTAAATTTAGTTTATTAATGACTGTGATTAGTCCTTTAACAAAGATATTTGGAATGATATTTGATTTTGCTGAATAGTTCTCTCAACATACTGTACATGTGTTTGACAACGTCCTGTTTTTGACAATAGTTCTTGATCATTCAAATAAAACAAAATATCTCCCTGCCAAAATAAGGAGGTTATTATAATGAAATTGTGTATCAACTTCTCAGGTCTCAGCTAATAGAGTAGTTCTTTTTTAACACATGGATCTGGTCCTCTTTAAAGTGAGTGGAGCAGGCTGTCAGACAGAGTTTTGCAATACTGAACATGGCAATGAACTTCCATTCCTCTACTCTTGGACCTTTCTGAGCTGGCCTGGCTTCCCTGATTGTCATTCTGGGGCATGTCCTAGGTGATGCACCTCCAGTCATGTTCAGACAAAACAGCAAAATAGGCTATAAGGCATTCTGAGTTCTCTGCCTTATTTTTAGTGGCTCCCCTGTTGCTTCCAGCACATTTTGCATATAGAGGCAATGAACTGAGATAATATGTAGAGTGTGTGAACAAAAGTATAAAGTTGTAATTTGGCATTAAGAATGTGAATGATTTTTCTCTTATTAACTTGCAAGGCAGCATGGTGGCCGAGGTTAGCACTGCTGCATTACTGCTCCAAGGATCTGGTGTGAAATCCAATTTTCCCAATGCTCATATTGTTGTTGTTTTTTGCTGCAAGGACTCCAGTTTCCTTCTAAATCCCAAAGAATTGTATGTTAGTTTTTAGCAGCTCTGATTTGGTCCAGTGTGTATAAGTATTAGTGTGTGTTTGAGCGTGCCTTGCAGTGGAACTCCTAAGATTAAGCTATCTTTCACTAGCTTAAGAAAAACGTTATGCTTGAAAAATGAATAACAGGGTTATAATATTTCCTCCTAGGATTTCTATCTTGGCATGATCAAGGACCTTGTGTAACTTCATGTTCCTTAGAGTTAGATTATTAAGAGACTTGAGTTTCTGATTTTGACTTACACATGGCAAATCAGTCTAAGAGGAAAAGCCATGCAAAAACAGTCCAAAAATACTTCTGTGATGGTTTTAAATAAATGTAATTGAATCTACTCAGAACAACTGAGAATAGTTTTCATGATCAAACATCTTCTAGTTAGGTGACCCACATACTCTGGTCCAGCTCAACCCAAGAAAAGGCCACTGAAGTGGCTACATGGCCTCACCACCTGTAAGGTGACCATCGGTTCCAGAGTCCTATGTTGGAAAGTAATGACGAGGGAAAAATGTCAAATAATGAAAGTTGCCTTCTTTGAAATGTTAGCAGGAGAATCTCTGAATTTGATTACGTAGTACCAGTAGGCCGGTAAGGTGGCAGCTGCAGGAGTGGCTAAAGTGAAGGTTTTGAGGCTTATAAAAACAATTTCCAGAGAGCCTTAAATAAGTTCTGGCAAAACATTTCATATAATGGAAAGGGTAAGAAGGGCATTACCCAAGTCATTCTAAGTAAGGGTGGTGAAACATTGACCTTGACTAAGTTCTTCATCAGCAATACAGTAGGTGGAAGAAGCAGTTTGAGAAACTCTTTAAGCCCAGTGAGTACATACATTTTAGAAGAGATAGTGCCAGAAGCAATTACTAGAATTATTTGAGGTATGAGGTTAGTGCTATTAATTTAAAAGCCATTGGAACAGATAAGATCAATTCATAATTGTTAAAAAAAACTGAATATCATTAAAGTGTTTTGCATTGCAGCAAATGCTAGTAACGATAGAATCCAGTGAAATTCATGACAGGAATGCTGAGCGATAACATCAATGAAAACTCAGGAGTAAGTACTTATCACCTCCATGCAAATCAATTCTCACAATGATTTATGTTTAAATTTGCTTCTTGCTACTTCATAGGAGACAGAAGAAAAAGATTTTGTTTGAAAACATATTTCAAACAATCCACAGATTTCTGGATTTTTCTGCAGTAACCACTGGAACAAGTTCTGCATTTTAGATAGATAGATAGATAGATAGATAGATAGATAGATAGATAGATAGATAGATAGATAGATAGATAGATAGATAGATAGATAGATAGATAGATAGATAGATAGATAGATAGATTAAATTAAATTAAAAACAAAGAAAACTTCTGAATTCTCACAGTCATGGAGAGGCACTACACACACATATTGTTGCTAATAATATGGAGCCCCGGTAGCGTTTCTTGACACACTTCTGCTGAATAATTTGTTGGCTCGAAGTCCTCAGTGTTAATGTAAGAGAGACAATGTGCAGCATTGTACATAAAGTCTCTCAGTTTTGTTTTAGTTCTCTACTTCACTACAACCTCCAGGGGATCCAGAGTGCATCCCAAAACTGAGCCTCCCCTTATAATTAGCTGGTTGATTTGGTGGGCCTCTCTTGAAATGATGGTACTGGCCCAGCATATCACAGCATAGAAAATCGCACTGCCCATCACAGAGTTGTAGAAGATGTGAAGGACATCACATGTCCCACTTTAAAGGAATGCAGTCTCCTAAGAAAAATGAGCCAGTCCAGTCCAGCCTGTCATTAATGTGTACCTCCAAGTAGGAGGTTCTTTAGTTCTCGAAATTCAATACTGTAACCAAGTCCTTGGTTTTGCTAATATTAGGAAGCAGAGAATTCTCTGCACCAAGAAACACACTTCTTAACCTGACTCCTATACTCTGTCTCATCCCCTTTATCAAAACACCCCGTAAATGCAGAACCATCTAACAATTTCTGCAAGTGACATGACTTGGTGTCATAATTCTAGTCAGGGGTGTACAGAGTGAAGAGAATATTTGACAGGACTTTTCCCTGTGATGTTACCATATTGCTCACATGCATATTAGAAACATAGTTCTTGAGTCTCAAAAACTGTTGTCTACCTGACAGATAGTCCATTATCCAGGACACCATAGGCTCCTTGACCTGTCATGCTTCTGAGTTTATCCCTTAACATGGATGGCTGGATGACATTGATGGCTATGGAGAAATTAAAAAAACATAATCCTCACAGTGCTGCCAGCTTTCTACAGGGGAGAATAAGCCTTGTGGAGCAGATAGGTAATGGCATACCTCACTTTAATCTTTGTCCAATAGACAAACTCCAGTGGGATCAGGCAGTTTACCAACAAGTGGATTCTTATAGTCCAGGACTAGTCTATCAAAGGTTTTCATGATGTGAGACATATGTGCCATTCAGCAGCAGTCATTAAGAGAAGAGGCACCTGCCTTCTTTGGAACAGAAACAATGCAGGATCAATGCAGGGTCTTTCTGAAGCTTTAAGGAGAGACTCAACAGATGACAAAGGACATTACAAACTTGGCCAGGACAGGCCTTAAGAACTCGAGGACTGACTCCATATGGTACTGCAGCTTTTTCTGTATGTAGCTTCCTCAGTTGTCTCCTTACTTGGTCTTCAGTTATAGACAGTCCACACTGATGGTCAAGTTGGTTTTGTCACTGGCCATTCTAGTTGACATAGTAGGAGTTGTTGATATATTATGGTTGGTGTGGAGAGGCTGGTCATTGAAAGAAGGTGGCAGTGGGAGGGAAACTCTATTAAAAATTGATTCAGGGCATTAGCTTTGCCCCTTCTACCACCTTAGCCCCCAATTGTTTGAGCCCAGTAATAATACCCAGTCCATCCCAGACATCCTTCATGTTATTCTAAAATGAGTTTGTTTTCTATTTTAGCGTGGTAAGCTTCCTTTCCTGCACTTAGCTTTTTTCTTTAGCACATGCTGTACGTCCTTTTTTGATGTATCAAGCAGTGTCTGAGCAAAGCAGCAAGACTCAAAGTAATTGTGCTTGGTCACAGCCTCATCTACAACTCTCCAGAGGCAGCCGAGCAAGAGCTAAAATTAATAATTCCCTCTGTTTTTAAAACACAAATACATCCTATCAAGTATTGGAGCAGAGACTGCAAATGGACAGTTTAAAGTCAGGGGATTGTGATAAATACAGTATGTCAGTAATGTGAGAATGTCTGGCTTGTTTTAATATAAGCAAGCTTTCCTTGTGTTATTCATTCCTTTTGAAAAAAAATATTCATATATATATATGAACAAGATTTTATATATATATAAAGTATGTACAGTATGCTGTATAAATATATTTATATGTGTGTGCTCATATATAAGCTGAACACATAAGCAGTATATTGTACGTTGTAAACACAGGAAAGAAACAATATGAGACAGTAAAGGGTGATATATCAATCATTATTAGCCTTGATGGTTGGAAATTCACATTTGAGAGTTTATTGGTAGTAGACACTTCAGATGAGTACTCTGAGTTGTTGCCCCATCATAATGATGACTGTTTCCTGTTCTTTTCTTTCTTTATTATAGAATGGCTGGATGAGAAGGAGTGGAGCTAGGTTTCTTCATCTGGTGTATTTTTGCAGCTATAGCAAAAAGGATAAGGAGTAAGTTGCCTTGTTACCTCAGTACCATTCTTCCAATGTACTTCCTGATCACTTCTACTATTTTAATTGATGCGATAGTTCATAAAGTATAATGAAACCATATTCCCTTAAGCCATTTTTTTCTTTTCTTTCTCTCTCAGATGTTACTAGTCACTTTGTATTTTAACTATGCAGTAGTTAATATAGTATTGGTTTGTTTAGCTGTGTTTTTCTTCTGCTTTTTTCCCTTTTTTAGTGCAATTGTTACCCTAGGTCTGTCCTCCTAAGACCATTATTTTGAAGATTTGTAATTGTTGATACCTCAGAGCAGTTTCTGCATGATTGGACCTACCAATTCTTTTGGAATATTCAAGGACTGGTACTGTGAAATGTCTAATCTTAAGGCCATGTCACATTACACAATTTTTTTTTAGCAATTTTCAGTTGTAGACCCCGTGCACATAATCTTACCAAGTAGTATTGTGACATACCCAACGGCTGTGACTCGTTTTACACTGTAGGAGCGGCCACTGTGGGCATGAGAGATGACAACCAATAACAGTTCACCTCAAAGTACAATTGCATATAATACAGTGCAGGAAATTTAGTGATTTCTGTTTCATTTACCCAGGAAAACCAAATAAATATAGGAAACTTGTGTATGGATGTGAAAAAAAAATAATGGCATTAATCAGTTTATTAATTATCAGTTTTGACTTTGGCAATACCAGTAATCCACCAAAGATAAGCACCTGTGTCTCCGCCCAGTTGCTGTTTCTCTGTCATACCAGAAGACAGCACATCACAAGCATTTTAAGTAATAAAATGCATTGCATTTGTCATTCCAATAGACGGCCCATCATAAACTTTAACCCTGCTTTTACAACTCCCATACCAAATAGCATAGAATAGAGGCACATGCATTACATGGTGCACTGCAAATGTTAATGCTGAGGTCTATGTTAAATATTTAGATTTCAACCTGTTTCAGACAGGTAGCACAGCTAGTTAATTAAATAATTTGGTAAGGGACTCCAACTTTATTTGTATCTGGAGTTTCTGGTCATTAGGCTTGTATCAAGGTAACTGAGGCACATTTGCTTTACCAAACAGAATAATACAATTTACAGATTAACACCAGGATTAAAGAAATATGCTAACTCTGTATATACAGTGCCCTCCATAATGTCTGGGACAAATACACATTTTTCCTTGATTTACCCCTCTGCTCCACACTTTGAAGTTACAAATCAAATAATCCAGAACTGATTAAAGTGCAGATTGCAGACTGTCATTTTAGAGAATTGTCATATATTTTGGTCACAGCATGTAGAAATGACATCTCTCTGTCTACATCGTCCCCCATTTCAGGGCACCATTAAATTTGGGATATAGCAATGGCAGAGATATTAAAGCAGTCATATTTTGTATTTGTTGCATATCCTTTGCATGCAATAACTGTTTGAACTCTGCGATTCATAGACATCTTCTCTAGTGATGCTCTGTGAAGCCTCTAATACAGTTATCTTCAGCTCCTGCTTGTTTCGGGGGCTTGTTCCTTAAGTTTTCTCTTCAGCACATGGAAGACATGCTCAATTGGATTTAAATCAGATGATTGCCTTGGCCTTTCAAGAATTTTCCATTTTTTCTTCTTTTGGTTGCTCCCATTAGAGTTTGCCACAGTGGATCATCTTTTTTCATATTTTCCTGTCCTCTGCATCTTGTTCTGTTACACCCACCACCTGCATGTCTTCTCTTGCCACATCCATAAACCTTCTCTTAGACCTTCCTCTTTTCCTCTTACCTGGCAGCTCCATCCTTTGCATCCTTTTCTCAATATACCCAGCACCTCTCCTCTCCACATGCCCAAACCAATGCAATCTCGCCTCTCTGATTTTGTCTCCAAACCGTCCAACTTGAGCTGACCCTCTAATGTACTCATTTCTAATCCTGTCCATCCTCGTCACACCCAATGCAAATCTTAGCATCTTTAACTCTGTTACCTCCAGCTCTGTCTCCTGTTTTTTGGTTAGTGCCACCGTCTCCAACCCATATAACATAGCTGGTCTCATTACCATCCTGTAGATCTTCCCTTTCACTCTTGCTGATAACCGTCTGTCACAAATCACTCCTGACACTCTTCTCCACCCATTCCACCCTGCCTGCACTCTCTTCTTCACCTCTCTTCCACAATCCCCATTACTCTGTACTGTTGATCCCAAGTATTTAAACTCATCCACTTTCGCCAACTATACTTCTTGCATCCTCACCATTCCACTGACCTCCCTCTCATTTACACACATGTATTCTGTCTTGTTCCTACTGATCTTCATTCCTCTCCTCTCTAGACCATATCCCCACCTCTCCAGGGTCTCCTCAACCTGCTTCCTACTATTGTTACAGATCACAATGTCATTAGCAAACATCATAGTCCATGGGGACTCCTGCCTAATCTCGTCTGTCAACCTGTCCATCACCACTGCAGGTGAGAAAGGGTTAGGGTTATGGTTAGGCTCAGAGCCAATCCGTGGTGTAATCCCACCTCCACGATGAATGCTTTGAAAAACTCCTGTGCTGCCTTAGCAGTATGTTTGGGATCGTTATCTTGTTGTAGGATGAAGCTCTGTCCAATGAGTTTGGAGGCATTTACTGAAACTTGAGCAGATAAGATGTTTCCATACACCACCGAATTCACTTATATCATTAATCAAAAGAAGTGTGCCAATGCCTGTGGCAACCATATATTCCCAAGCCATAACAACCCCATCAACATGTTTAACAGCAGTTCCTTTTCATCTCCACACTTTGCTCTTACCATCACTCTGATACAGAGTCATCTTTGTCATATCTGTCCGTAAGACCTTTCTCCAGAATTCTGCAAGCTCTTTTAAGTCCTTTTTCGCAGACTGTTATGTGGCTTTTCTGTTTTAGTGGCTAACTAATGGTTTGCATCTTGCAGTTTAGTCTCTGTATTTCTATTTATTAAGTCTTCTGCTGATAGTAATCTCTGACACATACTCATCTGCCTCCTGAAGACTGCTTCTGATCTGTAGGACAGGTGTTTGGGACGTTTTTTTCTTTACCATAGTAAGGATTCATCAGCAGTGGAGGTCTTCCATGCCCTACCAGTCCCTTTGAGATTACTGAACTCAACAGTACATTCTTTCCTCTTAATTAAATGCCATACAGTTGATTTAGGTAATCCTAAGAGTTTACCGATGTCTCTAATGCTTTTATTCTTGTTCAATGTCACAGCTCTTGGGCTCATGTTGAACAATGGCAACTACAGATTCCAAAAAATAGAAGCAAGCCTAATATCTTATGTCTGTACTAATGAAGCAATGAAACACACCTGAGTAATCATAAACACCTGTGACAGTAATTCTCCCAAATATTATGATGGCATGAATTGAGGAGTCATGTATAAAAAGTGTTGTCATTTCCACATGGTGTTACCAAAATGTTGGTCTGGATTCAAGTAGAGAACTCTTCGTGTGTTGTAGTGCACTCTTGGTTTTTGGTACATGGCCCTTTGTCCATGGTGTGCAGTGGGACTTCCAGTGGAAAACAGACGATCCTGCCCTCCATGAGTCCTCCACTGCCTTGTGGGCAATCTTTGGTCAGATAAAGGCTTTGGGAGTAAACCCCGAGACAAAAATCAAAAGCCAGCATTCCTCAAGCAGTCATACATTGTTTTCAACACAGCTGATGCCAAACTGTATTGGTCTATGCTGCTCCTTTGGACCTGTCATCTGTGTGGAGAAGGGGAACCTGCTGCATGGGCAACAGCTTGATCTTCATATCCTTCTGCCATGGCTTGTGCTCCAATATGTGTGCTGTGATACTTCCCTCAGCTCATTGGTAGTCTCTTTTTTGCATCTTCTGCAACTTATTTTTCAGTTTCCTCATGCAAGACTCAAAGCTAAGCTCAGGGCATCAAGCTCCATGAGTTTATCCCCCAACGAGAAACAAATCATTTGCTTTCAGCTTTCAAAGTGAGACAAGAGGTGAGCTAGCTTTGAAGGAAGGTGTAACCTCAGGTTATTGGATCAAGGTGTCTTTCAGTTACTGATCCAGTGACTGCTTATAGATATTTTATTTAGTCTATCACATCCAGACATGGTTCAGTCCACGATCACAAGCCTAAAATGAATGTCCATTTGGACACCTTTTCATTTGAAGTAGTCTCTGCAAAGGTATCAGCTCAAATCTTTGTTATCAGATGAAGTACATTGCTATCCAAAGTGTGGTACAAGCTGCTGTTCAGCTATTCACCCTGAAATGCTGATGGGGTGCAAATGGCTTTCTGCATCCCAATTAAATCTTCTATCTTAACAGGCCTTGTAAAGCCTAGCAGAATGGGCAATGTCCACTTTGCCCTACAGCAGTGACAGGGAATAGAAAACATGGCTGTTCTGTCTGATATCTCATGATTTAAATTTCATTGCAGAATAGAAAAAAGTCTGCTATTATTGCTGTATTCCCCATCCTTATAAACCCTTTGTACAGGCACTGGTTCAATCAGGCAGTATACAGTATTATCAGCTATCTGGAAAAGGAACGAATGAGGAGTACATTTGAAATGTGAAACTGTACTAGAAAGTCATTGTGCAGTCATCTAATATGATATACTGACACACAGAGTCAGGGAGATCGGCAACTGCAGTCATCATTTTTGACATCCTCTCTTACTAAAAGTTGTGTATTGTGACATCGGCTTTAGCCTTGTTTAGGGCAGCAAGATACGAGAGGTTATAGGGTGGAGGGGAAATTCTTTACTATACTGCAGTTCATGTGTTGTTTACTTGATTTTAAGGCAAAATATGACAGACTGAAGTTAAATTGTGACCAGACTTGTTCCTTATATCAAATTTATAGGGATAATTTCATTAAATCTCCTGATTCAAAATAAATCTGTACACAAGCATGCATTTTCTATTGTATCCCTTGCACAGCATATCAAGCTGGATCACTTTTCACTGATTATACCCAAACAGTTTAAACACCTGGGAATTATGATTACAATAAAACAAACTGATCTCTTTAAACATAATTTCAAAAGATTAACAATAAAACAGGATTTTAATAAATTTCCATTGACATATTTTGCCATACTTTAGTAACAAGAATATGTCAAAATGAATATCCTCCCAAAGCTCATGTTTTTCATAGCATCCTTACATTTACACATTCTTCTATATAAAAGCGGTCGGGATTGTCCTTCCGTCCCATGAGTGCTAAGCAGGCGCAAAGTTTCACACACGTCCCGTCCATTTTGCAATGCACAATGGGATTTGTTGTTTCGTTTTTCCAGGTAAAAGATGATTTTCTACTCCAGACTGTGCGATATCTTCTTCTTCTTTCTTACTATATAAAAGCGGTCGGGATTGTCCTTCCGTCCCGTGAATGGAAAGCGTGGCGGTATTCCGCTTATCACAGACTTACTACTTGCAGCTTGCGGTACGAAGCGACATGATGTGAGCAGAGTTCTGGTGCTCCCATCGTTCCCTTGCTTTTGTGCGCGTTGCGCTGGAAAAATAGACAAAATTATGTCTCTGGAAATGATTAATGTTAATGGAGTACAAATGCCTCACCACGTAGTAAATATCAGGGGGGTTCAAAAGGGCGACTTCAATATAGAAAAAAAGTTTACATTTCATCACAAAAATAACAGAAACTACTAGTATTAAAGTAATACCGCTCAAATGCAATATAACCAAATTAACGAGTTCGTATAAAATATCAAATTGATCTACATATTGAATTGCCTTAAGAAGTGGTCAACTTAAAAGTCGGTCGCCTTAAAAGGCAGGTCAGCCTAGTTCTTCAATAAAAGCCTAGACTCATTTCTAAACTCTTTTATTTTGAATTCAAAATGGAGACATATTAAAAAGGTGAATTTCTCACGAATGGCTATCTGTCTGTTATCTAGAGTTGGAGTGAGCCCACCACAGGAGACACTAACACACACACACACTCACTGATATGAGGAAAGTCACTAAATAGCTTGATATGCTGCCACACTTGGGCATCTGTGGATCATCCTCAGGGCTTCTCTAAGATATGTAAGTACCATCTCGGGGTGAGAGTGGGCGCCATCACTAACCATGTCCTCACCTTTTCCTCCAGCAAGACCAAGAAAATGCCCCCTGAGAGCACCTGACACTGCTTCTTCTGGTTTTTCTGCAAATTTTTGTGAGCTGGCAGAAGGAGACACCACTCTGTGAGCAGAGCACGAAAGTGATCCTGTAGCATGATGTGACCCAAACTTCAACTTGATCTAAGTTCGACTGCCGCTACTTAGCTGTTATTATTTTGTTGCCTTTGCCCCTGTGAGGGCCTTTATTTTTGTTATAATTCTGAAGACATAAACAGGGATAACTGATTTGCCACCCCAACATTACTTTGCTTAAGATTTGAAATTTTGCACTTGTCCAGAATATATCTGAATTTATTAAAAAACTACATTCACAATGTATGAAAACCCACCTATAGTACCTATTAATATTCAAAATATTGATATTCTGAATTATTTAAAGTATAGGTTAATAAGAATTTGTCACTATATTATGGGCACATTAAATAGTATGTGTGTTTTCATTTGAGAATTGCTGTAAAGATGTGTAGGGTAAAGAAGAATTTGTTTGTTGCTATAAATGTCAGAGCTGTGTTACTATATAGATATCATAAAAAATAATTAACTAACAATTGTGTATGGGTTGCTTTTCACACTTCCTTTTGTGTTTTATTTACCATTTTGAGTTTGTGCGTTTGCTTTTTGTGTTGTTAGAAAATGTTATCATTGTGACGATGATATCTTAGGACATTTTTTCTTCTTGGAAGTTACTATTTTCTGGATATTTGTCATGGTCGTGGCCATAATGTCTACAGTTGCTGTACTCATTTCCAGTCATGTGACAAGTTTTGTGATATTATCATGTCTTATTTAAGATGGTGGCACACAGCTTCCCATATTCTGTCTTTAGATATTTTCTCTCAAAAACACTTTTTTAGCTGCAGGTAGGGGTAATTAAAACAAGGTGGCACTATGATTTATTGGCTATGACTTTTTAATTTATGATTCATAATCATCCTTCTCGTTTTTATTTTGTCCCCTGACAATGATTTTTATCTGTTCCTTTGAGTTCTTTCACCTCCCTATTTTTTTTTCTATAGATTTTTTTGTCAGTGTTCATTATAATCTGAAATCAACCTTTTAATTCATTTATCTTGAGCATATAGGGAGTCAAGCACACACACTTCAGGGATATCTGCAAGACTCCGGTAAGGGAGGCAATACCACCCTGAGGAGAGTCAGATGGTGTTAATGACTCTCCTCATGGTGGTAAACACCATCTCCTTTTCTATTCACAGTTCAGAAGGTCACTGGCTGGATAATGAGCAACCCAGTTCATGCTTCTGCCGCAAAGTCATGTCCCTTCCAGGACAGTGATAAAAAAAAACTCCCAAGGCCACCAGAAATAGCTATTCACTAAAAGACCAGAGTAGGTCAGAACAACTCTCAAGGGCTACTACTTTTTTTAGCACTGACTGATGCCAACCCTGTTTTGCACCAGCAAATACATTTTGTTTCCACTTTTTTTAGCTTCCATTACTAAAGGGGGATTACCAACTGGTACCCCAAACCTTTACAGCTGTGACAGACCATATGCAAGGGCTGGTGTCCTGACTTGGATGGAGCAAAAACCCTCATCTGGCCAGGAGGCCAATATAATATAGGGACTGACGGAGATAACCAGTTGTGACTATATTCTCCCCAGCACAGTGGATGGCAACATCTTGGGGCCTTGGTTCAAATTTGGACACCTGCAGGGTATGCTGGAAAGTATAGTCCTGTGGGCCAGTCCTGGTTGGTTTCATGGGTGCCGCTATGGGGAGCTGCCAGATTCATGATCCAAACTTTTTGGGACTTTCATTTGACTCATACATTACGTTCTTCTTGCAGGCTATGCCATGGCAACAGAAGTACTCATGAGTTCTTTCTAAAAAGAGGTGCTCCATTTTATCCGAGTGAATTGAAGTCAGGAATGGAAGACAGACAAAGCTCGCCTGGGTGGAGTGGAGTAAGAGGAAAAGAACAGATTTTTGCAACTGTGTGGAAAGAGGCCTTTTATAAGTTATTTGGTTGAAATAAACATTTTATTTGCACCCTGGACTTGTGTTTGTATGGTTGTGTCTAGGGTTCAGAGTGCTATGATACCCCCTACAGGTCATGCTGCCTAATGATCCTTTTCTTCTCACACGAGGTTGATTGAAGTCACGTTTTTTAGACTATTTGTTAAAGTATAATTAACATAGAATTCTTGAAAAGACTACAGTATAAAGCATAACAAATGAAGAAGAAAGCATCTTTACTTGTCCTGTGGCCAGTTTCCAAGCTGGCTTTGCCTTGCCAAAAAGTTAGGCAGCAGCTGGGTGGTACAGAATGACATGGAGTCTGAAACGGGCAGAGAGTGAGAAGGAGGAAGAGGGGGAGAGAGAATCTTCAAGCTATTAAACATAGAGGGTGTCATCATGCCACCACCAGTATGCAGAAAGAACCAGCGATGCTATACAGTACACTGTGTTTGCCTGGTGGTGTGCTGGAAGGTAATATTATCAAAGCACTGGAGAGAGGACAGATGGGGAATGAAGAACAATTATATTCACTCAGTTTGGGAAACAAATGCATACATATCTCAGAGCGAAGAGTAGAGAGCCCAGCCTGGATTGTGGTTCAGCAATTTCATTCCAACAGGAGCTACTGGGGTCACTGGCATCCTGCAGCCTCAGATTTCATAGAACACCTCTAACCCTAGAAGTAATACTTGAGTTTGGTCCAGAAATCACAACTTGCATGGGTTTCAAATATTGATCCATGCCAGAGAGGCCCATTGAGTCTGCAGACAGGAAGGAGTAATTCACAAGTAGTAAGAAAGGATGAAATGGAAGCTGCTTTTTTGTGTCATTTGGAGGCGTGGGGGTCACCTGACCCTACAGACAAAACCCAGTAAAGGCAAGACTAATTGGGCAAAATGTTGTTTTGCTTATTTTCATTTGAAACTATTTATTATCCCTTGAAATTTTCCTCCATCATTTTTTTCAGCTAATAATAGTCTAGTATAATGAAATTTTTGCGCAGAGTACAATGAAATTCTTACTCGCGTATGCTAATCACCATGCAACAAACCGCTAGTCTCTGGTGCCATGATTATTAAGTATAATTACCTAACCTTCTGTCTTCCTCACCTGAAAGATCTCAAAGCACATTATTTTTTAAGTATTAAAAGTATAACAGTATAAACTACTGATAATCCATTAAAACATACTATATTGCATCATATTTTCAAATGCATTTAATCCAGTTCAGGATGGTCACATAGTTAAAACAAAAGCTTTAAATAACTTTGCCTTGTTTTGTGTATTCCTGTTTGAAGAAATGTTTTGGTGTGAGTCTTCTGCTATGGTCTGCTATGATATTAACTCAGTTTTCAAGGACAAGTAAGAGTAGAATGACACTGGTATACAGAAGAGGCAATAAACTGTTTATAGAGAAAAAAGGGCCAATACAACATAAGAAATGTCTGAGACCACACACTTAATGAAGAACTAACAGGCAAATCAATATTTTTAGAACTCCATTTTTAAATGTGGAAATAAATTTTGCCTGTTTCTGCTTCGACTGTTTGTATGATTATAATGACCTTTTCCTGGTCACTTACTTAAGATCATATAAAACAAACTAATGTAAGACAACCTGATTTATGACCATGTTTTTCCATTAACAGATTTAAGAACTTATTCTCTTTACTTGGCTTCAGATTTCAGAACAGGAATGTTGTATGATATGACTGGAAGTAACATTGCTTCATTTATGATTCACTGTCTAAAAATGAAATCAGCAGTCTCGTCTGTTTAGTAATAAAATTATCCGAGACAAGTGGTTTAAAGCATTCAGTCGAACAGTCAATAAGCTTTGTTAAATGAAAAAAAAAATTGGCTGCTGTAACCTTGGCTCAATGCCATCAGCCTCATCAAAGTTCACACAGAGTAACTTGAAAGTAAAAAGTAAAACAACTAAGTCCAAATACTTAAAAAAATTACATTAAGTGCTAAACTGTATAAATACTGCATTATACTGTATACATTTACAAGTATACAGTATATATTTATTTATATGTGTATTAGTTGGCTTACTATAAAAAAAACATGTTTTCATATATTACTTCAGTACACACAACAGAAAACTGACATTTAAAAAAATTAATTTATGTTTAAAATACCCAGTCCAGACCGGCTTCCTGCCTTGTGCTTGATTTTGTCTCCCATGACCCAGAATTTGATTAGGCATGTTTGGAAATGGATGTATGGACAGATGCATTTTTAAGATGTAATTCTAATAACTCATGGAATATTTTCAATGTCATAGTATGTGACAATGAAAAAAAGGACTTTCATTAATATTAATCTAATTCGCTAGTATTGCAACCATGTACAGGACAGAACTCCGCTGTCAGCAATCACTGCACCAAGAAGTGCTGTAACTTAGTATGTAAGGCTTATGATCTTACAACCCAGGCAGTATCTAACTGTTTATATCTAAAATAAAATAATATTGGAAATCTAAGAGTATGTACCAATAATCTCAGCTTTTTAGTGATGTATGAAGTAATATGTATTTTGCTTTTTGCAATATAATCATAAATCATATTTCTTACAAACACGTAGCTAAAACTTAAAAGACATGAAGCAAAACATAGACTGGGTAATAGTCTAAAAAAAAAGTTTTCCAGTATGAAGTGTCAGACACACAAGTATGGGGAGTGCCTCATGGGCTGTGGCAATAAGAAACACAAGGGCAAGGATAAGGATGATTGTCTGGCTCAGAAACAATACCATTGTGCTTCCTAGTGACATCAGCAGAGCTCGCTCTCTCTTAGTCCCCACCTTTTCTGTGCTACACTGCCACTACACTCCACCTATCCAGTGCTAATCCCATCCTTGTCACCGTGTGAAATACTGTGGATTCATACAACAAAGCATCTCAGTTTACAGATTTGCACTGTGTGGTGAATTGCCGGTGGCCAGCCAAAAACCCACAACAACTATCTCAAAAGTGGCCTCCTTATAGCATGATCTAATAGGAGAACTCCTAGCCTTAGCCATGAAGGGACTGCTTCTGAAAATTGCAACCAGAGTGCTTTGTGGTGATGTCAGCTGAGCTCTCTCTCACCATTTTCCCTGCACACCACCACCACTTCACTTGAGGCACTATCACTAATTTGGTTCCATTTCCATCTTTAGAGTGGAGGAGAAAGAAGCACATTATCTACTCATTTCAAGCCTCTGAGGACGGACACGACAAGTCAGAAAACCTTTTTATCCTTGTTTCTTTATTTTGAATTTGGTGGACATGAAACAGTGGACCTCAACCCTTCAACTGCATATTTGTTTTTTATTCAAAGAGAACAAGCAAGCCTGTTAGGTAGTGGAAAGAAGATTGAAAGAAAAATGTAATTATCATTAATAAGTGAAGACCTAGTGCACACAAATGGCATAAAAATGAGCAGATGAATTCCCAAATGGGACAGCATATAATATTACCATTCTTTATGTGTAATTGTATTCAGATCATGTTCTTTTTTTTGCATCAAAGATTCTATTTCTGTAGTTAGTTTTCTATTTTAATTTAAATGGGCATATGTAGTTTATTTTGTAAATGTCTTGTAATTTTTTTTATCTGAAAAACCACAGAGGGACTGTAAATCCCATCAGCCTTTATTGGGCTGGGAGCAGTTCCTAAACAGTGATTGACACCACAAAATATATGGAACACAAAGGCACCTAAAGAAACAATATATACATGTTTTCAAACATAACAAATGAAATAAGAAATTAAACATATTGACAAAGGGCGGCACGGTGGCGCAGTGGTAGCGCTGCTGCCTCGCAGTTAGGAGACCCGAGTTCGCTTCCCGGGTCCTCCCTGCGTGGAGTTTGCATGTTCTCCCCGTGTCTGCATGGGGGTACTCCGGTTTCCTCCCACAGTCCAAAGACTTGGCGGTTCTTAATTGGCCCTAGTGTGTGCTTGGTGTGTGGGTTTGTTTGTGTGTGTCCTGCGGTGGGTTGGCACCCTGCCCAGGATTGGTTCCTGTGTTGGCTGGGATTGGCTCCAGCAGACCCCCGTGACCCTGTATTCGGATTCAGCGGGTTAGAAAATGGATGGATGGATGGACATATTGACAAAATAACAAAAAACAGAATTTTAGAAGAAATAATCATTGTAAATTATTACAATTTTAAAATTAATGAAAAAGACAAAAAAAAAAAAAATAAGCCAAGGAAAGAACCCTGGCCACAACATAACTTTCCCTGTGTGGATCCACGTTTGAAGAATCTAGCTAGAGTTAGTTTCAGTTCCAGGTTGGCTCAAGTGTCAGGTTTTTTAGACTCCTTTCTGATCTTTGACTTTAGGTTTTTGCTTTTGCTACAGTATTTTGGACATTGGTCTTCTTTTTCTAGATTTTACATTCTATTGGTTCAGTCTCTTTACATGACTTCAACCCATTGCTGGACTGATTTTGACTGCTTCTTCCATTTCTTGGTCATTTTCCTTCCTTATGTCCCCTTACTCACAGGACACCTTCTTATGTGCACAATGTTTATAATACAAACCAATGTTCTTTGTGCAAGGATACACAGAGCCTGCAAAGCAGCAAGTCAACAAGAGACATGTGTCATATTTAATAAATAACATACAATAAATACAGTCAAACAAACCAATATGCTATATAATTGCAGACTGCCTATTTAAGGAATTTCCATAGCATAAGCAACTAAAAAGTTAAATTGTGCAAGGAAATAAAATAACTACTGATATAATCATATATTTATTTTCTTGCCAGATTTCAGTCATCAATATCATTTTATTTTGACATAGCTTACATTTAAAGATAGTAGATGAATAAAAATATATGATTATGAATATTTCAAAATAAACAGTGTGGAAAATGTAGGGCACCTTGCCCTGAGCTGGTGCAAAATAAAATGAGTAATATAACAAGTCAGACATCATACTCTACAGCAGCGTGCCTGGTATGTTATAACTGTATAATCGCATTTTATAGTCATTACTGTGAAGGTTATGCATTATGTTTTAGGTTATGGATACATTACTATTAAGGTTTTTAAATTTAAACAAAAGCACTGAAAATTCATGTAGTTATTTGTTTCTTCAAAAACTTGAACTCTGAGTCTGTTTTGCATGTTTACACATGTAGCTCATGTTGATGAAATACATACTGGGAATCAAACTATTGAATTTTCTTGATGTTGAAGGTGTAAATAATAACCAATATATTTTCAAGGTAAGGTTAATAAATCACAGAAAATCATCAAGTCTAATACATTTAAAGAATAAAAGTATCAACCCTCATAACACCTGCACCATTCTATCTAATCTGTAAAGCAGATACTCTTCATTCTTGCATGATGATGTTTCAGTTTCATGCCAGGAGAGATGATTGTGACATATCTTATGTGTAGAAGCAAGCAATTTATTTTTCCAAATAAATCATTGGTTGTGTCATATAATACTTAACCATCTTTCTGCTAAATTCTGTTACATAAAATTATATCAAGTAATTACTTAATACAAAACTGAAGGAAGAGGCAATTGAACAATTTAAATGGAAGCATACATTTCAATTAGTTAATATTGGAAGATTTTTGATTGTGCCATTTCCTAGTCATCTGGATCAAAAATGCAAACATTTCATGAAGCATTTATTTAATATCAGGTATACTCTGAATGCCTTTTGAAAATGAACATATCTTTACAACATCTCCTGAAAATCACCCATCCACACCTTACATTCAAGGCTGTATTTTCCAGAAGCCATGAATAAAAGATAGAAAGCAGATTTACACAAGTGTCAAAACCAATAATGTAATTATTAACTGTAGAAAATAGTTTAAAAACATGAAATGTACAATGGTCTGTCATTAAAGTAACATGATTCATTGGCCCAGGAATTAAGAGACATCCCACCAAGGGCTTTTCCATGTTTTATATTAATTACTGCTGGCCGAAGAAGAAGAAAGAGTAAAAGATGGGGGAGACGTGTCTAGAGGTAGGAGGAGAGGAGGAAAGTAAAGAGAGTGGAACTGAGGGTAGGAACTTTGAATGTTGGCAGTATGACTGGTAAGGGGAGAGAGTTAGCAGATATGATGGAGAAAAGAAAGGTTGATATATAGTGCGTACAACAGATTAAATGGAAGGGGAGTAAGGCCAGGTGGATTAGAAGTGGATTCAAATTGTTCTATCATGGTGTGGATGGGAGGAAAATGGGGTAGGAGTTATTCTGAAGGAACAGTATGTCAAGAGTGTTTTGGAGGTGAAAAGAGTGTCAGGCAGAGTAATGATTATGAAGCTGGAAATTGGAGGTGTGATGATGAATGTTGTTAGTGCATATGCACCGCAAGTTGGGTGTGCAATGGGTGAGAAAGAAGATTTTTGGAGTGAGTTGGATGCAGTGATGAACAGTGTATCCAAGGGACAGAAAGCAGTGATTGGAGCGGATTTCAATGGGCATGTTGGTGAAGGGAACAATGGAGATGAGGAGGTGATGGGTAGATATGGTGTCAAGGAGAGGAATGAAGAAGGTCAGAGGATAGTGAATTTTGCCAACAGGATGGACACGGCTGTGGTGAATACGTATTTTAAGAAGTGGGAGGAACATAGGGCTACGTACAAGAGTGGAGGAAGATGCACACAGGTAGATTACATCCTATGCAGAAGAGTTGATCTGAAGGAAATTGAAGACTGCAAAGTGGTGGCAGGGGAAAGTGTAGTTAAGCAGCATAGGATGGTGGTCTGTAGGATGACGTTGGAGATCAAGAAGAGGAAGAGAGTAAGGGCAGAGCCAAAGATCAAATGGTGGAAAGTTGAAAAAGGAAGACTGCAAGGTTGAGTTTAGGGAGAAGGTGAGACAGGCACTGGGTGGTAGTGAAGAGTTACCAGACAGCTGGGAAACTACAGCAGATGTAGTAAGGGTGACAGCAAGAAGGGTGCTTGGCGTGACATCTGGAAAGAGGAAGGAGGAAAAGGAAACCTGGTGGTAGAATGAGGAAATACAGGAGAGTTTAAAGCGGAAGAGGAGTGGGATAGTCAGAGACATGCAGAAAGTAGACAAGAGTAAAAGGAGATAAGGTGCAACGTGAAGAGAGAGGTAGTGAAGGCTAAAGAAAAGGCATATGATGAGTTGTATGAGAGGCTGGACACTAAGGAGGGAGCAAAGGATCTGTACTGACTGGCTAGATAGAGAGACTGAGCTGGGAAAGATGTGCAGCAGGTTAGGGTGATAAAGGATAAAGATGGAAACATACTCATTAGCGAGGAGAGTGTGTTGAGTAGATGGAAAGAGTACTTTGGGAGGCTGATGAATGAAGAGAACGAGAGAGAGAGGTTGGATGATGTGGAGATAGTGAAAATGGATTAATAAGGAGGAAGTAAGGACAGCTATGAAGAGGACCAAAAAAGGGAAAGGCTGTTGGTCTAGATGACATACCTATGGAAGCATGGAGGTGTTTAGGGGAGATGGCAGTGGAGTTTTTAACCAGATTGTTTAATGGAATCTTAGAAAGTGTGAGGATACCTGAGGAGTGGAGAAGAAGTGTACTAGTGGCGAAATTTAAGAATAAGGGTAATGTGCAGGACTTCAGTATCTACAGGGGCATAAAACTGATGAGCCACAGCATAAAGTTATTTGAAAGAGTAGTAGAAGCTAAGTTAAGAAGTGAGATGATGATTAGTGAGCAGCAGTATGGTTTCATGCCAAGAAAGAGCACCACAGATGCAATGTTTGCTCTGAGGATGTTAAAGGAGAAGTTTAGAGAAAGCCAGAAGGAGTTGCATTGCATCTTTGTGGACCTGGAGAAAGCATATGACAGGGTGCCTCGAGAGGAGCTGTGGTATTGTAAGAGGAAGTCTGGAGTGGCAGAGAAGTACATAAGAGTTGTACAGGATATGTACAAGGGAAGTGTGACAGTGGTGAGGTCTGCGGTAGGAGCGACGGATGCATTCAATGCAGAGGTGGGATTACATCAGGGATCAGCTTTGAGCCCTTTCTTATTTGCAATGGTGATGGATAGGTTGACAGATGAGATTAGACCGGAGTCCCCGTGGACTATGATGTTTGCTGATGACATTGTGATCTGTAGCGATAGTAGGGGGCAGGTTGAGGAGACCCAAGAGAGGTGAAGGTATGCTCTAGAGAGGAGAGGAATGAAGGTCAGTAGGAACATGACAGAATACATGTGTGTAAATGAGAGAGAGGTCAGTGGAATGGTGAGGATGCAGGGAGTAGAGTTGGTGAAGGTGGATGAGTTTAAACACTTGGGATCAACAGTACAGAGTAATGGGGATTGTGAAAGGGAGGTGAAGAAGAGAGTGCTGGCAGGGTGGAATGGGTGGAGAAGAGTGTCAGGAATAATTTGTGACAGACGGGTATCAGCAAGAGTGATAGATAGATAGATAGATAGATAGATAGATAGATAGATAGATAGATAGATAGATAGATAGATAGATAGATAGATAGATAGATAGATAGATACTTTATTAATCCCAAGGGGAAATTCACATTCTTCAGCAGCAGCATACTGATAAAAACAATATTAAATTAAAGAGTGATAAAAATGAAGGTAAAACAGACAATAACTTTGTATAATATTAACATTTACCCCCCTGGGTGGAATTGAAGAGTTGCATAGTGTGGGGGAGGAAAGATCTCCTCAGTCTGTCAGTGGAGCAGGACAGTGACAGCAGTCTGTTGCTGAAGCTGCTCCTCTGTCTGGAGATGATACTGCTAAGTGGATGCAGTGGATTCTCCATGATTGACAGGAGCCTGCTCAGCGCCCGTCGCTCTTCTTCTTCTTCTGAAAGGGAAGGTCTACAGGACAGTAGTGAGACCAGCTATGTTATATGGGTTGGAGACGGTGGCACTGACCAGAAATCAGGAGACAGAGCCGGAGGTAGCAGAGTTAAAGATGCTAAGATTTGCACTGGGTGTGACGAGGATGGATAGGATTAGAAATGAGTATATTAGAGGGTCAGCTCAAGTTGGACGGTTGGGAGACAAAGTCAGAGAGGCGAGATTGGTTTGGACATGTGCAGAGGAGAGATGCTGTATATTGGGAGAAGGATGCTAAGGATAGAGCTGCCAGGGGAGAGAAAAAGAGGAAGGCCTAAGCGAAGGTTTATGGATGTGATGAGAGAGGACATGCAGGTGATGGGTGTAACAGAACAAAATGCAGAACAAAATGCATATATTACTAAGCATGAATATGCAGGTTATTTGCTCAAGACCAGCTGTACAGGCCTTAAGTAAAGTACAAGTAGAAGCAATACATCTCATGGGAGCTTCATAAATACATGGACTCACTAATATTTGTAACCATGGTTTCCAAATTGTCTTTGATCTGTGTGCTGACAGCAATTATTTGATAAAAAATAAATAAATAAATAAATAAATCACACAACATATGTAAATTAAAGTCAATTATAAGTTATTACAGGTTAAACATTTGCACCAAGTGGCTCTGCATGTTGCATAATCTCTTCTCTTTGCTCCCACGCTAATTTCCACCACCACCAACCTTAGTCTACTGTCTTCACTACAACCTGAGCTAATACGCTTCCAAAAAGATTGACACCTGGGATGTAGCACTAGAGTTAAACATTGAGTAGACTTAGTTTAGTCTAATCTATGATCTATAGGACCCTCCATCTTTACAAAAAAATGACCTCTGAGCTAACCTAAATATGAAATTGTAAAAGATGATAATCAGCAATTTAATTTACTTTTATTATTTAATTAATTTTGTAAATTACATTACTATGAATACAATATGAATCAGAAAAAGATATAATCTATACCCCATCCCATAGATGTGTTTTTCAAGTCAATCTCAACACCCATCCCCTACCCATCTCAGAAGACTATGTGATCAGGGAGACCAAAATATAGTAGTCCCTCATAGATTTTGAGACATCAAACAAGTTAACAGAGGTCCAGCTGGTTTAGTTTTGAACATTATTAATAAAGTAGTGAAACACGGTTATCTACAGTCATAAAACAAAATGATACAAAAAGCTAGATATAAACAACAGTAAACTTTCCACATGTTGTAAATGTAACAACTTACACTTGATTATGAATTCTGAACACATACAGTATGTCAATAGATGGGCTTGCAGGGACCATGCTTTAATTAAAATAAACTTTTCTGCCCACCATAAAGTGCCCACTAGATTGCCGCTACCTATTTTTTTTAATTTCCAGAACATATCAAGTCATAAGCTTTTAATTAAGGCCAAGATCAAGGTTCTAGCTGTATTAGTTTGTGGGTAATTGTGTGACAATTGGACAGACTATACCATTTTATATTGGCAGATTCTTACCAAATTTTAGAAAAACTCTGGGCCATCCTAAATACATTAGATTAGATTATATTAGATTAGATTAGAGCTTTAATGGTCCCCAAGGAAAAATTTAGCTTTTTATAGAAGCGCTTTAAATAGATACATACATGCATACATGCATACTTACATACATAAATAAACACACACAATTTGCTCTGAACATGCACAGGAATGACTATAAAGCAAGAAAATTAAAGAGAAAGAAAAGTTCTGACTTGGCTGTCACAGTCATGGTGAGGCATTATGCAGCTGTATTGCTATTGGTATAAAGGAGCCACAGTAGTGTTTCTTGACACACCTCTGCTAAATACAATTGTTTGCTGAAAGTACTCAATGATAGTGTGTCAGAGAGATGATGTGTAGCATTGTTCATAATGGTACTCAGTTTTGTTTTCATTCTCTCCTTTGTTACAAACTCTGGAGGGTCCAGAGTGCATCCATTAACCGACCTTGTCCTTTTAATTAGCTTATTGATTCAGGGATGTTACCAGCCCAGCACACCGCAGTGTTGAAAACTACACTGGCCACCACAGAGATATACAGTATATATATAGTCGCCATGGGACTCACACATCATTTCCCAATTTGTCATTTAAAGGCAGTCATTCAATGCCATTTCAGCCTCCAGGCTTCATTTCCACAATGCTCTCGTTCGTAACAGGTTGCCGTCTAATAACAGGCTGGTAGCTAGGAATAAGATGAATCAGGTTGTGGTCAAATTTGTCTAACGGAACCAACAGATTACCCTCAAAGGCATCTTTAACATTTGAATACAGCAAGTCTACCTCGTGTGGAACTGGTTACAAATTAACAGAAATTTGTAATAGTCTGTTCCAAAGTTGCATGGATGAAGTCCCCACATATTATAACTGCAGGGTTGGAGTGAGTCATTATTAAAGTGTTGGTGACAGAATGAATCATTCCCGTTTCTAGGTCCCCATTTGTGGAGGGAGGAATATAAACAATAATAGGGATGATGTAATTTATATCCCTGGGCAAATAACGTGGACAAATTCTGACAGCCAGGATTTCAATGTCTGAATTACCAACTATAGTAACCCTGTCTTTTTTCCACACCGCACTGGGTCTCTGTCTGCTTGAATAAGATGAAATCCATCCAGCAATTAAATAGTGTCAGGGTATATCAGGTTTAAGCCAGCTCTCCATAAAGCACAAAATGTCTCTATACTTGTATGCTCCATGGGTTCCTATAAGCGTAGACAGATCATCCATTTTATTTAACAGTGGTAAACCAGTTCTAAAACCTTTTCATTTTGTTTTTACTCTCACACCACCATGCTGCCCTTGCCACCTGTGCACAAACAGGTCCTGCAGTAAAGTGTAACTGAGTTGATTTGGCACTCATGATCGCACTGCAGGTAGCTGAATACAAGAGTCTTTAATACACCCCATTTTCATTTTCTCAGTGTCTCTTACTATTTCAGGTGTTGCAGATATAAGGCAGCCTTTGAGACTTCTTTCCAACACCATCCAAATTCTTATCGCATCTGAAGTGCAGTCGTGACAAAACCACACCTGGGTTTGCATGTACTACAGTACATTGGTAAATTTAAACCCATTTAAAATCCATTCCCCCAATTTCCAGTAGTTATTATCATTGATAAACCAGATCAATTCAAATTTTAAATAACACTAGCAACTTGTAAATAAGTTCAGAAAAAAAGAAAAACAATGTGAAATACGGAGTTTCTGTAAAAAGGCTGCTGCTTGTACAGCACCTGAAAGTTTGGATTTTAATTTTTTAAATTCAAAAATTTAATTTTACATCTTTAATTTTACATCTTGCCTGAAGAAGGGGCCTGAGTTGTCTCGAAAGCTTGCATATTGTCATCTTTTTAGTTAGCCAATAAAAGGTGTAATTTTGCTTGGCTTTTCTCTTAAATTAAAAATAAATTATTTGCTCTGATTTATGGATGCTCCATTAGGATTCTTCCAACTGAAAATTTTAAAAAGATAAGTCAGTAATATATCACCGAAGATTTTTCTTAAGATAATGTTGTCCCACCAGATGTTACACTTAATAATGCTGTCTGAGGATTAAAGATTGAGGAGGTTGTTGACTGCACTACTGACTACATCAACTTCTGTATGGACATTGTAGTTTCAGTAAGAACAGTACGCTGCTATACTAACAACAAGCCATGGATTACAAGTGACATCAAGGGCCTTTTGAACCAAAAGAAAAGGGCTTTTAAATGAGGAACTCCAAGTCCAGCTCAGGGCGGCGAAGAAGCAGTACAGGAGAAAGCTGGAGCAGAAGTTGCAGAATAACAGCATGAAGGAAGTGTGGGATGGGATGAAGATCATCACTGGCTGCAGCTTGAAGCGGGGGGCCACCATTGAGAGAGATGTGGAGAGAGCAAACTAGATGAACAACTTCTTCAACAGGTTTGACCACCCTAACCCACTCTCACCTCAGAGTACTGCACCCTCCACCCATCCTTCTGTTGATATCAGCATAGGAGAGAGTTTCCCCCAACCCACAATTGCAGCAGCCCAAGTAAGAAGAGAGCTTAGAGAATCCCGAGGCTTTGGAAAACATCTTGCATCACCCCAGTTCCAAAAGTATCATGTCCTAGTGAGCTGAACAACTTCCAGCCTGTTGCTCTGACGTCACATGTGATGAAGACCATGGAGCAGCTGCTGCTTCACCACCTGAGGCCACAAGTCCGCCACGCCCTCGACCCTCTGCAGTTCGCATACCAGGAGAAAGTGGGAGCGGAGGATGCCATCATCTATATGCTACACCGATCCCTCTGCCACTTGGACAGGGGCAGTGGTACTATAAGAATTATGTTTCTGGACTTCTCTAGTGCCTTCAACACCTTCCAACCTCTGCTCCTTAGAGACAAGCTGACAGAGATGGGAGTAGATTCATACCTGGTAGCATGGATTGTGGACTATGTTACAGACAGACCTCAATACGTTGTGGTCAGCAACACAGGAGCTCCGCAGGGGACTGTGCTTTCTCCTGTCCTGTTCAGCCTATATACATCAGACTTCCAATACAACTCGGAGTCCTGCCACATGCAAAAGTTTGCAGACGACACTGCTATTGTGGCCTGCATCAGGAGTGGGCAGGAGAAGGAGTATAGGAAACTAATCAAACTAATTTGACTTTGTTAAATGGTGCAACTCAAACCACCTACAACTGAACACCAGCAAAACCAAGGAGCTGGTGGTGGATTTTAGGAGGCCCAGGCCCCTCATGGACCCCATGATCATCAGAGGAGACTGTGTGCAGAGGGTACTGACCTATAAATACCTGGGGGTACAGCTGGATGACAAATTGGACTGGATTGCCAATACTGATGCTCTGTGTAAGAAAGGACAGAGCCGACTATGCTTCCTTAGAAGGCTGGCGTCCTTCAACATCTACAATAAGATGCTGCAGATATTCTATCAGACGGTTGTGGTGAGCGCCCTGTTCTACGCGGTGGTGTGCTGGGGAGGCAGCATAAAGAAGAGGGACGCCTCACGCCTGGACAAACTGGTGAGGAAGGCAGGCTCTATTGTAAACACGGAGCTGGACAGTTTGGCATCGGGCACCAAGCAGGCTCCTGTCAATAATTGAAAATCCACTGCATCCACTGAACAGTATCATCTCCAGACAGAGAAGCAGCTTCAGCAACAGACTGCTGTCACTGTCCTGCTCGACTGACAGGCTGAGGAGATCGTTCCTTCCCCACACTATGCGACTCTTCAATTCCACCCAGGGGAGTAAACGTCAATATAATACAAAATTATTGTCTGTCTGTTATACCTTCATTGTTATCACTCTTTAATTTAATGTTGTTCTTGATCAGTATGCTGCTACTAGAGTATGTGAATTTCCCCTTGGGATTAATAAAGTATCTATCTATCTATCTATCTATCTAAAGGTTTAGGATTTGATGATTATAATTGTTACATGTACAGAGTACAGTGGATTTGAAATAAGTTTGAATTCATAGTGCCTGATAAAGAAGCAAAGATTTCTCCCAATGTATTAGTGTATGACATTCCCAGAACCTATGTCCTGTCAAGGCAGACACCTGATGACTTTGAATATTATATTTTGGGTAGTCTTAATTCAAATAGTTCCATGTAATGTACAGTTTTAAACTGAGTTCATCATACTAATAAATGAACAAGGCATCTTTTAAAGTAACTGATTTCCATTCATTATCAGAGATTCTTATTAAGTTACCTTAGACCCTCCAGGGATGCACTCTTTGAAATAAATGCATTGATTTTGTGGATGCTGCCTGAATCTTTATAATTACTACGGGGTTTGCCTGCTGCTCGCTTCGCTCGCCACTCGCTAGTCTGTTTGCAGTTCTGCCGCTCGCGTATGGGAATGAGGATGTACAATATAAACAGATTTGTATTGTCATGGGAATTGTTACATATGCATCAACATAACGTATAACTGCCTGGGATTGAATTTTGTTTCTTTCTCTCTATTAAATAAAATTACTTTTTCAAATGTTTGGCTCTGAGATTTGTTAATTGTCTTTGCAAAAGCTATTCTAACGGGAAACTGTAAATGTTTTAATACGAATGACATATCAAGATCTCCTTTATTGTCTAATGTTATCCACAGAAAATGTACTACATTACCTTTCTTGGATACATCCTTCTTTCTACAGTAATTCATGCATTGTAAGACCGGATGTTGTTAACAGTTGTAGATATTCTTTGTGATATTGTAAGTTGTTGTTTTCATCTTCTGCACGATCACCACCAACTGTTTTCAGCATAGTCTAATAAATGCATTTAACCAATTTGCCGTGTAACCATTTGACATTTTTGGATGCATTTAACCAATTTGATGTGTAACCGATTGACATTTTTGGCGTTAATTAGTTTGACTTCTCAGTGCACTTCTTAAAGAGAGGAAAACATTAAAATGTATAAGAGCTGAGAGCGCAGGAAGTGTGTCTGACAAAAGCATTCACACAAATGGAGGGAGTCCATCCATCCATTATCCAACCCGCTATATCCTAACTACAGGGTCACAGGGGTCTGCTGGAGCCAATCCCAGCCAACACAGGGCACAAGGCAGAAAACAAACCCCGGGCAGGGCACCAGCCCTCCACAGGGCATGCACACACACCCACACACCAAGCACACACTAGGGACAATTTAGGATCGCCAATGCACCTAACTTGCATGTCTTTGGACTATGGGAGGAAACTGGAGCACCCGGAGGAAACCCACGCAGATATGGGGAGAACATGCAAACTCCACGCAGGGAGGACCCAGGAAGTGAACTAACTGCGAGGCAATGGAGGGAGTGACTTGGAAAAAATTTCAAGAATTTTCAAAAGTCTCGACTTGTGGGATTTGAAAAAATCTCTCTTCCAAAAAGTCTTGCCTCCAAAAAGCTTTGTTACGTCAACTGATTTTTTTATATAATAGAGAGACCAGAGTAGATAAAACAGCTTCAACAATGAAAATTAATGTTATTTTAGGAAAGCTAGGAAGGTTTCTGTTAAAACATTGTCTATTCTGGAAGGTGAAAGAAATGTGTTACTGGAAGGTTGTATTTGAGGAAGACTTGTTCAAATAAAAAGATTCAGATGCCAAATTCTTTCTATAGATTACATTATGTATAAGTTAAGAACAGCTTGAATAAATGAATATCATGTACAAGAGAAACTGATAGTAAAATCTCAGCCTTAAAGTGTCTGCTACATTGGTATAATCAGTTCTAGCCCTCACCCCACTCACACCCTGCGCTGCCCCTCCCCATCCCTCTCTGAATCCACTACATTAGTAGTTCTTATGTTCTTCCTCTTGCTTTAATTTGAACAATAAATATATAAATTTATAATACATAACCAAGAATTACATATAACAAACCTAACTAAAACTTTGGATGTCAAACACATACTTTTTAAAAAGTAATCAAAACTTGAAAGTGAACATTTAGGGGTTGCAGATTAAAGCCCTTGCTTAAGGGCCCAACAGAGTGAAATTACTTTTGGCATTTATGGGATTTGAACCTGCAACCTTTCAATTGCCAGTGTACATCCCTAGCCTCAGAGCCACCACTTCTGGAGTTTCAGGTATTCCAGAAGTTCAGTCCTAGGTTAAAGTGGGTCAAAATAAAACTGCTTTCTCAAGAAACATGACAGTTTATTGTTGTTTTGCAACATGAAGATTATTCTATACAACAGATTACCAAGTAACTGACTATTTTACACTAATGGTATTCACCACTATTTTGAGAGAAGCATTATGTTATAGTTAGGGTTTGTTTCCTGACTTATGTGTATTTTTGTGGCTTTTTTGTTTATCTTAAAGTATCATTTTTTATGTGTCTATTATAATTTTAAATTAATGTATTTTAAATTAATATTGTTCTGTTTATTTATTAATCAGCATCTATATATTGTGCTTCTATGTTCCTTATGTTCCTTGTGGTTGTGCCCCCAAAACATGGGGCCACTCTGATGCCACTCAGCGTTTGTGTTGTGAAGCTGGGTGCAGAACATTTAGTGTCTCATTGAAGTTTGGAGAGTTCTGTGCTATAATGAATATTGTTTTTCGGATTATGGATATTAACTTCTGTTTTGTGGTTTTAGCTTAGGAATTTGTGTTTGTAATTGTTCACCTTGGATTGTCTTTTTAGGCAAATTCTTTTGCCTTATTTTGCTATTTTTATTCTTCTTTTTGTTTATATAAATAAAGTCTTCTTGTGCAAATACTCCTTGTGGATTTTTTCTCAAGCCAAATATATTTCTGATTTTCCTTTCCTTTGACAGTTATTTTGATATATTTTGGGACATTTAAAATAATTTGAAATTTCCAAGCCACCCTGAGCCGAACGATTGCCTGTGGAGTTGTGGGTCAGAATATCTAGTGTGAGGCCTGTTCTAGGTTCACTAGGAAAAGCTCTGACCTGGTTTTGTGGGTATTTTAAAGGCCTCACAGCATTTTGTGTGCTTCTCCATTACAGCAAGAAGATGGCAAACTGAATCTAACTAGGATTAAAAGGGAACCAAAGACCCAGAGGTACAACTGCAGAAGAGACAGGTACATCAGAATCTGTAGTTTGAGACACAGAAAAGAGAAACAGATCTTTAGTTTGTTTTCTTAAACAGTATACATCAAATACCAGTGCTATCTGCATCTGAAAAGAGGACTCCAAAATGCTAGCTTTAGAATAAGACTTTCAAAGAAAAAGCCATATCTGAAACCAGTAAATAAAAAGAAAAGATTAAAACAGGCAATATTCAGACACAGTTCATTCTGTAATTACAGTATGTGGGTGATATTTGCACATAGATGCATACAATTAAGGTATTGATCTAAAATAAACGTTTATGACTATTAGTAGTCCAGTATCGTATGGAAGAAGATGATCCACTGTGGCAACCCCTAACAAGAGCAGTCGAAAGAAGAAGAAGTAGTCCAGTATCGTACAGTTATTAGGCATGAAGTACGGCAAGCAAATCGGGACAAAGTAAAACAAAAACTTCTACAGTACATGGTATTTTTGCATATTTTAGCAAGACCTTTGTAACCTTGAACAAAAGGAAGGAAAATGACCAAAAAAAAAGATTAAAGAAAAGTATATCCTGACATTTAGACATAATCTGTGGTAGTACTCAGGTGTAAACAGCAACTACATACACAAATTAAGAAAAATGAATGGCAGTGATTGCAGTGCAGCACTTTGCTTTATAAAACCAAAAAACGCTATGTTCACCCAAAGCCCAATTTACATTTTTTCACTTATATGTGACACAGATCTAATGTTTTTAGCAAAGTGTAAATAGCAAAAAAATTATATGGAATAAAAACTTTACGCTGCTCTTGTAACAACTGCTTTGTATCCAGGCCCTCCATGTTGCACTCCCACCTGTCATGTCTCCCCTTAGTTGGACAAGTTGTTTCAATTTTCAGGGATAAATACACTTAAACCAACAGCTATAACATTTTGTTTCCTGCTTCTTTTCCTTGCTATCACTAACGTATAAATTTACAAACATCCTGCACTGAAACAATGAGAAATAGCACAGCAACCAGCATCTGCTGATTAGTTTGTCTGATAAAATTGTTTTTTTTTTTTCATTTTGTCCATGTGGGGGATGTTCAGGATAGACATCTGAACTCATAATTTAAAATTTCAATCTGTCACAAAATGAATCTGAGCAGTCAAAATAAAAATCAGATATGAGACAAAAGTCAGGATACAGTCACTTTTAGCTGAAGTGTGAACATAGCCTTAAAAGACTTGTGCTTCATCAGAAAAGAGTTTGTTGATAGTCAACAACACCATACAAAAAATTTTAAATGTTAAAATATTGAGTTCTACTGTAAATACAAAACATTCTTTCAAGAAGTGGGCTTTGTGGGGGGGCACTAATTTTGCGCTACACCAGTGAATCATCTCCTATAAAATTTAAGCTCATGGCACCAGTTGCTAAGACCAATCTGTAGAGTGAATCAAACTCAATGACAATAATGTCACACATTACTACAGAGTTACTTTTCTTTGCTTAACAATTTTATTTACAGTAAGTATATTTACCTATTTTTAGGCACATTTCTGAAAAACTCTTCATTTATTACAAATTTTCCTGTTCTATCTATTAAGGTAGGACATTTGCTCCCAAGAAACTGAGTCCACTCTACAATCCTGGAAAAGAAATTAGATGAAATTGGATGAGATTTTAACTTGTAATAAGTAAACATTTTAACACTTGTCCATGTTTTACATGTGTGAGGATTTCTGTATTCAGTTTACAGCTTATCCTAGTTTTGACATTTAACTGCTTTAAATGCTTTCCTAACCTCGTACCTGCATTTATTGTACATTTCTATGTTACAATAATGAAATAAATCCCCAAGTTTTCAATAAATTCTGAAAGTAGCAGGTGATGTCCACACATTTTTAATGAGTCATTTTACTACCATTGTACACTCATCCAGATCTGATAAGGAATCTCTAAACATGTTGTAATTTACAGATTCAAAATAATTCCATGCCTCTTTAGTCCAACATCAAACCACTTTCCTTAACAGTTTCTTCTGTTTCAGTCTCTACTTATAATTTGGAAGTTGAAGCACTGTGACTGGTGAGGACAGGGAAGCACATGGCAGTGAAGAATTTTCATATCAAACCATTAAACTTTGTTTTTGTTATTGGAAGATTATTGAATTATCAGAAAAAATTGCATTTAAGCTTACTTTAAGAAATCTTGTCAAATAAACTTTGCTTATCCCATCAGCAAATTTCAGATTTTTTTGGAAAATAAAAGCAAAACAAGCCACGTTTGAAGTTTTTTTGGTTTTTTTTGTGACTATTAAAACCAAAGTGGGATAAGTGACATGTTATAAATTTTAGGGTAAATATGCCTTGAATCTACTTAATCCTCAATGATGATAATTCCACAGAATTTAAATGCCCTTTTCTGGTAATTAAGATGGACTGTACAGTTTATTAATTCAGTAGGCTTGTGGTGGGAAAAGTAAAAACAGATAGCACTTAGTCATTAAATATTCCATGCCAGGGGCCTTATGTATAAATGGTGCATATGCACAAAAATGTTGTGTATGCCCATTTCAACTCTCACTATGAAACAGATGTATAACAACTAACCTTGGCCATGTACATTTTCACAGCAGCCGTACACCTTGCGTAAGCACTTTTCTGCTACATTTTGCAAATAAGTAGCACCTAGCATAAAAGCATTGCTACTGCTTCTGCGTTGTTTCCCTTTCTTTATTATATTTACATCCATGACACAGGCATTATCAAATACACAGAAATTAATTGCAGATCATTTACAAATTGTATTCACTTGATTGTATTCATTCTATAACAATATAATGGAGCTATTCAAACTATCATGGCTGCTTCAGCGTTGTTAGACGACATTGCAAATGGAAGAATTAGAAGAGAGTGCGTATTTCTAGATAATGATGACTGGCTTCTAAGTCGATTTGAATTTCCAAATTTCTCTTGGAGCTCTGTGCTTAACTGGCGCTGGCTTTACAAAGGCAGACTTTGAGGTACAGTATTGTGCTCTACCTGCTCCTTTGCAAGTTCTGTCCACTCTCAGGTTTTTAGCTACATGAGCTTCTCAACGTGAACTTGCTGACTGATCAGGTATTTCACAAACATCACTGAGTTGCACCATGCCAAATGTATGAGAGGGTACTACCCGTCTGTCATCCAGATATAGAAGACTTTGTTACATTGTGGTTAAACTGGGAAACATCAAAGTACAATTCACAGCAATGTCCTGTTTTCCAAATGTAATATTCAGCTGCACACATTGCTATTGAAACATCACTGGGCAAATTACATCAGCCAAGGATGAATCTCCAAAAGAATGAGCTGGCATTACATCATGTATAGCAGGAGAGCCTATGAAAATGGCAGCTCTGCACAGTCGAAGATGCTTTTTCCAACTAGTGCAGCAAAAGGATAGTGAGTCACCTCAAAGAGCCATGTAAAGAGCTGATAATTTGTCCATTGTGGCACTTGGTGCCAATGCTACACTATAAAGGTGACTCAAGAGAATTCATTTTCCTATGTAAATAGAAAGTAATTCCACTCTATTAATGTGCTACTCTATAGTCCACAGAAAGTGTTGCATTGTACAAGCATATAGCATGCTGCATAATGTGGCACACAATCATAAATTAACCATTTCCTAGTGTTGGTCCTCCTGTCTTCTCTCAGTTAAACCTGTGAAGACAATTAGAGAATTAGAGCGATGCTAGAAATCTTAAGAGATAGGTGTTGTGAGACATGAAACATTGTTTTTTTTATGGATATTAGAAGTGTCTATGATCATCATGGGATGACAAGTTGATTTGATTTTGAAGCCAGTCATCCCTCCATTAAAGGGAAACTAAAACAAGTTGTCTGGTTGTTTCATGCACCAGCTAGAGAAGACAATTTAGCAACTGACCTTTGGCTAGAAACTTTCTGGGCAGAGGAGACCAGCTGCCATGATATTTTGCCCTTATCTGGACATCTCTCCTTCATTCATGCTTCCGAGTTCTGCTTGTCAGGTTGATCCTGGTTGTGTTATCAGTAGATAAATGATGATAGCAGGTCTCATGGTTGAAAGTGTTTTGTGATCATAGGTAAAAACCATGGTTTTACAATGGTTTTACTGATTTTACAAACAAAACAACATGGTTATATACTGTACATGTAAATGTATCTGCAGGGAACAACACGCAATATGCTGCCAGTCTCTAGTGCCGTCATGATGTTCAACTGATGCCTGAGCAGCTATAGATCTTCCTGAGATCTTTCTGTCTTTAGATACAAAAGAAAATCTTCCATCATGTCAAATGAGATCACTTGTTCATCACATTATATAAATCTGAGTTTGAACTTAATACATGTCCATGTATTAAATTTATAATGCAGCCTAAAAACTTAATTTCACACAAATAATATAACTTCTTATTTCTTCTTATAACATTAAAACAAAAAAGGGTGTTCCTTATCACTGTTTTAATTCCACGTCACCATGAAACCTCCAAGTATCTACTTGTGCAAACAATGAAAGATTGGTTTTGAGGGCAGCTTCTGTAAAATTTTAATATCCTCTTGGGGCCAAATAAAGCATAATCTAATTGAATTCTATCTTATCAACAAATCCTTCTTTAAAAAGTGAATGTAATCATTACTTTCTTCATTAGCAACACAAAGACAAAAAGAAATTATTCTTTAGAGACCTAAAGTAGATGGGAACATGACAGTGCCTTGCCTTTCGGTTAATGGGCTGTGAATACATACACTATGAAACCACTGATAGAATCAGTTAAGAATGAAATTTTACCAGCTGTTAGTCATGAAAAAGAAATTCTGTTGTAATTCATCCTTGTTTACTTTGCTCTGTACACCAATTATCTTTACAAACTGCCAAAAACCTGGTGATTTAAAACACATCTGGAATGTAAAACCAATGCAAACGTTATTTGAAGACTGTGATGATACTATAAATTGCACCTTTACAGAGAATTATATATACTGTATGGATTAGTGGAGAGGTTTAATCAAACTCTCAAACAAATGCTGCGTAAGGTGGTCAGCGAGGATGGAAGGAACTGGGATCAGCTCCTCCCCCTCGTCCTTTTTGCCTATCGGGAAGTCCCACAAGCTTCCACGGGGTTCTCCACTTTTGAATTACTGTATGGACGACAACCTCGGGGCATATTAGATATTTTAAAAGAAGGATGAGAAGAAGAGGCTCTTCCATCTACAAACATATTGGAGTATATCGCGCAGTTACCCGATAGATTTGGAAAGATTCGGCCTCTCCTTAAAAGTCACATGGAAGAGGCTCAAGCAGCACAGGCCCGTTATTACAACCGCGGCACCTCTCTTTGGGAGTTCCACCCGGGAGATCAGGTCATGGTCCTAGTGCCTACCTCCCATTCTAAGTTGCTTGCCCATTGGCAAGGCCCCTACGGAGTTAAGGAGAGGAAAGGGACTGATCGACTATTTGGTGAGTCAACCCAATCGTCGGCCGAAGGAGCGGGTTTATCATGTGAACCTGCTGAAACTGTGGAAGGACAGGGACCCCGATCCCTCCTCCGGCCAGCCCCGCTCACTCTTCACTCACACACACAACCTTAACTTCGGTACGGACTTAAGTCCCAGACAACGGCAGGAGCTGGAAGCAGGGATGAAATGTCAAAACCAGCGACATGACTATTACCTGTAATCCCTTACCTGTATCACTGTCTGTACTGTAACGTGCATATTCAACCCCAGGGACTTCTATGGTGATCTGACTTGACTGTCTTTTACTTTCAGTCAATAACTTCAACCCAGTTTACATCCAAGACAGGGCTTTACAAGAATGTCCTCTGGTGTCTTTAAGAGACCGCAGCTAGACAAGAATAAAAAATACAGCTTCTCGGTTATGCTAATAGACATAAGACAAAGAGACACTGGCTTTAAGATTTCAACTAAAGTTATATTTATTTGCATGAAAACTAATATCCTCAAATTTAAGTAATAACAAAGAATTATACAATCTTGTTGGGCCAAGTCTTCATTCTTTCCCAGATGACAATTCTCGGATGGCATCTTTTCTTTAGCTGAATATTATATCTATATGCTTAATCAATAAAATGAAAGGAAAAAGATTTCTTGCTGGAGGGAAACTTCAGAAGACTCAATTGATGTGTCAGTTTTAGCTAAGAGAAAGGTACTTTTCAAAGTGTCCATTTTTCCAGAGCTGACCTCTTTGGAAAAGTGTCAGAAAAGCAGCAACTGAACAGAGAAAATGGCCCCAGTTTTGCAACAAGACAGCAACTAAGCTAAGTGAACTCTGTTTGAAAATAGTCTAACAAAAGGCAATCTCCCTCCCTTCCTTCTTACCCTAAAAGAGTACACACACCTAGCAGGGAGGGCAGTTTCTCAAAACACAGAAAATGGTACTAAATCTTTATCATATTCTTAAGGTTATATTCTCACAGGAAGTAAAAACTACTCAAAGCTGCACAAAAACACACTTTACAAACATTGTAAGGTGCTGCTTCACTTTCTAAATATGTAAGATAATTTGAATTCAGCTTTGCCCTTCAAATTTACATAGTTCCATAAGACTGAAGCCTATTAACTGAAATCTGCCAGTTAGAAAGGGTAAAGCATCTTCCAAAAACTTTAAACATATGTGCCAAAGTGCAACCTGATCTTTCATTTTCCCAGTTGTGGGTGGAGGTTAGCACCCTTATCCACCTCATTTTTACCAGAAAAATGAATGTCTCTTTTTATTTTCTTTTGATATTTCGTGTTCACAATAGATTTCATCTTTTTCTCAATGAAGGCAACACAGTGCAAGCCAGTGATTAACTAGGAATAGTCAAGTATTATTTTCTCCATTAAAGGTTGCCACAATATTTTAAATAGTTTAGCGAGTTCAGGGTAATGCTCCAAAGGTTGCTGCAGATTGCCCATGTAATACAAAGGGTATTGGCACTTGTGTACCTCCACTTCAAGTACTGCATTCTATATACATTCACATCTGCAGACTTTAAAGAGGGACTATATAAAACTGATGAAAAACATGAAAATAAACACTGAGCGTGAAAGAACAGTATAAACAAATGAAAATCATAAACATCTAATAATGATAATAATAGATACTCAAATTTTGCATTGTTCAATTAAATAGAATATAATTTCCTGTAAAACTGAGTTTTGTAATGACCATCAACAAAAACCCAGATCACTAGGAAAAATGGAAAAAAGCAGGAATTGACCTAATGCAGAAATGTTTTACACATGGATAATTGTGTATAGCATGTTAAAGATTAAGTGACCTGAAATAATATTATTAGTACTTGATTGTTTGACTGATGTCTTTATCCGAGGTGTTTTACAACATATGAGATACGTATGAGATTGGTTGCATTTTTTTTGTTTTTCTAGTTGGAGTACATCAGGTAAAGTGACATGCTTACAGTCACACAGTATTAGTAGTGGGATCTGAGCCTACAACCTTAGGGTTTGAAGTTCTAAGTCCAAAGCCTTAACTACTACAACACTCTGCCTGGCAATAATATAAACCCTTGGTTTAAAAAAAAACATAAATAAAGAAAAGCACTAGGTCAGTTACATAATACTTCTGATACTATGAACTACAACTAAGATCCATTGTCTTACAAAATTTCCCAGGAGAAGCTGGGTAACACAGCTAGTTTTACATAAATTGCAAAAAGTAAGTGTCATGTGCTGAAGTACTTTAACAAAAGCTTGAACTTAAAAAAGCACCTAATAGTGAGCACTTCAGTGAATATCCCAGTTAATGTAGTTGCATGACCTTCATTAACAACAATTCAGAAAACTGAAAGGGAAATTAATATATTTTTTAGAAAGACAAAATCCTAAATTATCAAGAAGAAAAGAAAAACCGCACAAAAAGAAACAACAAAATTAGACACTCTAACAAGGGCATAATTGGAATTGATTAAACAAAGACAAATCTCTAAGATTGTTTTCTCAAGAAGAAAAATCAGTACACAGAAATAATTTGAAAATAAGAAAAAATTATCAGAGCAATTGTAAATAAAACTATATAATAAACTTTGCTAGCAAAAAGAACATAAAGTTCTTAATTTTCAGAAATCAAGCCATCTCTAAAGACTAGACTGAAACCTTAATTAACAGTTTGGAATGCAAATTAGAACTCTAAAACTAAAGCTTTGATCATAAATATACGTAATTTCAGTAATTAAAATTTAAGCTCTACCATTCATGAAAATGAAGACCATAAGCCTAACTTCTGGAAAACAAGAAAATGCAACAAATACTTACAAAACCTTAAACTATAAAACTATGAAAAAAACAAGAAATCCCCTTAAAATCTTGAGGAAACACAAATACAGTAGGTGCATGAACCATGAGACAAACCACTACTTTTTTATTCTCTTGTTCCCCCACTATTATATATCTGCCTTCTAATCAATAGTTATTAGGAAATTGGTGGGCCATTTACATTAACATAATTTGAGTCAAAGAATGAACTATCATAATGGGTGGAGCCCAGGGTGGAATTTTTGAAAAGACCAATGTAGGGGCACCATTGGGAAAGGCCAGGCAAAAAATTAATAAAAAATGCCAGTAAAGTACCTCGGAATTTATGTGACTAACCTAAAAGGTGTATTTGTTAATACATTACACATGGTTTTGTTCTAGATCATTGCGTAGAGTGAGTTAACCTATACTGCTGCATATTTCAGAATGAAGATTGAAGGACATATTGGTGAATAATAAGGGGTGGGTCCTGGGGGAACTCCCTAATTAACCCTATAAACCTACTGAAAGTCAACATTTTAGGGCATTAGTGAGAGCACATTTTAAAAGTACACTACTGTGTTATAAATCATTATTTTTTTTTTTGTAAGAAAATATTGTAGCAGCCAGCAGACAGCTCTTCCTGGGCTGGGCAGGGTCAGATGGTTAATTGGCAGGAGATGCCAAGATCAGAGCTACGTTGTATTATTTTGCAATTGTTCCCTGACCTTTAAAAATAACCAAGGCCAAGGCATCATTTTGAGTGAAACACTTTGAGTGGGTGTAATATTTTTTAATTTGGACACATTTGTAAGAACTTTAAAAAATATATAGGGTTTGCTGCAGCATGATTTTGTTTGTGATTTTTGTGCATTTTGTTTGGTCTGGATGCCAAGCTAGGCAATGTCAACCAGAGGTATGTGGCAGATGCCATCTTCCTGGTTGTCTACCTTTGTGGATACAACAAAGTAAAGCTAGCTGTCTAGATCTCCTATTTTGAATAATTTTTGCATCTTGCCTAGGGGTCTATGTAATCTATGTAAACTTTTGCCTCAACTGGATATTTTTTATCCCCAAGGAATGCATTGTTTCATTTATTCTGGAAATATATCATGGTTTTGATTTCTGATTTTGCCTGTTTTTATTGCTGCCATTTTAACAAAACTAATGGTGATTCACATTGCAAGGATAATCTCAGAGTGGACATGTCCTCAGAGGTTGTGGCCCTGACAATTACAATGAGACTGGATAAAAGGACTTTGAAGGGTATACTTCCTCATCTGACTACTTGGATTCCAAAACTCTTCAAACCTTTCATAATATTTTCTTTGTTTTTTTTCCCCTGGTTTTTGTACTCTCTGCCGTCGTTTTGACTTTGATTTTATCTTGTGATGTTTGCTTTGGTTAATAATAGTTGTTCTCAAGGTTCTGACTCTCACTACATTTTTTTTTACTACATTCTTTTCTTCCAGTCACCCCCTGAAATCCTGTGTCTGTCGGGATTAGCACTAGCATTTTCAGTAGTGTTTCAGTCTGATTTTTGGCAACAAAATCTTTTGTTAATTGACTACAATTTATGTTTTACTTTATGTTTCTGGTTATGTGAAACTATTTTGGTACCGACTCCACCTCTGCATTCTTTGAATGATGATTATTATGATTTTGATGTCATGTTTTGGGCTTATTTATTGTATCGTCTTCCATGTATTAATCATTGTTGTTAATAAAACATTATCTGATTCCTGATTTCATTCTTATTTAAATTCCACTGCTGCCCATCCATCCATCCAAACATTCTCTTCTGCTTATCCAAGATCGGGTCGCGGGGGCAGCAGCTTGAGCAGAGAGGCCCAGACTTCCCTCTTCCCCGGCCACTTCTTCCAGCTCTTCTGGGAGAATCCCAAGGTGTTCCAAGGCCAGCCAGGAGACATATTCCCTCCAGCGTCTCCTGGGTCTTCCCCGGGGCCTTCTCCCGGTTGGACGTGCCCGGAAAACCTCACCAGGGAGGCGTCCAGGAGGCATCCTGATCAGATGCCCAAGCCACCTCATCTGACTCCTCTTGATGCGGAGGAGTAGCGGCTCTACTCTGAGCCCCTCCTGGATGACTGAGCTTCTCACCCTATCTTTAAGGGAAAGCCCAGGCACCCTGCGGAGGAAACTCGTTTCAGCCGCTTATATTCGCGATCTCATTCTTTCAGTCACTACCCATAGCTCATGACCATAGGTGAGGGTAGGAACGTAGATCGACTGGTAAATTGAGAGCTTTGCCTTACGGCTCAGCTCTTTTTTCACCACAACAGACCGATGCCTGTTGATCTCACAGTTCATTCTTCCCTCACTCGTGAACAAGACCCCGAGATACTTGAACTCCTCCACTTGGGGCAGGATCTCTCCCCCAACCCTAAGAGGGCACTCCACCCTTTTCCAGCTGAGGACAACAACAACAACAACAACATTTATTTATATAGCACATTTTCATACAAACAGTAGCTCAAAGTGCTTTACATATTAAAGAATAGAAAAATGAAAGACACAATTATAAAACAAAATAAATCAACATTAATTAACATCGAATAAGAGTAAGATTCAATGGCCAGGGGGGATAGAAAAAACAAAAAAACTCCAGACGGCTGGAGAAAAAATAAAATCTGTAGGGATTCCAGACCATGAGACCGCCCAGTCCCCTCTGGGCATTCTACCTATGGTGTCGGATTTGGAGGTGCTGATTCTCATCACAGCCACTTCACACTAAGCTGCGAACCGATCCAGAGAGAGCTGAAGATCACGGCCTGATGAAGCAAACAGGACAACATCATCTGCAAAAAGCAGTGACCCAATCCTGAGTCCACCAAACCGGACCCCTTCAACACCCTGGCTGCGCCTAGAAATTCTGTCCATAAAAGTTATGAACAGAATCGGTGACAAAGGGCAGTCCTGGAGAGTCCAACTCTCACTAGAAACAGGCTTGACTTACTGCTGGCAATGCGGACCAAGCTCTGACACCAGTTGTGCAGGGACCGAACAGCTCTTATCAGGGGGTCCAGTACCCCATACTCCCAGAGCACCCCCCACAGGATTCCCCGAGGGACACAGTCGAACGCCTTTTCCAACTCCACAAAACACATGTAGACTGGTTGGGCAAACTCCCATGCACCCTCCAGGACTCTGCTAAGGGTGTAGAGCTGGTCCACTGTTCCGACCAGGGCCGAAAACCACACTGTTCCTCCTGAATCTGAGGTTCGACTATCCGACGGACCCTCCTCTCCAGAACCCCCGAATAGACTTTTCCAGGGAGGCTGAGGAGTGTGATCCCTCTATAGTTGGAACACACCCTCCGGTCCCCCTTTTTAAAGAGGGGACCACCACCCCGTCTGCCAATCCAGAGGCACTGTCCCCGATGTCCATGCGATGTTGCAGAGACGTGTCAACCAAGACAGTCCTACAACATCCAGAGCCTTAGGAACTCGGGCTATCTCATCCACCCCGGGCCCTGCCACCAAGGAGTTTTTGACCACCTCGGTGACTTCAGTCCCAGAGATGGGAGAGCCCACCTCAGAGTCCCCAGGCTCTGCTTTCTCATTGGAAGGCATGTTAGTGGGATTGAGGAGATCTTTGAAGTACTCCACCCACCGACCTACAACATCCCGAGTCGACAGTGTTGACACTGCACTGCTTCCCCCTCCTGAGACGCGGGACGGTGGAACAGAATCTCCTCGAAGCCGTCCGAAAGTCGTTCTCCATGGCCTCCCCAAACTCCTCCCATGCCCGAGTTTTGCCTCAGCAACAACGAAGCCGCATTCTGCTTGGCCTGCGGTACCTATCAGCTGCCTCCAGAGACCCACAGGACAAAAAGTCCTATAGGACTCCTTCTTCAGCTTGGCGGCATCCATCACCGCTGGTGTCCACCAACGGGTTCGGGGATTGCCGCCACGACAGGCACCGACCACCTTACGGCCACAGCTCCGGTCAGCCGCCTCAACAATAGAGGCATGGAACATGGCCCATTCGGACTCAATGTCCCCCACTTCCCTCGGGATATGGTAAAAGTTCTGCCGGACGGTGGGAGTTGAAGCTACTTCTGACAGGGGACTCTGCCAGCCGTTCCCAGCAGACCCTCACAACACGTTTGGGCCTACCAGGTCTGACCGGCATCTTCCCCCACCATCGAAGCCAACTCACCACCAGGTGGTGATCAGTTGACAGCTCCGCCCCTCTCTTCACCCGAGTGTCCAAGACATATGGCGCAAGTCCGATGACACGACCACAAAGCTGATCGTCGAACTGAGGCCTAGGGTGTCCTGGTGCCAAGTGCACATATGAACACCCCTATGCTTGAACATGGTGTTCATTATGGACAATCCGTGATGAGCACAGAAGTCCAATAACAAAAACACTGCTCGAGTTCAGATCGGGGGGGGCCATTCCTCCCAATCATGCCCTTCCAGGTCTCATTGTCATTGCCCATCGGAGCATTGAAGTCTCCCAGCAGAAGCGAGGGAGTCCCCAGAAGGTATGCCCTCTAGCACCCCTCCAGAGACTCCAAAAAGGGTGGATACTCCAAACTGCTGTTCGGCGCCTACGCACAAACAACAGTCAGGACCCTTCCCCACCCGAAGGTGGAGGGAGGCCACCCTCTCGTCCACCGGGGTAAACCCCAATGCACAGGCTCCAAGTCAGAGGGCAATAAGTATGCCCACACCTGCTCAGCGCCTCTTACCGGGGGCAACTCCAGAGTGGTAGAGTCTAGCCCCTCTCAAGGAGATTGGTTCCAGAGTCCAAGCTGTGCGTCAGGTGAGTCCGACTATATCTAGCCGGAACCTCTCGACCTTGCGCACTAGCTCAGGCTCCTTCCCCTTCAGAGAGGTGACATTCCACGTCCCAAGAGCCAGTTTCTGTAGCCGAGGATCAGACCGCCAAGGTCCCCACCTTCGGCCACCACCCAACTCACACTGCACCCAACCTCCTTGGCCCCTCCATAGGTGGTGAGCCAATGGGAAGGAGGACCCACGTTACCTCTTCGGGCTGTGCCCGGCCAAGCCCCATGGGTACATGCCTGGCCACCAGGTGCTCAACATCGAGCCCCACCTCCAGGCCTGGCTCCAGAGGGGGACCCTGGTAACCCGCGTCGGCGCAAGGGATAACATCGTCCAAAGTTTTCTCTCATCATTGGAGGTTTGTTGAACCGCTCTTTGTCTCATCCCGCACCTAGGACCAGTTTGCCTTGGGTGGCCCTACCAGGGGCATAAAGTCCCGGACAACATAGCTCCTAGGATCATTGGGACATGCAAACCCCTCAAGGATTTTGGGCCGCTGCTGCCCAGTCAGCCCAAAAGCTTCTCCAACAAGGAAGTGGAACTCATCATCTGACGAACCTCAGGATGATTCAAAAAAGAGGGCAAAGAATTTCCCAGAAAATAAATAAGGTGTTATTGCTTGCCCTGGGTCCTCATTTAGAAAACTTTGTTTGGATTCAGGCATGAAAATACAGTATGTGTATGTTAAAAAAAAGCAGGAAAATGTATATGGCAAAAAAAAAAAAAATCACAATCACCTTGTAAATATGTGTATGTGAGCATGCCTCGAATGCTACCGTGAAACATCCATATGTAACGCATACTGATCAACCTCATACATATGCAATCACAATGCCACAGAATTTCATTGGCTGGTAGAGCAGCCTCTCCCTCCTGACACATCAAGACTCTGCCACTTTCGTTCAAAAATATCTGGTTGTGCTCCACAACTGAGTGCTCAAGATCATGAGCAGCATTATAGTGCCACTCATATGCACTTTGGAGGTCCAAGGAAAGTGTAAGGCATAATTGACTGTGAGGATAGCTGCTATCATCTGGCACATGTAATGATATGATTATTCTTACATTGAATATTGTAGACCATATGAAACACTAAGGGCTCATAAGAATAATCTTCCCACCACAATTTTCTCTGAAATCCTTTCAGTACCTGAAAAAAAGACTACACTAGCAGAATATAATATTCAGCCATAATGCATGGATGAAAGCATGATGTCAACAGGAAGGTTTTACTTTTCTCAGCCCCTGGAATGCCTTTTACCATGAACATTTATTTTACAGATGAGATGGACAATTACAAAAGAAAAGGACAAACATTCTAGGAGCAATAATTTTCAGGTAAATGTGAAGACATTTAAACTAGACTATGTGGTTGGAATATCTGAGGAACATGCAAAAAAAAAGTCAACTGAACCTAAAGAAAACCCAACTGAAAATACAAAATCATTTAAAAAGTTTACTACTTAATGTGAAAAGAATTAAAAATAAAATGAATGAATGGCAACAGTATTGATGTGGGACTATGACAGTGTGGGAATTACAGAGTCTTGGCAAAATGAGAGTGATTGAAAGGAATATAATATTAGTGGCTACACATGATTCAAGAGAGACAGACGTGGATGGAAAAGAGAGGGTGTGGCATTGTATGTGAAAAATAATTTTCAGGCCCACATCTTCAAGATGGAAGAAGGAGACACATCAGAATCACTGTGAATTAAGTTAGTGAGGAATAAAGAAAAAGGTCTGGTTATTGGAGTTTGCTACAGGCTGCCAAATTGTGATATTTTAGAAAATAACATTATTTAACCAAATAAGGCATATGTGCAATAGGGAATACGTAATGGTCATAGGTGATTTTAACTTTCTGAACTTTGATTGGGAAGCCCCTAACAGGAATACAAAAGAGGAAACAATGCAGATGGCAAATGACTGTTTTTTTACTCAGTTTGTCTCAAGCTCAACACGTGGTGATGCCATTCTAGATCTTATCTTTTCAAACAATAAAGACAGAGTAACAAGAACAGAAGTTACTGATATTTTAAGCAACAGTGATCACAACATGGCAAAAGTTGAGATAATCTTTGAAAACACACAAATGTACACCAAATCAAAAACTTATAGCTTGAGGAAAACAGTCTTTATGGGGACGAGGAAGTTTCCACAGAACATCAAATGAGAAAACAAAAACTCTGCAAATGACGGTGTCACTTTAGAGATCTTCTGATCCAGGCTCAAAATAAGTTTATTCTTAAAAGCAATAAAACAAAAAGACTAAAGAATTGGTCAAAATGGATAAATAGGAGTATTATTAAAAAATTAAAACTGAAAAGACCACTGTATAAGAACATTTTTAAAACAGACAGATAATTCTGATGTAGAAGAATAGCAGAAACTACAGCAAGAGATCAAATAAAAACATTCAAAATGTCAAAACAGAAACTGAAATAAAAAATGCTGGAGAAGCCAAAACAAACAACAAGCAATTTCCTCCGTATTACTCCAGTAAAAAGATGATAAAAGAGAATTTAAGAAACCTTAGAGGAATAAATGGTGAAATCATTGAACATGAGAAGGAAATAGCAAATGAACTGAACAAATATTTTACTCAAATATTTATAAAGGGAAAAACAAGTTTGATGCCTCATGAAGAAGTACTGTAAAAACAAACTCTGAGTTCATAGATTTTAAAATAGAACAGTCAGATGTGCTTCAAGCCCTCAATAAACTAATAAAACCCCTGAACCTGATGGGGTTGTTCCAATTGTATTGAAAGAAATTAAAGATGTCATCTATAAGTTCTTATTAGGTATATTTCAACAGTCACTTCCGAAAGGAGAAGTACCTGAGGACTGGAAAGTTGCAAATGTGACTCCAATCTTCATTAAAAGACAAAATGGATCATAGTAATTACAGACCAATTAATCTTACTTCTGTGCCATGCAAAATAATGGAAACTATAATAGACAATAAATTGGAAAAATACCTAAATGAAAATAATATTCTAAATAACATGCAACGTGGCTTTATAAAAGGTAGATCCTGCCAAACCAAACTTTTTAGATTTTTTTGAAGAGGCAACAGGAATAGTTGACAAAAACAATTTGATATAGTCCCACACCAAATATTAATTCTGAAATTAGAAGCTGGAATCAGAGGTAACCTGCAAAATCTGAAATCTAGTTGATTAACCAGCAGGAGAAAAAAGGTGCAGATAAGAGGAGAATGCTCCACATGGAGCAAGTTCATCAGTGGAGTCCATTAGGGGTCTGTCCTTGGAACATTACTTTTCTGATTTATATTAGTGGTATTGATTCTGGTATAGCTAATAGACTTATCAAATTTCAAGATGAAAATAAAACTGGAGGAATGGCAGACACTGAGGAGGCAGCAACACGAAATTTAAAATGATCTGGACAACCTTCAGAACTGGATGAACACCTGGAAAATACAGTTTAATATAGAAATGTGCAAAGTGCTACACATAGGCAAAAGGCACATCAATTATAAATACAAGATGGGAGACACTGTCAAATAGGAAGCAACCTCTGAAAAGGATTGAGGGGTATATGTTGACACAACATTTTTATCAACTAAGTAATGCACAGAAGCAAATAAAAAGGCAAATAAAATGTTAGGCCATATCATAAAAAAACTTCAAGTCAAGCGACGTTATGCTGAAACTATATGATGCACTTGTAAGACAGCATCTGGAGTATTATGTGTGGTTCTGTTCATCATGGTACAAGAAAGACATAGCAGCACTTGAAACTGTGCTGAGGAGAGTAGCCAGGTGCATCCCAGGACTTAAGGTCATGTTCTCCGACAGACTCAGAGAATTTAACCTGCTTAGTCTCAAGAAGAGGAGACTGCATGGGGACCTAATCCAGGTATTTAAAAATTTCAAAGTCATTAATAAAGTAGATTCAGTAACATTCTTTTGGCTTAAGGGTGAATCATGTACTTGAGTACATCAGGGAACTTGAGGAGAAGTGCATTTAAAACTGATGCTAGGAAGTATTTCTTCATGAAAACAGTTGTGGGACTCTGGAACAAACTACTGATACATGTAGTTGAAGCAGAAAACTTGACAACCTTTAAGAAAATTCTAGATGAGAAAGGACAGCTTAGCTATTAACTAAACAAATGGGCTTGATGGACTGAATGGTCTCCTCTTGTTTGTCATAGTTCTTAGGTTTTTATGTTCTAACACTCAACAGTCAAAATAAAACTAAATTTGAAACTTGAAACAAAATCCGACTACCAGGGAAATTTGCTGAGGGATAATGTGCATTGTGAATGCTGGTATATTCTGTGCACCACCAAGGCATGTACAGCCACCCTAACCACGACACAAACAGGCAGGACACAAATTGCCACACAGCATACCTTTATTTACAGGTGAGGAAGCACTTTCTTCGCTCCCCACAAGAGAACAATGTTCACAAGTTCACAAGACAAAAACACAGTCCTTTTTCTTCTTCCCTTTCTCCTCTCCTCTCCTCTCCTCTCCTCTCCTCTCTTGGCAAGTTTTGTCTACTTCCTCCCAACTCTGGCTCTTTGAATGGAGTGTGGCGGCTCCTTTATTCAGCTCCTGGGAATGCTCCAGGTGGCTCATCAGCGTTACCTGGAATCATTCCCAGGTGTGGTTGAAGTCCACTGTAAGTCTCTACAGCTCCCACTGCTGGCCTCCATAGAACCAAACTGGGCTGTACCAAATTTCAACTCCCAGAGTGCCCTGTGGGCATCTGTGGTGCCACAGCTGCCCAGGAGGGCTGCCCTTTAGCATCCCAGGGGAGATAATCCTCCCATCCAGCTGGCACCCTGGCCTGGTAATGGCTAAGGCCGCCCATCACAATTAATAGAGCAATTCCTGTTATGTCATCAGTGTGATCATCAAAGTCATGTGACTGGCAAAAAGTTCTTGTGTAAATAAAAAAATTTAAGATATTAATGAAAAACTATTTTTTTTAATTTTAAGCAGAACGTGACAAAAATACCAGAAATTGATATCTCACATTTCAAAAACCCATAATATGCAGAAAAATATGTATAAAAGGTTCTTTAATACTACATTCTGTGTGATGCTAGTCAGTAATGTTATGTGACATGTCTTTTGTTTACAGTGTGTTTATCCATGCACAATGTGATTTATTTACTTACAGTATTCATGTTCTAAATTACTGCATTCTTTGTAGCTAATTTATTGAATATTCTATAGTATCAGCATAAGATTTCAGTACTTGGATAACACTGGAGGACTAATAGGATATGTTGTTCACTGTGGGGTATTTTGAACATAAGTCACACATACAGTAGAGGTGCATAGTTTGATCTAATTCCTGCATCCTAAGAGCCCAACCTTAGATGAAATTCATTACAAACTTATAGAGATATCTGATCCAACAGTTCTGTCATAGTAAAACAATTGTAAATTGTTAAGGTACTTTGCAAGGGATCTGTTGGACCATTTCCCTCACAGCATTGACCTTGCACCAAGCGTCTTCCAAGCCATTAGTTTGTTGAAAGTGTACTATGTTGTAAGTGATTTAAAATGATAGTAATAAACATAATACTGTAACATCTTGGCTTAAGCAACATGAGAGTGAGTTGTTCTGGGCTTACAGTGCATCCGGAAAGTATTCACAGCGCTTCACTTTTTCCACATTTTGTTATGTTACAGCCCTATTCCAAAATGGATTAAATTCATTTTTTCCCTCAGAATTCTACACACAACACACCATAATGACAATGTGAAAAAAATTTACTTGAGGTTTTTGCAAATTTATTAAAAATAAAAAAAAACTGAGAAATCACATGTACATAAGTATTCACAGCCTTTGCTCAATACTTTGTCGATGCACCTTTGGCAGCAATTACAGCCTCAAGTCTTTTTGAATATGATGCCACAAGCTTGCACACCTATCCTTGGCCAGTTTTGACCATTCCTCTTTGCAGCACCTCTCAAGCTCCATCAGGTTGGATAGGAAGTGTCGGTGCACAGCCATTTTAAGATCTCTCCAGAGATGTTCAATCAGATTCAAGTCTGGGCTCTGGCTGGGCCACTCAAGGACATTCACAGAGTTGTCCTGAAGCCACTCCTTTGATATCTTGGCTGTGTGCTTAGGGTCGTTGTCCTGCTGAAAGATGAACCGTCACCCCAGTCTAAGGTCAAGAGCGCTCTGGAGCAGGTTTTCATCCAGGATGTCTCTGTACATTGCTGCAGTCATCTTTCCCTTTATCCTGACTAGTCTCCCAGTTCCTACCGCTGAAAAACATCCCCACAGCATGATGCTGCCACCACCATGCTTCACTGTAGGGATGGTATTGGCCTGGTGATGAGCGGTGCCTGGTTTCTTCCAAATGTGATGCCTGGCATTCACACCAAAGAGTTCAATCTTTGTCTCATCAGACCAGAGAATTTTGTTTCTCACGGTCTGAGAGTTCTTCAGGTGCCTTTTGGTAAACTCCAGGCGGGCTGCCATGTGCCTTTTACTAAGGAGTGGCTTCCGTCTGGCCACTCTACCATACAGACCTGATTGGTGGATTGCTGCGGAGATGGTTGTCCTTCTGGAAGGTTCTCCTCTTTCCAGAGAGGACCTCGGGAGCTCTGACAGAGTGATCATCGGGTTCTTGGTCACCTCCCTGACTAAGGCCCTTCTCCCCTGATTGCTCAGTTTAGATGCCCAGCCAGCTCTGGAAAGAGTCCTGGTGGCTTTGAACTTCTTCCACTTATGGATGATGGAGGCCACTATGCTCATTGGGTCCTTTAAAGCAGCAGAAATTCTTCTGTAACCTTCCCCAGATTTGTGCCTCGAGACAATCCTGTCTCGGAGGTTTACAGACAATTCCTTTGACTTCATGCTTGGTTTGTGCTCTGACATGAACTGTCAACTGTGGGACCTTATATAGACAGGTGTGTGCCTTTCCAAATCATGTCCAATCAACTGAATTTACCACAGGTGAACTCCAATTAAGCTGCAGAAACATCTCAAGGATGATCAGGGGAAACAGGATGAACCTGAGCTCAATTTTGAGCTTCATGGCAAAGGGTGTAAATACTTATGTACATGTGCTTTCTCAATTTTTTTATTTTTAATAAATTTGCAAAAACCTCAAGTAAACTTTTTTCACGTTGTCATTATGGGGTGTTGTGTGTAGAATTCTGAGGATAAAATGAATTTAATCCATTTTGGAATAGGGCTGTAACATAACAAAATGTGGAAAAAGTGATGCGCTGTGAATACTTTCCGGATGCACTGCAGATGGACACTTTAGTATTATGGTGGAACAATTGTATGGACCAGTTTGTTTAATTACTTCGAAAACAAAATCTTTGTTTGTAATGTACAAACATTTGATTATATGTAGAAGCATACAACATCATATTACATTACATGTTTAACTAGGTATCAATTTGTATTTGTGTGGCCTCTATAAGAAATTGTTTGGACACACGGGCACTTATATCACATTTGTGATGGACAGGTGTACCTCTAGGTGCTTTCCCCTACCCTGTATTCCACTGTTAAATATGCAAGTTTAGAAAACAATAAAACCTGGGAAAATCTAATAAGTTAAAAACAAAGATGACATGGGAACAGTAGCTATAACAGAAAACAAGAATTCTTGATTAGTCGGTGGGCACATTGAAAACATGCCACTCGTGAGTTGAAACAATTATCCTAAAGTACTAGTTCCTGTGATCATAGTTTTGCTTGTTTTTCAGTGTTATATTTAATTAATTCTGATTTGAAAATGTGGGAAATTGCACTTGATATTTCACCATGCAAGTGTTAAAATCACCCACATCCCACATGGAAGCATTTCGGTTTCTCCTTCTGTGACATTTTTCCTCCTGTCTTTTTTACATATCCATTCCTCTTGTACAGGCATGCCAATCCTGACCTTATATGACATTTAAGTGATGTTACTTTATTCAAATTGCAAAGAACATACAGTATACTGTACATACTTCTTACCTAATTATATTCAGAATTCATTTGCCTTCACAAAAAGATACAATCAAATTAAATTTATATGCAATTTTAATGAATATGAACGTCCATGAGTTAGTCATTCAGGAGTAAAGATTTGAAAATATTTACAAACATTTGTGAGCAGTATGGTAGGGAACAAATTAGTGATACTGCTTAATCACAGATCCAGCATTTTAAGATTGATTTCAACACTCAAGTGTTGCCTGGATGGAGTTCCCATGCTTTCCCTATATCTGCATGGGTATTCTTCCAGGTACTCCAGTTTTCTTCCCACATCTCTAAAGACAGACCAGTTAGGTTGATTGGAAACTATAAATTGGCCTTGTATGGGTGAGCAGAACCTGTCATGGACTGTTCAGTGCCTTTTACCTAATGCTGCTAGTTTCCCCATGAGCCTGAATTGGATTAAGTGGGTTTGGGAAAGTTATGTGCAAAGGTTTGATAAATAAGGATCTAAATGGCAATCAAAACAAAGGTTAGTGAAGGACACAATATGGAAATGAATTAAACTTGTTTTCTGCTTCACATTGTTCTTCAGCTTTGGCTCATCATTCTAAATTTGATCTGTCCTTGCTGGTTTTATTGCAGTAGATGTGTACTAAGTTTACTCACGTTTTTGCTCCACCCCAAAATTTAATTTCAGGATGAAGAGCCAGCAATTCATTTTTGCCAGCAGACACTCCTGTACTACTGCATTAATTTTGTTGCCCTTAATATACTATTATGCAAAATTCAGTGAAGAAATGTAAAGCTCACTTTCTCAAACTATCAAAACCTACAAAAAAATACATTTGACTTTTAGATGCAGAAATGTATATTTAATTTTCCAAGGTTCTTGGAGAGAACTTGGAAATAGCTAATGAACATAAATATCAATGAACCCATATTGATAATAATCTTAATTGATGGTAGGATAGATGGAGTGATGAAATACTAACACTGAAAAGTTTCACTCTGAATGCAGCCAAAGCTTATTTCTCCTCCACAAACTCAAATTGTTCCAAGCAGACAGAGACATCATGTCATCTTTTTATTGTGGTGAGATCCTATCTGTTATATTAAGCTCCATTGCCTGGTCAAGTGGCTTGACTAATCAGAATCTGAAGAAGCTCCAGAAGGTTACAAGACAGGCAGCCAGATTTATTGGAACTGGTGTGAATGGTCCGGTAGGTGTCTGCTAGGGGTGACGCTGAAAACAATGATAATATTCACCCTTTACATGTAACATTTACCATCAGTGATTTAGGAAGATTTGTTGTCTTAAAAACAATGGCCATGGGATGTTTTTTCTTCCTAGTGCCATATTGTTTTCACAAATGATTATTGCTAGCAAAATAAGAGTATAAAATGGGGGTAGTATATGATTCATATGTACAGGCAACAGATCTAGGCAACTGTTTTTAAACTAAGCCACACCAATTCAGGATTGTGCAGGGGCCAGGAGGAAGGGGAGTCCTATGGGCAAAAGCCTATTCTAACAATACTGTGTGCAAGACAGAATCTAACCTTGAATAGTGCTGGAGGTCTGCCTATTGCAGTATCCACTCTTACACACAAAGGGCCAAGTTTAAATCTTCAGTTAACTTAACACACATCTTTGGAATATGGGATGCTGGGAGAAATCAAAATATAATTCACCTGGAAGCTTGTTTTTTAGTGTTTTATTCTGAAATGCTCAGTATACATGCAATCAAAACACTGCTTTCACATTTTCTTATGTAAACATGATTAAGTAAACACTAAATTTTATTTTAATGTTAATTGTAATGTAAAGTATCTTGTGATCTAAGGAATTACATAAAATGTTCAACTCACTAGTTAATGTTGGTAGGTGCTGTTGCAGTTAGCACGGCTGCCTCATAATTTGTGAAGACTGGGTTCAGACCCCAGTCCAGTCACTGCTTGTGCAGATCATGAATGTTCTGTCCGTATCTCTGAGTATGTGAGTGTGTACGCGTTTTCCTCAGGGAATGCTGGATTTCCTTCCAAAGATTCAGTTTTAGCTTAAGTGGAGACTCTAAATTTGCCTATTGTTGTTGTGTAGCATGTGTGGTACAACTGAGTAATGCCCCCTCCATTGTTGCTTCCAGCCTTATGTCATGGGGTGGGCTCCGCAGCTGCAAACAGAAACTTTCAATCAGCAGTCTCTGTAAAATGATGGATAGACACATAATGATTAGTTCTTAAAAAGCAAACAATTTTTAACCAGCCAACACTGGCACAAACTACGAGGTTTCATACTTGTCAGCTAAAAATAATTTGTGTTTTGATAGTGTAGCTAGCCATTTTATATAATCTTAAACATTATACACCACCAGTCAAAGTTTGGACACACCCAGAAATGTTCATGTTTCTAATAGAAATGTATACTTTTTAAAATCAAGATACCATTAAAATTGATTTTAAATATATAACCAAGAGATTACTAGTGTTTCAAACAGTTGTTACTGTTTGAAATGACAAATTTTTTATTTATTATTGAGATATGACTGCAAAGCCCCATATCATTCCTTCAGTGTCCTAATGGTAAACAGAGAAACAGATAAAAGACAATTTCGGGATGCTGGCCTTACAGAGGCAGAGTTTCAAAGAAAAAGCCATGTCTGAAGGTGGCAAAAAGAAGAGATTAAAATGGGCAAATGTACACAGAAACAGGACAATAGATGACTGTAAATGCAAATGATGGTCAGCATCCTGGAATCATCTTTCGACTGTTGCAGATAACACTGGTATTTGGGTGTATTTAAGGAAGAAGCCAACTGAGGACATGTACGTTGTTTGTTTCTTAAACTATGGACTCTCAAGTGCTTATCCACTTATTCAATTGTGCATCTGGGTATTCCCCTTATTTGTCTATCCTGGTTAGATCCAGTTTGCCCTCTTCTCTCAAGACAGTAAAAGATACCTTTGCATGAAATCTCAATTTCCTTGGCAGTCCTTCACAAGGATCAGCTTTCAACCATTTTCGGCTATAAAAAGACAATAGAATAACATGTTGTTGAAAAGGATGTTTCATTTTGGCAATTTTTGAACCCAGAATTTAACTCAGGAGTGCCAGTGCTGTGCAACCAAAGTAAACAGCATAACTGGTTTCAGTGGTGTTAATGTAATTAGGAAGATTTCTCTAATAGCCAATTAGCATTTATGTCTGACAAATTAAGGATTAATTTAAGGTATGGCTTCTGAAAATTGGGCTTTGCAGTCATATGTGAATAATAAATTAGACATTTCAAGTAGTAATAGCCATTAGAAACAATAATGATGTCTTGGCTATACTTTTACTGTCAAAATCTGGGTGTGTCCAAAATGCGGAGAGTGATTCCAATATACTACTGTATATAACTCTATTCTAAAGGGTTATTAAAGTGAAAAAAAAGAAACATCTAGAGCTTCCCTCGTAGAAAAATCTAGAAACGTCCACATATGACACCGCCCCATTTGACTTTTGTTACAATAAAAGAACCCGTAATTTTAAAACACTAGCCAGCTAGCATCACGCTGTCTTCTCCCATGCAGCAGCCTCGCATCTCGACCGACTTCAAGTAAAGAAGTGACGCGCTTTGAAGTAGGCGCCCAGTCCTTTCTGCTGGATTTCAGAGCGCGCGAGTTGTCGATATGCGCACGCGCGGAAAGGAGTGTGCAAATGCATTACGTAATGCGCCGTATGTCCTGTACTGGGGACAAGGATAGGTGCTGGGGGTCATTTAGTCAGTGACATTTAACTTTTCAGCGATCTGCCAGGTTTGGATGCATAAAGCAACCATTCACTGATAACGCCACTCCTATCAAGTGTTATCATCCGAGTCACGATTCTCTTCCTCTCGTCTATACATTCTAAAATCCAGCAGTTTGTACTGCCGGGCACTGACTTGGGCCACGTTCGACAGTGTTTGTGAAACTGCATTACACTCAGCGTGATGATATCAGCAGTATCGACTGCCGCACCGCTTCTGTTCAAAGAATGCCTCAGCGTTATGTACGCGAACTGCAAACGAGCTTAGTGCCTGAGACTTGCACGTACACGCTAAAAAACAAAAAAGAGGGTCAATTCTCGTTGCTGCCATCCCCCGTCTTCCAATTACATAAGCATTCTGGCAAAAAAGGCAGCATTAATCGACGACGAAAAAAACACACGGTATCACGCCCATACTTTAACATGTGAAATTATATTTCTGATGCGTTTTCACACGAGAATACTGACCTCTCCCACATTTACTGGACATTTTGATGTTCTCAAAAAATGACATTGGGAGGTTAAGGGGTAGCTGCCAATTTACTTCGGTAATTACGGTAAACGCTCAACAATACTGCGAGCCAGATCTGTCAACCCAGTAATTTGAAAGGGGTGAATTGCGGCAAGGACACTGTGCGGCGAGACCTCGGAACAGCTCAGGTTTCACACACTGGAAGAAATGCACTAATTTTGAGGAAGTCAGATATAAATTAATAGCTTAAATATGGTCGACCCTTAAAGTAAAAAGCGTGTAGCAGTGCGGTATGCAGGCTTTGCACCTTTTGTTTTCGGGCAAAGTGGTGAAATCCGCGGAATGTACCATTTTGCAGGAACAGCTCAAGATCTCAACAATGCACTAACAATATGAAAGAGAGGTGGGAAGGGATTATAATGAGAGCGATGATGGAATAAAATGATTGCAGACTAACAAGCAGGTAAGTACCCCATGCATCTGCCTAGCTGATTTTTCTGAATTTTTCAGCCTGTGGGGTGGGGACTCGGCTGTGTGGTTTCGAAATACAATTTTTCTACCTTCTCAATTTCCTTGCTCAGTTTCTGCTCTTTCTGGCTCTACTGTGCCAGCTGCGAGCCCCTCCTTGTTTTCCGTGTTGCAATGTTTACATCCCGCATCTATTACACTGCGGTCGAGCATTGCAGCGCTTAGGACGTATGGACTGGAGCCGAAGCCTGTGCGCGTCTGCTAGTTCCGAGAAAATGAGTCCCTGCAGTGTTGCGGCGTTTTTTTTAACCTTGCATCGGTACAGGTAGAGAGGCCTGCGCAGACATCTCCATATTAAAAAGAAGAAGAACCCTTTGAGAAAGTTGCGAAGTTATTTGCTTAAATTGTCAAAACACAGTTGGCAACGCTGGGACTAAAGTGATTTCAGTTTCCCAATAGGTCCTTGCAACGGGCGACCTTGGTGAGGTGGGGTGCCGGTGCCCGCCCCCTCCCCTGTGAAAATGTGTTTCTTTTGCGGGAATATTGCTCAAGTTTGTGAAAGGTGGAGCGGAGGCATTAAGTACTCTCAGCTTCTCAGATGAGCGAATCACACTAAGTTCAAAAGGTTTTCTAATTACACCTGCTATACACGTTTTCCGAGCGATTTATTTCAGTCATAGAGGATGGCTGTGCCCGTAGATCTTATGTAACCGAGCGTCAGCCGCGATGCAGTAATAATCATCTCAACTCACATGTGCCAAGCCTCCGGTAGCCGGTGCGGCGGCATGTTTTTCATAAAGCCTTGTACCGGTTTCCAAAAATTGAACGAAGGCATAATGCATAAACACCTGTGTGGAAATGACTTGGATTGTCTTGCTCGAAGTCGATTTGCGTGCTTCGGAGCGACAGTTAACGGACCCAATTCCAGGTTCTTCTGTGTTTTAATGTTTAACTCCTGGAGATCAGTGCCAGTAGTACATACAAGTATCAGGTGCTCACGTTGAAAGGCAAATGTTATCTGTGCCATTCATTGCGTTATTTGCTTATTGTTTTTTTTTTCTATAAATAAACCTCCTTGCATATACCCCATTTGTTGGCATGTTTTTTTGAATTGCTTCGGTTTTAGGTGATCATTTAATTGGGTTTTCTAGACCACGTAAGTTAACTGGGTCGTTTCTTACTTTGGCCATGCTTGCTTACTTAATTTGCCATATATATTTAACATAAGGATATATAGTTTCCACGCGGCGAGTGTTGTTTTTTTAAAAAAAAAAAAGTATATGTATAGTACATTTGCCTTGCTTTTGAATGGTAATCCATACCAAGAAGATATGGTGAAAAATGACCGTATTTATCGGTACTGTCGTCTAAATGAGCGGTACAGTAAAGGATGCTACATTAAGATTGGTTCACCATACCATTTATGAAAGTTGTATATATTAGTCTTATTTTGCCAGTCTTCAGGTTTAGTGTGCTCCTTTTTCTATTCCGCGTACACCACAGTTCTCACAGTCAACGGTGAGCGACCACTGCGACGTGATGAACCACAGCCAAGTGCAAATAATTGAACCAGTTAACTGTTAACGGCGCGAAACTGCAGTCTTACCGTCGGTACAAAGAAGAGCGTAGAATCCGACCCGATTAAGGGCACGGGTGGTCGCGATGTCCTTCAGTACCCCGAAAAGCATGACATGCACTTTTGCCTCTGATACACGGTGTCTTTCTTTTACGTGCTGAACGTCATCAGTGTGTTTGTAGAGTATTATGATTTCATTAGTGTGTTCCTGAGTGGAATTTTATTTAGGTTTGTACTCTGGTACAGTGACTGGTGATTCCAATTTGAAGCCTTGTTAGGTTTCTTATTCTTGAAACATCCTATATTAGTTTTGTTAAATAAGTTCCTGAGTAACTGGCATAAACATCAAGAAATTCCAACAGTGCTACTCTTCAGTACCGAGCCATGGCTCCTGAATTGCACCTTCTGGTGCAGATACTCTCAAATCAGTGGCTGCTCTTATTTGCTCTTGGATGGAAGCTTTAGTTTTTAAAGTCAAGAAGTTTTGGGTTTTTTAAAGGTTGGCATTTACTTCACTTGAGGCAGACAGTTATAGTTGTAAAGCACAAATTGATTTTTGTTCAGTTAACTTTTTTTGTGTTCAGATCACAAATGACAAGTGCTAAAATATCTGAAATTCATTTTTACTTGTTTTTCTTGGCATACAAAAAGCAGATCATTCTTGACCACATTCATGCATGAAACATATTCTACACATATTACTATAAGGAACATTTTAGGTTGTTAAGAGAGTCTTGACATGTCTGTTAAACCAGCATGGGCATTGAGTCCACATTACAGATAAAGGTAGCAGATTGCTAACCTATATAGATATGGATATATTTTCATCTTCAAACTCAAAAAAGAATGTGTGCCAGAGTGAAATTGATAGTGGGTTTTGTAAAGAGGGGTGTGGTAGCTGAAACCTGTTTCTTTTTATTTTTCTACCTGTTGTCATTTGTTTCTTTTACTCTTTCCATGTTTTGTTGTAACCTGTTTGTTGAGGTTAGGGTCACAGGGAGCTAAAACCAATCCCAGCACCACTGGGCCCAGGCTAACAAATTCTGGATCTGATGCCTGTGCATCACAGCATACACTCATACTGGACCAAATTATTAACTTGACATACACTGACTGTGTCAATTTCCTGCAATAACTGCATTAATTCCAAAATCTGTCACCTGTCTGATTGTAATTCCATATCTGCATAATATGTGACTGGTTATTGCATAAAGGCAGTCATATTCTTTATGTACATATATATTTTGGGAGCTATACACTACTTGTGCTGGTCAGTTACATTTTGCCATGTATATACAGTCATACTTGCATACATTGTTAAACTTGCTTAATTCATTTCAGGGTCTCAGGGGACTGAGCTTATCTTGGCAGCAGGTGCCAGCCATTGTACAGGGCCACAGTCCATCAGAAGACTGTTGAATGAAAGATGATCAGATGTGCCCACTTAAGAGGAAAACAAAAATGTTAATGCATTAAAAGGGTGACTTTAGTCTCCATAGAGCAGCTGCCCCTGAAGAAAAGAGTATGCTACACCTCCTTGAAGAATTTTTGTTTTTTTCATTAGATGCCTGTGTAAGAGGAGCAAACCTATCTACAAATTCACAACTTTTCTCTTTGTGTACAAGGAGGTAGCTTACTATTCTCAACTTTTCAGTCAGTCTTCATGCTGCTGTGAGCAGTGTAAAGTTTGCAGACCTGTACACTTTAGAGTTACTATTCAATTGTAACTGTCTCAGTTCAGTTCACAAGACATATTACCTAAAACACTCAACTTAAGTGCTGACACAAAGTTCACCACTGCAGTCCTGTGATTGCATCTTTATAATAAGTAAACACTTGCTGTGTTCTTCTCAGGGCATGCTGTGTTAGGGATATGTTGGTCTGGAATGCACAGTTTAAACAAGATCTTGGGCATGGTATGCATGTAGATCTTCATCTTATGGCACTGTTACACTTCATGACTTTTGTAGTATTTTCAGTTGTGGCCTTCATTTACATAATCTTAGCATTTTGGGGCAGTCTTGGTGTAACTTCAGTCATGTACTAGTCTTAAATTGTATTTGTGTATGTGTGAGTGCTGTCAACCAATGAGTGTCCATTTGAAAGTACAATGCATATGTTGTGGCCATGAGAGACAAAGGAAAGTGTGTATTTTGGGCCGTGCATACAGCAGAGAGTCTTATGTGTTCAATGTTTTATGTTTGTCATATCACACCAGGATGGATAAAGGAAAATAATAGGCTAAGACTGCAGCTGAAATTTCCATACCTGGAAAACATTTATACAGTTACTGATACTGTCGGGCAGTGAGTCAGTTGGCTGTTAAAATTGTTGTAAACTGACAGTGCTTTGAAAATTGGAACACATGCTGAAAAGTCATGAGGTAGTTGTGTAATCTGTCCTCCCCTGTGAAATTTAATTGTTTAAGTTAACATCTTCAAGGCAAAAAGATCCTCCAACTAATTGTGACATGCTCTCTGACATAAAATTATGTAGTGCGTTGCTGGCTCAAGGTGAACAAAACTAAAACATCAGTTTTTTTGCTGTTCAGTGCCTGTATAGCACACCATAGTAATTTTGTTATCAAAACAATGCTTTCTTTGGATCAAGGAATCAATAGGATGTCCTTCACATATTAGGACATAAAATAATTGTATGCTATGTTGGATACTTGGATGCTTTAAAGTGTTTCCTTTGAAAGTTTGTATTTGTGTAACTTGCAACTGTAACTCCTGTAGTGGTATTTGCTCATCTGTTGTATGAATTGGTTTCTGCATTTATCATAGCAGAGTATGATTCCAATCATGGATATAGAGATGCCACAACCCTGAAAATATATTACTTATTTTTGTGAACATTGTTGAAATGATGATCAAATAATTAGTTCTTTCTCAAGCTGCCTTGCCATAATTCAGTTATTTTTTTCTAATTTTGTACTATAATATTGGGGTGATACAGTAGAGTAGTACAGTGGTTATTGCTGTTGCAAGAGGTTTGTGCTGCTGCCTTATGGATTTGGGATTCTAGGTTTGAAACCGTGTTCATTCCTTGTTTGTGTGGATTTTGTATGTTGTCCTCATGATAGTGTGGGCTTCCTGTTTGGTACTCTAATCCTAAAGATTACATTTTAATTAACTCTAAATTGGCCCCAGTATGATTTTTGAGTGGACCTGGCAATGGTCTGGCATCCTGTTCATAACTGTCTCCTCCCTTGCACCTAGTGCTGATAGGATAGACTGCAGTCTCCCATGCCCCGAATTAGATTAAGTAGTTTTAAAATTGAGATTAAATAACATGGACACATTCGTAAATTTTTCAAAATAGACCTAATATTAGATGGTACCTTCTAAGCATCTCCATTTTCTGTCAAATATAATAAAGGGAAAGGCAACTTGGCTGCTCTCTGTCAGGAAACTTTCTTTTTATTTTTTGGTAAGCTGCTTGCATCTTGCTGTTTTGTAGCAAAATGCAAAGATATTCTGAACTCATTTCTTACCTAACATTACTTTGTGAATGTTTTTAAAACTTTAACTTCTTTAACTCCTGTGCTTTGTGGACATGTACAAGGACGTCAAAAATTATAATGCTTAGACCATTTTGCAATGTCATTTATGAATGTTGGGCATATATCAAATTTTTATTGAAACAATGTTTTCACTGCAGAATGTTGGGACTAAATAAAACTAATTGTATTTGGATAACTCCCTTTGACTTAACAACTGGGATAGTTCAAGCCTTCTTGGGACAGTTAAAGAGCAATTTGGGAGATTTCACTTAAGCAATTTAACCACATTATGCTTTGCTTTTGCATTGTTTTTTTATTCTAACATGTCTGGTTAGATTGTTGTGTGTATTTATTTTGGGCATTACTCTTTTGCATTTTGTTTGATTTAATAGTTTGTCATATAAAAGTTTTCTGTTGCTTTATTTCAGATCTTTACAGGAACTTTTTTTCTGATATTTCTGGTGTACTTTATTAACAACATCAGTGTTTGGCAAACCTAGGGTGTGGTGTTAGTTACCCAAGTCTAATTCTCCTCGCTTCCCTTTGTTGTTACCTTGGTTAGGTGTTGACTGTAGAGATTTCGAAAGTTTAAAACTGTATTTGTTAAGCATGTTTTGAGGGTATTGTGAGTTATGTAGTGATGAAAAATATTCAACAAGTGTTGTTCTGAGGCTCATGCTGTTGTGCGTGTGTGTGTTGAGTAGTCTGATTCACCTGTTGTATAGTAATACTGATTTCAATTACACCCATGCACTCTCTTTGGTCATTATCCTTTTTTAAATTGTTCCTTTAAGTGGAACAATTTCAAATGAATCTGGACACTTGAAATAAGTTAATTTATTTCTGTGAGCTGCTTCATATATAGGTTCACAGGGGAGCTGTAGCTTCTCTCATTTACATCATTCACAAAGCAGAAACCAACCCACTCCAATTTGCAGTCACCATGACAGTAACCTGCGTATCTTTGGAATGTGAGAAGAAGAAGAAATCCCTGGAAAGAACAGTTAGGTGCAGGCACTGTTTTGTACTTTTTTTTTTTTTTTTACCGTTCTACCACACAACACTAATGTACTAAATTTCCGTTTAACCTATAAACTCCGACCCATTGTTTTGGCTCAGACAGAGGGATTTGACAGTAATGCACAATTTTAGAAAACTACAGAAGATGATTGTACTTTATAGCAGTGACTGAACCAGCTTTTTGCCATTAAAAGTCCGTATTGCATGCCCTGCTACCAATTGCAATGTTTGTCTTTCTTCTTTTAAAGATGGCTAAGCTGTTATAACAACAATATCTGCCTCCTCACCTGGCCTTGTATTCTGACCGAGTAAGATCTGCCCTTCTGTATGATACATAGGCCAGGGGTCTTCAATAATGAATATGTCTGCTATGGAATACTTATTTGGAAATAGCAAAAGTGGAGTAAAAGAATCCTTTTTTTGTGTGTTTTTTTGCATTGCTCCAAAACAAGAAAACTAGGCATATTACTTTATATTTATTAACACTTTTATTTCTGGTTATTCATGACACATTCACTGACACTTTTGTAGTATTTGAAAGCTTATTCCACCACTTATGGAAATAAAAACATTCAAAGTTCATTTTTGGTAAAGACATTACTGCATGTTGCAACATATTCTGCTTTAACGTGTACAACATACATGTTTCAGAAATTCTGAAAGAATTTAAATGTCTGACCTTTATTTTGAGGGTTAGAACATGAATATTGAGTGAAGACTAATAAAGTTATAGCCAGTTAAATAAAAATAGCATAAATGGCCAAAATATTAAGCAGAGTTTAAATTATTCACTCATTTTCATTTTTATTCACTCTATGTGCTGAATCTATGATACCTTCATCTTGCCTCCACCACAGCATATCCCATGTTTGCTCATTCATATCCCTTTCATGTACCTAGAAGTCCAGCCATGCTTTCATCTCATCCTGTATTGAACTCTGTAACTCTCAACTTGCAGATGCCCCTTTTAATCTGTTAACTTCGCTCCAATCACAGCAGTGAGTACATAACTGTTCTGTTTAGTCTTCACTGGCCTGCATCTTGTAAGATTGAATGCACGATCCTGGTGCTAACTAGGGGCTTTAAATGGCCTTGCATCAGACTTTCATCAATATTAGCCTCCAGAACTACAGTAATATCTGGTCGGTTCATACTAATAATCTTATAGGTTATTTTATTTTCTTTGTTTAGTCATGGTTTTTCCAAAGAATTAGATTTTTTTTTCTCATTTTCTTAGTCATAAACAACCAAGTTAGAAACTATATACATGCAGTAACATTTAGGTGTATTCAGAGACTTGGCTCATTAGAAAGTTGGAAACTTTTGAATTTTTCTTTAGTGAGATTGGAGTTATGAAATTTTTGTTGCAATAAAGTGAAATCTAAAAATAAAAGTAATAATAGAAAGTAATTACAAAAATAGTAGAGTATATAAAATATTTTTAATAGCATTGTAGAATACCAAATATTTCAAATGAATCCCAGATAGGTTTGCTGTGATTGAAGTAGCTTTCAAAGATGGTAGATTCCAGTTCAAGTGATGTAATAATTGCGTAGAATGAAGTGTTGTTGTTTACTGTTTACTCATTTTTAGATAAGTGAGTTTTTGCTTTGTTTTTTTTTTTTTTTTTTTACTTTTACTTTTACTGTTGAAAAGATAATATAATTAATCTTGGACAATTTCAGGCTTCATGATGGGTGAGCTGGTGTGACAGAAGTTCCATCAAGCCATTATTTCAATAAATTGTATTGGGGATCAGTTTTGCTCTCAGAAACAAGAAAAAGAGTAAAATATACTCTGTATAAATTGAAATAACCTCTTAAAATTGAAACAGTAGGTTAATCAGTAATTCAAGTACCAAGAAATGTTTTTGGTTTTAAGATAGACCTTGAGTGCTTTTTCAAAGGAGGATTTAAAAAAGTTGGATTGCACACTATATTCTAGATAGCTCAATGGACTCTCCTGACAAGTTTTCTTGGTGGATTAGGGTTACCAGGTTTAAATGGAATTGGCCTACTGAAAACTGAGATTTCATACAGAGAAACATGATGGCAACAACAGTAGGCACTTTCTTTATTGTATGAAAACAAATAGAGAATAGGTGAACAAGTTCACAAAAGTTCAGAAACATTTAAATAATTTTAATAACTTGGTAACTGCTTCTGGAAATTTAAGTACAGTTTGTATTATGTTTCAAAATAACTTATGCTCTGTTGGTGATGTAGGATTTGGTTCTTTTGCACGCAGACTTTACAGTTATTCTCTGAAATAAGTAGGTGTACTGACTTAATGAATTCTTTTAAAAGGAACCAAAACATATCTGTTCAGGAAAGCTTTAACTTTCAGTGATATTCTCGGCCTTTCTATGCATTCATCTCCTCTGTCCAGGTCCTTGTATTGTTATTCTTTATTGAAAATTGTTATGTTTATTAACTTTTAGCACTTTGTATTTTATGCCTTTTTTGTTCTAATTTTAGAATTATGTGTTTCATCTTTTATTTGCTGTTAGATGCTTTGATATTGGCCTTTTATCCAGTATTATTTATTGAGCCATTTCTGTTCTTGTGTTCTCATTTTATCTTTTAGACTATTTGTGAAATGTTAGCATGGCCAGGTGTTATAAAAATAAAAGGTTCTATTATTAATTTTGAAGGAAATTAACTACACAAAAAATTTTAACCCATCTGTTTATTTACCAGACTTACTGTGTTAGTATAGAGGTACGTTGAAACCAGATAGATTCTGAATAATCTCTCTTCAGTGAATTTGGATCTAGTTTAGCTAGAGTCCATACTGGCAGGGACCAAGGAGAGAGAGTCCACAGAGTGCACACCCTTCCACACGTATGTTCAAATAGCCTAATTACTAGTCTTTGGTTTATGGAAGAAATGGAATGAACAGAAAGAATGTTGAAATGTATACATTATTCTCATAACTGGATGCAGTCTTTTATGTTCTACTGGTATTGTATATTTCCAGTACCCTTTACAGAGGGCAGGTCTGAGAATGCATTCCAGTGTCAAGCTGAGTTTTAATATGCCATGTATTGCATTATCAGTGCATATCAAAGCCACATACTGTAGTAACTGGTTTGGGATTGAAGTGCGATACATTCAGCTCTCTTTCTAGATCTAGTTTTGCATGACTATTTATTTATGGGCTTTTCACATTTTACTGTGTTTTTTATATACGAAAAAATGTTGAAGACTGAAGATACTGTGGCAGAGTAATGCGTTATGTACTCCTGCCTTGCATCAGAATTTCTTTTATTTCCTATCTAAAAATGTCAAAAATCAACCATTTTACCTGCAAATCCAAATTTTTATTCAACTTTTTTGTTATCAAGAACTCTTATTTATTTTAGGTTTAACTGGTGTTTTCTGGAGTGGCATGGTGATTAGTGCTGATGGTTAATGGATCCAGCCTCTTGGTTTCAGATCTCTTACGTGGTCACTGTCTATGTGGAATCTGCAAATTTTTCCTGTATCTGCATGGTTTTTCATGTTATTTGCCGCTTGTTCTTAGATGGCAATATTTTTCAGCATCTCTGACATCATTCTGGTGCTCTGACTTTACAACGATAAGCCAGCTCTTTGATTGTCAGATAGTAGGTGTATAGTCATTAGCTTCTATATAATTGGAAAGAGTTCTTCATGTGGGCCTGGTGCTAATTTAAAGTAATCAAATAATAGGTTATATTGTTCACCTTATTACATCCTGTCTACTGCATGTAAGAATCAGAAAAGGATCAGTCAGAAAGATATCTTTAATGCAGATGTGCCCTTATGCTTCAGTTAAACAGGTGCTCTCTTTGTAGATGGTAGTTGTCGACATTTGTAGAAGTATTCATAATTGAAAGCAAATGCCTTGCACAGAAAACTTGCACTAAAGATATTTTCTTGGAGGTGTCATGTCTCCTTTGGGTGTACAAGAGAAATAATGCCAGTGAGTCAATGTTTTCAGCATTCTATTTTAGTTATGCACTGCACTTTCCAACCTCCCATCCCCCACTCCCTATTTGTAGCAGAATTTGATTCTTGGGAATGCATTGGGAAAACCCAGAGAAGCAGTGTGAGGAGTGGTGTATCTGGGAGACCACCGTTTGGTTGACACTAGACATTGTATAGCACCTTTTTATCATTGATCAGATGGATTTTTCTGTGTAGTTGTTACTTCAGGAACAACAGTGTAGTCAATCATCCAATTAAGAGCATGGCCACCAAATAGCTGCTATGTTATCATTGTGTAATTTTAAAAAATGTTTCTTTTTTGCAAGATGGTTTCATCCTTTTCAATTTTTAAACTGACACAAGTTTACAAAGAAAGTGAAATGATTCTTAACCACCATTTCTTTTCACCTTTCTAGCAAGTCCAGTTTATTCATTGGTGAATTGTCTGTACAATGCACTTAATCTTCATCCATCAAGTGTTGTAGACCCTTCACATGTAGACTTTTGAAAGACTTTTGAAAGTTAGGTCTGCCTAATATTTTCTTTCAAACATATTCACCATGGATGTGCACAGTCAAAATTTTGTGCATCCCTTCTACTGATGAGTCACCAATCAAAAAGAAGTATTTGCTAGAGTCCACATTCTCAAGTTTGACTTGTGAAAATTAGTTTTCGTTTCTGTTAGCTCCAGCAACCTGATAAAACTTGCATTTGGAAATATTGATAATATGCCTGGGATGAGAGGCCAGTTAACAACAAGAGTAAGGTGCAAATGTGCGATAGTGCTTATATTTTTAACAGTCTCAAACAGTATGCAAACAGTGCAGGTACTCCTTCCATTATAAATAATTGAATAAATAATTCCAATAAAAATGTGTGCTGGTGGAGGTTAAAATGTCCAATAAATAATCAATAAATTTAACCATATAACAAGTTTAATATCCTAGGCAGTAATCCATCCTTTAACTTAATGCTTCCTTCAAAAAAACTGACATCTCTTCAGTTCACCATTATCCTCATGCTGAGGAGAATACATGATAAGCCAACCAACAGGCTCAATCAACCTTTTCTAGCTCGTTTCCTTTACTGCTATTACCTGACATCCCAGGGACACAGCAGGCCATGCACCTGTCTCCGGCCGCTCCAATGCATGTAAATTATTTGCGTATTTATTTTTAAAAATTTTGTCCAAAAAATTCCTCCATAGGATAGGACTCTAGTGAACAGATTTTCTTTTCTTTATGCTAAAGGTAAATTGTTATCCAGTTGCATCAAAACCACTACCCCGTTATATTTGCATAATGGCAAATAGATACTAAGCAGACTGACCCAAACCAACAAAGACAACAATCTGGATTTTCATATTTTTAGGACACAGGCTAAGTTTCAAGAGGTACCTCCTAACCACCCATAATGAGAAGTATCATCTCTAGATCACTCCAGTTTCCAGTTTGATTAGTGGCTTTGGGATAGAACTGGCCTTGAAATACACCTATCAATGCTTTGAGTGAGTTAGGTTAATTTAAGCAGAGACCTATGTACTCTTATTTTCAGTTATTTATTGTTGTTGTTGTTTTGTTTGTAATCTTATTTTTTAAAGCAGCACATGTTGAGTATTTGAAATATTAGAAATATGTCCAGCTAAGATTTGGCAAGTGTAAATAAGAAGACTCGGAAACCTGCAGCGGGTGAGCCTTCTAAATTAGGATTGCTAGAGAGATAAAAAGAGACTTTTGAAGTGAAAAGGCTGGTGTTGGGAGATCTGTGGTTTCCTTAAATTAATTTGACCTGTTCTGACTTAACCTATAATTTGGAGGGTGTGTGTTTGATTAATTTAGTGGAAGCCTGTTTGTTTTTTTTGAGAAAAAAGGATGGACAGAATATGCCTTTTAGAGATCTAAACCTCCATGATTTTCCAAGCTTAATAAATTCTGCATAAGGTTGTATGCAGTTGACTAGCATCCCTTGTTTCACCCTTTTGTGCTCTTTTTCTCTTAAACTTTGACATAGAAACAACTCATGAAATAACAAAGGGGTTTTGTAAATCTGAAACCTGTATATAGAGTGAATATTTGTAAGCTACCAGTGTGATTTACACAGCTAAACAGATTTGGAACCACATGGTTTCATTATAGAATTTTATATTTTTTTATTATTATTTTTTGCAATTCAAGAAGTGCTGTGTTTTTATACATATGTATGTTAAAGAGATTCTTTTTTTTTTCTTGATAATTGTTACATATGCATTATGTTCACTTTTACTTTAAAACTTCAGTAAAAACAATATTTGGAATTCATTTTTCTTCAAGACTGCACTGAATTTTGATTCCTTGTTTGGTCTTACATCGTGATACTGCAACGTATAACTGGCCATGAGTGAATATTGTTTCTTTCTCTCTTATAAAATAAACCTACTTTTTCAAATGTTCATCCTTGGGATTTGTTAATTGTCATTCCAAAAGCTATTCTCACAGGAAACTGTAAATGTTTTAATACAAATGGTATATCAACATCTCCTTTTGTGTCTAATGTTATTCGCGGAATATGTATTACATTACCGTTCTTGTCACCTGTTAAAATTTTACATGTTAGAATTGTTGTACCAATTTTCAATATACCTAATCTTGTCCCATTGCATAGCCCATCACTTATGAATAAATTACACAATAACATTACGATGCATTCTTCTTTCAACTATACTTTGGCCAGTGGGAGACAGGACGGTGTTAATGTTTGTAGATATTCTGTGGGATATTGTAAGTTGATGTTTTTAACTTCCGCACTATCACCACCAACAGTTTCAGCATAGTCTATTGATACGCATTTAATCAATTTGCCATGTAACTGATCAACTATTTTCACGTTAATTTGTTTGACTTCCATCTTTTCTCGCTGCTAGGATTGCCCGTGTACTTATTTGTTCTGTTGATATTCCTTGGGATAAAATTCTTCAATAGAGTATTACTTTTCTTTATTGCTTTTTTTGTGCATTTTTTTCTCTCCATCGCTTTTTGGTGTCGTTTCAACGCACAGATCTTTCTTCTTCACTAAGTCTTTGCTTGCATTCCTTTTTTTTTTCAGAATTTGCAGTCTTTTCTGACCAGCGCTTTTGTGTTTCTTTTCGTTGCGCCGCTCTTTCTGCTTCGATTAATCGTGGAGTGTCATCTTTAACTTTTCATTTTTTTTAAGTTGCTCTTTGTTCTGTGTCGTGGGATGTGAAAGTGTCTCTCTTCAAGTATGTCTGACGTGGATGTCAGTATGATATGACTTGACGTGCTGCGTGAGTTGCGGACGTGAAAGTGTCTTTCTGAAGTGTGTTGTCGCGGGATTTGAAAGTGTCGTCCAAAAGGTCTTGTCTCGTCCCAAATTTTTTTTAGAATTATATATATATATAATTACATACATACATATATATTACAGGCATGGGTCACAGAGTTAGTTGCACGATACACAATAAGGTGAGTCAAGGTTTCCAAGGAAAATTCTGTAGATGTACTGTACTTCTTATCTGCCTTCTCTATGCAGTTATAGTCTCAAGGCTTCATTCAAAATAGCAGCTGTTATTTCCACACACAAGATAGGGGCCGTGACACTGACAAACATGTGGCAGACCAGAGAAGTACGAGGAGGAGCAGGTCAAAGTCAATTAAATGTTGTAAACATCGTGCAGCAAATATGTTACAAGGCAAGTCTGATCCCACAGAGGACAACCAGTTACTTTGCCCTTGGCTAACTGTTCACCAGATGCCACAGAGCTGCTTCGGAGCTGTCTTTGCACTGCTGCTGTTAGAGCTGGCAAATCGTTGGCGACCCCAGTCACAGTAGTATATGTATTTTCCCCATATTCATTATAATGAAATTTCTGTTATAACAAAATAATATTATGGTCCCATGAATTTCATTACACTGGGATTCCACATGTATTTAATAAAGTTGGTGGAACTAACAAGCCATAGAGGAATTCATTTTAACCTTTGTGCATTTATAAATGGAAGTATAATACACAATATTTCAGTTGTCTACCGTGCCTGTTTAAAATGCATGCAATTGAATTCTCACAAGATGTGAAAAATTATTATTCCATGTTGGTGTAACTCCAACGTAGCACTGCTTTACGTTGAAGTTTGGTGTCCTGGTACTGGTAAATATTAAACTTCCTTTTATTTGAAAGAAACAAGAGCAAAACAACTAGTGATGTATGGAACTACATTAAACAATGCTTTACCTGTCTTTTAAGTGTTCACATTTACAATGTTTTAAAATGGGAATTGCAAGACAGTAGGCACAGCCTAAGGACACGTCATGATGGTTGTGTGGTATTATGTGTAACAACAGGAACCAGCCATTTCACTGATAAAACATGAATAGTAAAGGGGTGTGCAAGGCAAATAAGGTAAGATGATATGTGTTTTCATTCTAATTGAGGTATAATTGCAGTATAGAATTGTAGATTACATCTGAAAGTCCGAGATTTTAATCTAGCTGGGGCATAGGAGTAGCTCATCTAAACATAGGAAGTGAACCCACTTTAGACAGAGCCATTTACTAAATATTCCCCAAAACTCTGTCGCTCATTTTGTGAGTCCCATGTGTCTGCAAAGCTGACACCCTGATGGTTTGAGACAAAGTGTTTACCCTTTTCTCAGCATTTCTCATTACATATGGCCTTAGTATAACAGGATGGGAAACAGACTGGTATCACATACATATATGACCATCCACATGCTTAATCATGTGTTGGTATTAATTATGATCACTAGCCAACCCGCGGCGTACCATACACCGCATAATCAGGCCGGTTTTTTAATGATTTTTAAGCACAGGGAGAAAATTAACATTTGAAAAATCGGTACTGTAATAAATCAGCAAGAAAAGCAACATTGTAACAATGCACAGAATGCTATGCAATGCAAAAACCTCAAACGTTTTTCACATTGTCATTATGGGGTGTTGTGTGTAGAATCTTAGGAAAAAAATGAATTTAATCCATTTTGGAATAAGGCTGTAACATAACAAAATGTGGAAAAAGTGATGCGCTGTGAATACTTTCCGGGTGCACTGTATATAGATTCTATGACTAACACAACTTTAGAGGAATTTCAAGACTCAGATTAATACTACTGTAGTTAGTATGTTCATTACCTTTGAACCACTCCAAGTGTTTCCATTATTCTGGCACAAGTGGCACAGGATTCAGTTAAGACTAAAGATTTAGTCTCACATTTTTGTAGCACATCCACTATTTCTAAAAAGGGCGAATGCTATGACCAGTTGTCCGCATAAACAGTAGACAAAGTTAAAGTCAATATCACAACATGATGGCTCGGTAGTGTTTTACAATCTCTTATCTGCACGGCATCCAGCTATAGTAATGTATGCATCTGTACCACCAAGCAAGACCAATCCTCTTGGACAACTACAGTGTCATAGAGGCTATAAGGAGAGGTGATTCCTACAAAACAAGCATACATGCCTCTTAAAAAGTAAGGCGTTTAAAAATCCCTTCTGCATTCTGGATAAGTGTTTTATAGTTTGTGTGTTATTTAATAAAAATCATCTTTCATGCCTTGTGGCTGGGCATACAATAAAGAGTTTTTTTTTTTCCTTCCAAAGATTGCTCTGCTCAGTCTGCTCTTTCCTGTCAGCTGTGCTGATACAGAGAAAAGTTCCAACAAGTACAAGATATTTTTCATAGTCAAGAGGGAGTTCATGACAGAGGACAATATCAAGCAGTTGTCTTTTATGCTTCAGAGTAGGAATGTCAGACAGAAGAAGGAAAGTAAGTGACAGTACACTTAGTTCGGTATGTAGTCTTCAGTACTGTTTCTTGAAAACATTTAATTGTAAGGAATCATAGTACTTTTTGACCTATAAAATAGAAGTCATTTTTTTTTCTTTAACAATTTGCTAATTATTTTTAATTATGTCAGTGGCATTGTATTTTTGATAGAGTATTTGACTAAACATTCATGAATAGTATATCAATTTCGACATGAGTTGCAAACCAGAACTGGGTGGACATATGGATTGTATAGGACAGGAGTAAAGCTCAGGTATGCAGGAGTATTTGACTTAAACACTCACCAATTCATTCATTTTAGAAACCAGCTCAGTCTGGTTTCATGTTCCCTGGGTTTGAACTTTTTTCAACAGAATTAAACATAAGGCTAAATGAGAAATTCAAATCCATTGCATGACACCCTTAATCCTGCTGTACCAGTTTAGAATCTGGAGCTGTAATGAGGCAATATTAAACATCGTGCTGTCCTCCACTGACATAGCTAACGGTATAATTATTGTTTTCTAGCTTGCTCCATAGCATGCTTATATAAGGATATAACAAATTTAATTTTCAAAAACTCTTTCTCCAGCAACCAACATGCTACAAAAGGAAAAAATCAGAATGTTTATCAAAATGCTAGACCTCAAGTGCTTGCTTTCTTCCATTTGTTTTTTTGTCTAAAACAACATTACGGAACTGACTGCCTCCTGTTGATGAACACTAAGAGACCTGCTGAAAAATGTGGACTGTTCTGCCATCAACACCAAAGTGTCGTCCTACCGAACACTGATACTGTTGCATACACCTTAATACTTCCTGTTCTCCAGGCCATAGAACTGGCAACATTTTTATAAATGACAAATTTTCCTAAGAATCACCTTGATAAGGTATCACATAACAGACCACTAACAACTGTTATAAGAAGTATCTTAGATGTTTTTATTAGATTAGGGCATAACTGCCTTAAGCTAAATGAACACATTTCTTATTTTGTTGGTAAACACAGTTATGAAATCTGGTAGTTCTATTCTTGATAATAAGAAGTAGGGCTACACAACAAGTTGCATATTAATTATGGCTATGATTATAGCTGCCACAATATTCTAATTGCAAAAAGGGTCAATTGCCACATTCCTCTTAGCACTCCCGCTCTATCAGGAGTCAAAGTTTCTCAGTTACAGACTACTCTAAACAAGAAGTGAGGATTGTACTCAAGCACAGACAAATTTAGTAAGTGCAAGTGCTTTTCCATATCAGAGGCACTAATATCATATTTAGGCTTTGGATTTAGACTACATTCCCTGAGGTTGTGGGTTCAAATTCAGCCACTGACACTATGTGACCATGAGCAAGTCACTTCTCCTGCCTGTGCTCCAATTGGAAAGACAAAAAAAAATGTAATCAGCTGTATCTCAAATGTTGTAAGTCGCTTTGCATTAAGGCAGTTTCTTAATTAGAAGCCAATTCTTTGTTGTTAATTAAGCATGTTTTTTTAATTGCATTACTTGTTGGTGTTCTCATTTTGCCACACCAAGCATTTCCAAAAATGTTGAATCTTTTTTTTTTTTCCCACGAGCACCGTCAGTTTTTTGTGTATCTGAACATACACACACATACAACTTTTGTTTTCTAAATTCAGTAGAACATCAGTTTAACATTCCCATATTTAACATTTTTACACATTTTATATTTTTAGTGGTGGTGGTGATGTCTTATTTTTCTAAAAGTAACATTTGCTATTTAAAAAAAAAAGTTATCATCGTTTTTTTTTTTAATAATTTGTATATGACTTACTGTATTTCAAAAAAAGTGACACAAATATTTTAATAAGTGTGTTGTATCTTTATGGTAAAAATAAAAAAAACAATATTAAACACAGTTTTAAATGTTTCAACTAATCCATCATTTAACAAATATCATTAACAAATATTTAAGTGGTTCCCTGTCAATCGAAGTGTCTTAATACCATATATCTTCCAATAGTATCCCCGGCGGTTATTCAAAAAATTATTCGGACGGCCCGGCGTTTAAAAGAGACCTGCGGTTGTTGGAGACCGGCTATTATTCGCCTTGCAGACGGAATGGTGATGGGTAAACGGGGTTCATTTGGCAGTAAAATACGGTATGGTACTGTATTTACGGTCACAAAATGTAGGCAACAACACCGGATGAACATTTCAGGATTTAATGAAATTATCAGTACAGCAGTACGGTCTTATTAAAGCAGTATACAGTACGGTACTACCGTAAGCATGAAAAACAGGTACGGTAGCCGTCAACTTTCTTGCCAATGATGCCACCAGCAACGACCTGCACCAGTCCGAATTTCGCACGAAAGCGCTCATCAGCCCAACAAGTCCCCTGCGGAACATAAGGAAATGAAATAAGCTCCAAACTCACGCATATACGTATACATTACGACATGAGACTGGATAAGATACAATAAAATACAGTACTTACCATCTACTTGTCGTCTGAATAGGTAATGATTGCTTCGTTATTTGCGAGTTCTTCTTCATCTTCCTCTTCTTGTGATGGCAATACAGGTACTCCCATTGCTTGTTGTCGCGCAGTAATCAGTTTTATCAGGATTAACGTGTCGAAGATGGCATTTTCATGTTCTTCCCGCCACCTCTGCCCTCCCTGTGGGGTTATGATTGACGTGGAGACGAAAGGGTAAAATGTACACAAAGAAATTTCTTTTTGACTTTCTCGCTTCCTCGATAGCATCCGACGACAAAACATTTTTGACACGAAAAGGTACTTGCAGGAGGGCGGTAGCCCAGTTGGTACGAAAAGAGGATTAACGTACGAAAAAGGTGGTGGGTCATTGGAGATCGGCGTTTACTACAGACCGGCGCTTAAAGAAGACTGGCTACTATTAGAGACCGGCGTCTATTTGTCACGACATCTCTTCAAACCCGGCGTTTATTGGAAACGGGCGTCAATAAGAAGCCAGCCACTACTAGAAGATATACAGTTTTTAAGACAAGTACGTATTTCACTGTAATGCTGTTAATTGAGATTCATAAAGGCAATAATCATCAATTATTAATTTCATTACAGTGATTCACTCCTAATAGTTTACTATTTTACCCAAAGGAATGGCAGTGATAAGAGTGGGAATGGGGGAGGGAAAGCATCAAATTTAATCCTTAAGATATTGGGCTTCAATATCTCTCCATGAAGAGAAGGTGTCCTGTAGTTTTTAGAAACACTAAACACCTCTGTCTCCGGTTTTTTCATAGCCCAACAGATAAAGTGCCTCACCAGCTAGTGATAGAGAAGGTTAAAGCCTATTCAATAAAAGACCTGAAGAAAAGGGTCATTGCTTTTTGTGGCACTCCATACTATATTAAAGTACTCAGAAGAACAGCCCCTGTGGAGTTTTCTCATCTCCAAAGTGTGTATTACATCCGTTGTGATTGGAAATTGTTAAAAGGTAAACACTGCTTCGGGACAGCCAAAGCCATCTGAAACTCTAGTTGTTTATTGAGAGTGGCAAAAATTTTATTAATCTAATCATTAACATAGTGATGGGTGACCTTGCTAAATTTACACTGCCTCACGTTCATCAAAAACTTGGGAAGGTTCAGAAATTTGACAATATGTATTGAGGTCAATAAGGGAAAGAGAAACTGAACCAGGTTTGAATGGATTGTAATGGTTCAGTTGTCTTTTAAGTGGGCAAGGAAAGTGTCTGTCAACTATGCTGAACCAAAAATATTTTGTCATAAATGTAAGCTGAGTTGTGAGGCAGCAGTGCTGACCTCTGTGCCACCATGCCTCCCTGTTTGTAGTGTTGCTTTCTAGAGCCAGTTCAGTTACAGAGGAAACACATTTTCATACAGACAGAAGTCAGAGAAGTGCTGGATCTACTGTGGTCACACACAAGTCCCATATACTGAATCTCATAATAATATAAAAAAACCTTTTATAACTGATTGATTGCATGATGCATTTCAGCTTAACTAATCTAAGATACTTGCCTTGTGTGTTGTGCATCCCCATCCCACTGCAGGAAGACAGCTCTGTATAAGGTTGCGTCTGAATTATTTTTATTTCAGGAAGACACAAATTGACCTGAACTCCTTTGACAGTTAATTAAGCTTGGCTTTTGTCTTGAAAGAAGTTCAACGATAGTGTTTTCTTTAAAGAACTGTTTTTTTTTTTTTTTAAAAACGTGAGAATTAAATGTCACAACATTAGAATGTGTTGTAGACCAAAGGAGCAGGAAGAAGCACGTTCATTGAGGCTTGGCCCCCACAGATACATCTGTGGTACCATTGATAGAAGTTAATATCAGAACAGTAAAATTTGTTGCAAACAGGTACAGGAAGTATGAATTTCTTGAGGCTTGGCCCCATAAGCACAGTGCACATAAAAGTTACAGAAAACAAGAGGGAGAGCTATATAGAAAGGGGCAGACAAGGGATGCACTAGTTCCTAAAATCAGCAGTAGGGGACTGGAAATCTCCAGAACTTGTTCATTTGTATGAATGGCAATTTGTCCACAGAATCGCAAGGTAATGGTGGCTGGGTATCTGCTAGTTGAGGATGCCGCAACTCTTCATCTGGAGGAAGGGGAGCCATATCTACCAGCCAGTAAGGCAGGAGCAGCAGAACCAACCTCTTTGCCAGATGCCCATTTGTATGCTGGTTTTGAGGGTTGCTGGGTTTTTAATCCTCGTATACTCTAGCAACTGGATGATGGAGGAGTGGCACTGTACACTAAACGAGGGACAGAAGAGGGCATGGAAGAGCATAAGCTGCACACCGCCTGCTTCTGTATTGAGTACTGGCTTCCTCTTGTAGACTCAAAGCCTGTCATGCAAAGGATTATTGTTATATGTTCTTGGGGTTGGGCTGTTCCATCCAATATTGGCTTCTACGGTTCTGTGGCATCATGCTTGCCTCACAAAGCATCATGGAGCAATGATTTAAAAACTCGCACAAAAGAAAAAAAGAAAAAAAAGTTTGCCCAAGCTGGCTGCAAAGTGAATCTTCATGGTCCTATATATAAGGTGTGGTGCTTGCATGTGGAAGATTTTTGCTGTGAACAGACAACATGCGGTCAAAGGAGCTCTCCATGCAGGTGAAAGGAGCCATCCTTAAGCTGCGAAAAACAGAAAAAACCCATCCGAGAAATTGCTACAATATTACGAGTGGCAAAATCTACAGTTTGGTACATCCTGAGAAAGAAAGCAAGCACTGGTGAACTCGGCAACGCAAAAAGACCTGGACATCCATGGAAGACAACAGTGGTGGATGATTGCAGAATCATTTCCATGGTGAAGAGAAACCCCTTCACAACGGCCAACCAACTGAACAACACTCTCTCCAGGGGGTAGGCGTATCAATATCCAAGTTTACCATAAAGAGAAGACTGCATAAAAGTAAATACAGAGGGTACACTGCAAGGTGCAAGCCACTCATAAGCCTCAAGAATAGAAAGGCTAGGTTGGACTTTGCTAAAGAACATCTTAAAAAGCCAGCACAGTTCTAGATAAATATTCTTTGGACAGATGAAACCAAGATCAACCTCTACTAGAATGATGACAAGAAAAAAGTATGGCGAAGGCGTGGAACAACTCATTATCCAAAGCATACCATATCATCTTTAAAATACGGTGGAGGCAGTGTGATGGCTTGGACGTGCATGGCTGCCAGTGGCACTGGGACACTAGTGTTTATTGATGATGTGACACAGGACAGAAACAGCCGAATGAATTTTGAGGTGTTCAGAGACATACTGTCTGCTCAAATCCAGCTAAATGCATTCAAATTGATTGGGCGGCGTTTCATGATACAGATGGACAATGACCCAAAACATACAGCCAAAGTAACCCAGGGGTTTATTAAAGCAAAGAAGTGGAAAATTCTTGAATGGCCAAGTCAGTCACCTGATCTTAACCCAATTGAGCATGCATTTCACTTGTTGAAGACTAAACTTCGGACAGAAAGGCCCATAAACAAACAACAACTGAAAGCTGCTGCAGTAAAGGCCTGGCAGAGCATTAAAAAGGAGGAAATCCAGCATCTGGTGATGTCCATGATTTCAAGACGTCAGGCTGTCATTGCCAACAAAGGGTTTTCAATCAAGTATTAGAAATGAACATTTTATTTCCAGTTATTTAATTTGTCCAATTACTTTTGAGCCCCTGAAGTTTTTTGCTTTATTTGCCTCACATTTTTATGCAATGCTTTTGTTCAACACACTGAATTAAAGCTGAAAGTCTGCACTTCAACTGTATCTGGGTTGTTTTATTTAAAATTCATTGTGGTGTACAGAACCAAAATTAGAAAAAAGTTGTCTCTGTCCAAATATTTATGGCCCTAATTGTATGTTTTGAACTTTAGGTAGCATTTACTTTTTTTTTTTTTTTGTCAGGCCATTCTGGCCATCTGTGATGGGAATGTCAGCTGAGACCACTTGGAGTGTCCTGGCAGTGGCTGCGACCGTTCATTAAACTTTTTCCACTTCCCACACAATTCTGTTTTCAGAAGGAGAGTCCGAAACTAAGCTAAAACAAGAAGGCCAAAACAGTCACATATTCACATGGTTAGAGTTCGGCAGCTGTTGACCTGGGAAGTGGAGGAAAGAAAATATCTGTTTGGATTACAGTTTGAAGAAAAGGCTAAAGCCTTAACTGTGGTGGGCTATCTGTCTATGATAATAGTAGAACTGACCTTCTGAGATCTTGAGCTCCAGTCATACGGAATCGCAGCTTTATTTCTCAAAGGGTACAAAAGAAGAGGTTAGTGTTTTGGCTTTGTTTAGATCCAAGCACACTGAAGCATGCATTGTAATAGACAAACAATATATCACTTGGCAAGACAGAATAATCTGTAGTGTATGGCAAAAGAAATGCAGTGGGGGAAATAAGTATTGAACGTGTCAACATTTTTCTCAGTAAATACATTTTCAGTAAGGCTATTCGCATGAAATTCTCACCAGACATTGATATTAACTCAGGAAAATGTACCAATATAAAGAATTCACAACATTTAAGGTCATCAATAAAGGTATGTATAATAAAATGGATTGACACAGGGAAAAAGTATTGAACATTCTAAGAAAAAAAAGCAGTGCACCAAGACAAGGAGTCAGCTGAAATTGGTAAGCAGTTAGAAAGTAATTCCACTTCTATCTGCACAAATTAATATCTGCTGGGTTAGTACATACTGATGGTCTATAAAAAGATGTTTTGCTACCAAGGTGTCACACAAGAAAAATCTCATGATGGGTAAAAGCAAAGAGCTCCCTCAAGACCTTCACAACTTGATTGTTGCAAACTGTATCAATGAAAAACTGGTTACAAACATATTTCAAAACTTCTGAATCTTCCAGTAAGCACAATTGGGGCAAATTATCCACAAGTGAAAAGAACATCACTCCTCAATAAACTGTCCACGCACAGGAGCTCCTTGCAAGTTGGCCTCTGAGTGCTTGCCCCTCAAGATTCCATTACTGAAGAAAAGGTATGTTGAAGCTCATTTAAAGTTTGCTACACAACATTTGGACAAGCCTGTGAAATACTGGGAAAATGTAGTCTCCTCCGACAAGACCAAAATTGAACTTTTTGGCTGTCCATACTACACATCCTGTTTGGAGAAGAAATGGCCTTCACATCCCCTGAAAAACATTATACCAGCAGTGAAGTTTGAAGGTGGAAGCATCATGATGTGGGGCTGTTTTTCATCTTATGGCAAAGGCATACTTCATATAATTGAAAGAATGATAAATAGGGCCATGTACTGAGAGATTCCTGAAATGAACCTGCTGCCATTCACCAGGATGAGGAGGATAGAATATGGGTGAACCTTCCAGCTGGACAACAAGCCTAAACATAGAGCAAAGGAAACTCTCAGATGGTATCAGACGAAGTAAATCAAGTTGTTAGAATGGTCCAGTAACTCTCCTGACTTAAATCCAATTGAACATTTGTGGTTGGAACTAAAGATCAGGGTTCATAAGAGAAAGCCCTGAAGCTTCAAGATTTAAAGACAATCACTTTAGAAGACTTTGTCAAAATCACACCTGAGCACTGCAGGCAATTGGTTTCTTCACACAGGTAGCATCTTGAAGCTGTCATTACAAAGGCTTCTCCACTAAGTATTAAATTAGAGTGTTCAATACTTTTTCCCTGTGTCATTACACTTTATTATTGTCATACCTTTTATTGTTGTGAATTCTTTATATTTGTGGATTTCTTGAGTTAATAACAATTAATGAAGTGAATAGCCTCATTGGAAATATATTTAATGAAAAAAAATGTTGATGCCTTCAGTACTTTTTTCCCCCACTGTATGTGACCAAAGACAAGAATTGAATGAGCTGCTTACTGGTAATTATCTAAAAAAAGCTTATTTAGTATTTATTTTATTTTTTTCACCAGCCATCTGGAGTTTTTTTTTTTTCCTCTCTCTGTCCTCCCTGGCCATCGGACCTTACTTTTATTCTATGTTAATTAGGGTTCCCTAATTTTAATTCTTATTTATTTTGTCTTTTTTCTCATTCTTCATCATGTAAAGCACTTTGAGCTACATTGTTTGTATGAAAATGTGCTATATAAATAAATGTTGTTGTTATTGTTGTGTTTATAATGGTTGTTAAATCTGTTTTCATTGAAGATAAATACAATACTCATTGAAAATTAAGGGAACACTTACGTAAATCACACATCAATGAATGAAATATTCAAGAGAAATATCTTCACTGAGTAGTACTGTGTAATTCGTTGATAACAAAATAAATGGAACAGAACAGTCAATGGAACCCATAGTCACCAACTCGCTGAGCGCTGGATTCAACATCACACTGAAAATCAAAAGCAAAAATTGAAATCACAGGCTAATCCAACTTGCATGAATTTCATCACTGCAACATGTAATGTGTAGTGTGTGTGTGGCCCCCACATGCCCGAATACACTCCTGACAACGTCTAGACATGTTCCTGATGAGACGGCTGATGGTGTCCTGGGGATCTTCTCATCATCCAGGAACTGCCTACACACTCGGGCCACATGAGGCTGGGCATTGTCATGCACTAGGAGGAACCAAGGGCCTACGGCACTAGTGTAAGTTCGGAAAGTGGCTCTGAGGATTTCATTCTGGTACCAAACAGCGGTCAGGGTTCCTTTGCCTAGCACATGGTGGTCTCTGCAACCCTCCAAGGATATGCTTTCCCAGGCCATCACAGACCCACTGCCAAACTGGTCATGCTGGATGATGTTGCAGGCTGCATTATGTTCACCACTGCATTTCCAGACTCTTTCACCTCTATCACATGTGCTCAGCATGAATCTGTTCTCATCTGTGAAGAGAACAAGGTGCCAATGGTGCAGCTGCCAATTGTGTATTCTTTGGCATTCGCCAGTCGAGCTGTATGATGATGGGCTGTGAGCAAAGGTCCCACCTTCATGGAGTCTGTTTTCTGACAGTTTGGTCAGTAATGTGCACCCCATTGGCGAGCTGGAGGTCATTATGTAGGACTCTGGCAGTGTTCTTCCTGTTTTTTCTCGCTCATAGTAACAGAAAGCAGTCCTGCTGCTGGGTTGATGCCCTTCTACAGCCATGCCCAGCTCTTCTTGTGTAGCAGACCATCTCCTAGTATCTTTTCCATGCTCATGAGACTGTGCTTGGAGATACACCTGCTTGTGCCATCCTGGAGGAGCTTGACTACCTGTGCAAACTGAAACAGCTGCAGGTACTACCTCATGCTACCAGTAGTAACAAGGACACTAGCAAAACTAGAGAAGAGTAGTCAGGAAGGATACTGAAATAGCAGTTGTCTGTAGCCACCACCTGCAAACCAATTCACGTTTTCTTGCTCTTGCCTTTCCAGTGCACCTGTTGTCACTTTCATTTGCATCAAAGCAGGTGAAGTTGATTCACAGTCAGTTATTCTTCCTAACTGAACAGAATGACATCCCTGAAGCTTTTTTGACTTGGTTTTTTAGACTGTGAAAATTAAGTGTTCCCATAATGTTTTGAGCAGGATGTAAAGTTTTCCAAATTATATAATCCAGTTCAGAATTGCAGGGGGCCATAGACTATCACAGCAATATTTTTAATGGGGCATCATACAGCCCTGAACAAGACGCACTACTTATGGACTCGCTTGCGCTCACACAAAGGGTTATCTGTTTAATTATTGAAGGAAAAAAACACAAAACAAGAAATGTACCGATTTTTACATAGGATGTAAATAATGTGAAATTGAAGATAATCAATGATGATTCTAATAATAATAATACATTTATATAGTGCCTGCCCATAGATAAGTATGTTAACTTCAGGCTTGAATGTCTAAAAAAGATGATTGTACTGTTATATAGTAACTGTTCACTGACAAGTTCACAGTAAAGCATCCATCTACAAAAGCTATTTTAACGTAACATTATCTAGTTCACTTAATTCACTTGAGAGTCATTATAAGCCAGTGCTCATCTTGGCAGCTTTGGCACAGGTCTTTCCTGATCAGATCATGACAGGGCAGCAGTCCAGCTTAATTCCCAGTCATGTACTGACCCACACAAAGAAAATTTTCAATTGTAAATTAAACTTACAAACACATCTTTGGGGATGTGCAATGAAAGCCACAGAAGATTCCAGGTAGACGCATGGAGAACTTGCACTTGCCACACAGACAATGATTAGTCATGAGGTTTGAATTCAGGACTCCAGCAGCACTAACCACAATGCTACTGTGCTACCCAAATATCATATAGTTAAACATGAAACCGATTTAAAATTCAAAACATAAAATATGCATTATGTACATCCAATACACTGTAATAGGAAGAGTTCTTCAAGACAGTGCTGTATACACTAGATATTTTCGAGGGAGACCAGCTTAAAAATAAAATAATAAATTTATAGTAAATGCCTACAGGATGCTTTAGATATTTTGTTAATACAAACTAACATTAATCATGTCTCCAATGCTGTAATCTTCTGTGCCTTGAATGTTGGATCTGTGCTAGTAGTAAGTTGACAACCTTGATAATTCATGGTTCCAACTTAGCTTGTTCTTTGATTTTTCAGCCAAACAAGCACTTAGATGGAGAACTGATAAAAGCAGAATCCGTATGTGTACTGGCCTCACTGAATCTCCTTCTCACTTATCCAGCAAGCTACACACCTTTATGCAATAATTCCCGGAACCACAAAGTGATGTTGAAAATGTTTAGTCACATAAATGATGTGAAAAGGGAATGCCTTCACAAGGGCTAACTAAGCAGAATGGTGAAGGATTGTTTGGGAGAACAAACACTAAGATAACAAACACCATGCTGACTGCTGCTGCACTCACTTCCTACTTCCTGTCACATTGGCTTCCTGTTTCCTGCAGCAGCATTAAGATATTTATGTAAAAATTGCCAGAGTTTGCCAAACACTTAAAACACAACTGGTGGTCCCAGCACAGAATCATTATCCAAGTGATGGAAATGCACTGAAAATGGAAGACCACAAAGTCAATATTGTGTTTTTCTAAGAGTGCTTTTCCACATTTTACCACAGAATAGAACACCTCAGCTTGGCAGGCTCATGTACTTCTGAAACACTCTAATGCAGGTGTTATTGCCCACATTTTGATATGACCTTAGATTATATTACATATATGTATATTTATTTGTTATCAATGCTTCCATGGTATAAATGTGTAGGTTAAGGTATTGTGTTGAATACCAGGAGCATAATGATTTTCTTAAGCTGTAAAATAGTTTGCTAGAAAACAACTTGATTTTTGATGTTATATTAAGTATAAGAGTGGCCCAGTGGATTCCATGTATTTGTCTAGGTATTCCATGTTCTCCCTAAGGATTTGTATATGTGTTTTAGAATAATTGCACCTTGTCCAAAGCAGCTTATAAAAAAAGTCACAGTACATTTGTCTTTTATTTCAAACAGTTTAAGTACAAGCTGGTTAAGCAAGTTACTGTGTTCATTCCATAAGTCAGAAGCCAAAATTGTATTCTCTTTATGGCTTAAAATCTAATGCATTAACTATAAATCCATACTACCCCTGTATGAATGTGCCTTGCAATGGACTTTGCACATCCAGGATTGTTTCCTTCCTTGAACTAAATGTTGCTATGATAGCAACTGCTCTCTGAGACCATGACCTGGATAAGTAAGTTTTTTAAGTGGATACCTTATAATTGTTTGGAAAGGCTCCAGCTACACTGCGGTCCTGCCCTCTAAGTGGGTAATGAAAATGGAAGAATGGCTGAATGAATAAAATAAAATTAATTAAGAACAAAAGTTAATTTTGGAAGAGTTTACAGTAGCTGATTATTAGTTGTTTTTTCTGTCACTGTATGATTTAGAATTGTATTGCAATCAAAGTCCAGATTTTTAATTTGTTACTGATGCAGAAATCAAGTCTGGAGAAAACAAATGGCTGGGGTCTGTGGCTCCCAAATATAGCAGTAGAGCTGTATAATAAGAACTTAATTGTATTGATGTGGCTATGGAGGAATATTTCGGACAAAATTAAATAAATAAATAAATAAATAAATGCGTAAATAAATAAAAGTACTGTGAAATGTGAGCATAAATAAATAAATGTGTCATGAAATGAGAGCCTAAATAAATAAATATGTCATGAAATGAGAGCATGAATAAATAAATGTGTCACGAAATATATTTTTGTTGCTTATTTATTTATTTAATTTTGTCCGCAACATTCCTGCAAACCGTCATGAAATGCGACTTGAAATAAAACTGTCACTTTCACTCGTCAAAGTTGAGAGGGTGGGCTCTAACGCGCCCTCTAGTAACTAACTGATTGGTGAATCGATAGCACCAGAATTAATTAGAAAAATGCTTACTACTGCCAATTAAATGGATTCTGCCGAAGATATTACGTATTTCAGAGATTGAATTGAAGATTTATCGAAAGAAATTACAATGTTGGCGGCCCTTTTAGACTCCGATATAGATGAAACTATTTTTGAAATTATCGAAGAACAGGTGGAACGGACTCGACTACACTCCAGTTCAGGTGACACAGTTCCCTGCTCCGGACGTCCATCCTTTGCCACTGATCAGAGCTTGTTTGAAAAAGTAGCTGCGAATATGCACCTGACTTTATACTCGTAAAACAAGGGTCAAATACTCAGTTCAAAATATTAGTTGGCGCTGCTTTGGGCATTCCATGTCAAATTACCTAAACTAATACAGCCGTTGCAGCTTACCGTATATCAAACTGGCTCATTCGCCTTGTGATCGTCTTCTCCGATACACCATATAGATCTGCAATCTGTCGTACTTTTAAACCGCCTAACAGAAGGTGTTCTATTGGCTCAGCTGGAATGTCAAAGGATGGACTCCAGAGCAGGGAACTGTGTCACCTGAACTGGAGTGTAATAGAGTCCGTTCCACCAGTTCTTCGTTAATTTCAAAAATAGTTTCATCTATATCGGAGTCTAAAAGGGCCGCCAACATTGTTTTTTCTTCCGATAAATCTTCAATTTCTCTCTGAAATACGTAATATCTTCGGCAGAACCCATTCATCGGCAGTAGTAAGCATTTTTCTAATTAATTCTTGTGCTATCGATTCACCAATCAGTAACTAGAGGGCGTGTTAGAGCCCACCCTCTCAACTTTGACGAGTGAAAGTGACAGTTTTATTTCAAGTCGTATTTCATGACGGTTTACAGGAATGTTACGGACAAAATGAAATAAATAAATAAGCAACAAAAAACATGTTTCGTGACACATTTATTTATTTATGCTCTCATGATACATTTATTAAGGCTTCATTTCATGATACATTTATTTATTTATGCTTACATTTCACAGTACTTTTATTTATTTGCGCATTTATTTATTTAATTTTGTCCGAAATAGTCCTCCATATGTGGCATGGTAGGCGTCTGCCTTGGTACTTAACCTTAACTCTGCTTAGTTAGCAAACGAGAGAACTACTTAACGGATTTAGATTATTTTTTTTCTATAATTTGCTTGAACATTTCGGTTGATTTTGCAACTTCTCTCATCATGCTAAGAATCATAGTTCGCTTGCAGGAGCGATATTTTCACACTAATCCAAGACAGAGGATGAGGGGAGGGGGAAGAGTGACGTCAGGAGTAGAAAGCTGGGCGAGCCCTCCTCGCTGTCCTGTTTCACTAATACGCGGGCGAAGCCATGGGGGATGGCTATTAATTATATATATATATATATATATATATATATATATATATATATATTCTACGTGGCATTGATTCAACAAGGTGCTGAAAGCATTCTTTAGAAATGTTGGCTCATATTGATAGGATAGCATCTTGCAGTTGATGGAGATTTGTGGGATGCACATCCAGGCACGGCTCCCGTTCCACCACATCCCAAAGATGCTCTATTGGGTTGAGATCTAGTGACTGTGGGGGCCATTTTAGTACAGTGAACTCATTGTCATGTTCAAGAAACCAATTTGAAATGATTCGAGCTTTGTGACATGGTGCATTATCCTGCTGGAAGTAGCCATCAGAGGATGGGTACATGGTGGTCATGAAGGGATGGGCAAGGTCAGAAACAATGCTCAGGTAGCCCGTGGTATTCAAACGATGCCCAATTGACACTAAGGGGCCTAAAGTGTGCCAAGAAAACATCCCCCACAAAATTACACCACCACCACCAGCCTGCACAGTGGTAACAAGGCATGATGGATCCATGTTCTCATTCTGTTTACGCCAAATTCTGACTCTACCATTTGAATGTCTCAACAGAAATCGAGACTCATCAGATCAGGCAACATTTTTCCAATCTTCATCTGTCCAATTTTGGTGAGCTTGTGCAAATTGTAGCCTCTTTTTCCTATTTGTAGTGGAGATGAGTGGTACCCGGTGGGGTCTTCTGCTGTTGTAGCCCATCCACCTCAAGGTTGTGCGTGTTGTGGCTTCACAAATGCTTTGCTGCATACCTCGGTTGTAACGAGTGGTTATTTCAGTCAAAGTTGCTCTTCTATCAGCTTGAACCATTCTCCTCTGACCTCTAGCATCAACAAGGCATTTTCGCCCACAGGCCTGCCGCATACTGGATGTTTTTCCCTTTTCACACCATTCTTTGTAAACCCTAGAAATGGTTGTGCATGAAAATCCCAGTAACTGAGCAGATTGTGAAATACTCAGACCGGCCCGTCTGGCACCAACAACCATGCCACGCTCAAAATTGCTTAAATCACCTTTCTTTCCCGTTCTGACATTCAGTTTGGAGTTCAGGAGATTGTCTTGACCAGGACCACACCCCTAAATGCATTGAAGCAACTGCCATGCTTGGTTGATTAGATAATTGCATTATGTGTGTGTGTATATATATATATATATATATATATATATATATATATATATATATATATATATATATATATATATATGTATATGTATATATATATATATATATATGTGTATATATATATATGTATATGTGTATATATATATATATATATATATATATGTATATATATATATATATATATGTATATGTGTATATATATATATATATATGTATATATATATATATATATATATATATATGTATATATATATATATGTATGTATGTATGTATGTATGTGTATATATATATGTATGTATGTATGTATGTGTATATATATATATATATATGTATATATATGTATGTATATATATATTGTGAACGCTGGCCGGACACACGAGACGGACAACATATTTTGCCCAACACACTTTTATTTACAGTATATACAACAATATAAACAGTCACGTGCACTCACAAAACCCCAGTGCCTTCCGCACTGATTCCCCCAAGTCCAGGGCCCACAGTTCTGTGCCTTGCTTCCTGGCCGCCTCCTGTCCTCGCTCTCCAGCTCAGTCCGCTTCCTCCCGACTTCCACCAATGACTGGAGGGAGGCGCCCTAAATAAGGCTCCCGGATGAGCCCCAGGTGTTCCGCCTTTAGCCACGCCAAGCGTGGCGGAAGTGTCGGCTGTCTTCCTGGCAGCTCTCCGGGTGCCACACAAGTCTTCCCCGCACTTCCTGGTGTGGCGGAAGTGCCGGCTCCGGGATAATTAGGCACCGGGCGCCGCCTGGTGGTGGCCACGGGTCCCTACAGGGCTGGGCTTCAAAGCCCTGTACCCGAGGCCCCTGCCTAACCAGGACGGACGCCCCACTCTGTCTGGAGGAGGCACTCGCCTCCTCCGGTCCTCAAGCGCCCCGGCCGGGCTCCTGCCCGACCGGCAACCGCACGGATAAACCGCATCGGGCGCCGCCTGGCGGTGACCACGGCCCCTACAGGGAAGGGCTTCCATGCCCTCAACCCGTGGCCCCAACAGAACCAGGACGGACGCCTCATGGGTCTGGAGGAGGCACAAGCCCTCCTCACGCCCTCCTACCCCGCCGGCTCCAGCCCGGCCGGGGCCACAATATATATATATATATGTGTATATATGTATATATATATGTATATGTATATATATATATATATATGTGTATATATATGTGTGTATATATATATGTATATATATATATATATATATATATATGTATATGTGTGTATATATATATATATATATGTGTATATGTGTATATATATATGTGTATATACACACATACATACATACACATATATATATATATTCCGGCTTGATTGCAGTTATTTCTGCTAAGGGTGTATATATATATATATATGTGTATATGTATATGTGTATGTATGTGTATATAATATGTAAATAATGTGTCGGTGCTGAATGATTTTTAAAACAAGTGTCAACTTTATTCATTGCTACCAAAAAGCTTTGATCATGATGATTGTTATACCAAGTTTTTAATATCAAACATTTAATATTTTTTCTTGTATTTTTGCTAACAGCGTGAGGAGACATATAAACACAAATTTTGTTGTATTACATACAGATGACAATAAACTTTGAGTTTAAATAATATTTTGGAATTGAATTGTATTCTTGATATTATTCATTATTTGTGACTTGTATTGTTCTTAAGTGATATTATTTAAAGTAAATAGCCCTGATGCTCATTTTTCCACGTTTCCTAGTGTTTGACTGCAGTCCTTCCTGAAACAGCTTTTAATCAGCTTGTATGTACAGCATATTAAAATATTTTAAAACTCTCCCCGAATTCATCCATTTCTGTTCATGCACCCCCACACGTATAGTTGCAGATGCTTTGTAACCAGAAACCCTCCTCCACCTATTCCTTTAAGTGGCAAGATTTTTTGTAGATTGATCATTTGAATTCAACTTCAGACCAGAAGATAAGCACTTCATAACATTGTGAGTACTTTAGATCCTTCACCAGATGCAATTTCTCCACACCGGCTGTGTGTGGGCAGCACTGATAGTGGTTGCTGGTCACCTCCTCAGCCGCTGACACGCCAGACTGCCGGAATCTTTTTAATTAACAGACATGTATTTTCCGATGAGTAACTACACTCCTGGGTTCCATTTTTTTAAATATTTTGGCATCAGCAGACAGTATGGCATAAAAATTGTTTTTGACTGCGAACAATCTGTAGGGAGTAGGACTGAGAGGATTAAAGTGTTTAATTGCATTTCATTAAAGAAAACTAAGCAGAAATAAGGAGAAACACAGCAAGTCACAAAACACTAGTTGACCTTAAGCTGGTGGGTATTTAGTAAAGTGGTTGAAAATGGCTACAGTTAAGCAAGGTGCTCCTTCACAAATATTGCGGAAGGGGAAAAATAGTTATAAAAGCATCTTTTATTCAGTTGAAATAAGAACCTACATGACAACTCTGTGCTCAGATTTTCTTGTTTTATTTTTGCTTTCAAATTCACTTTCAGAAAACTTTTTAAAGCATCATTGGCTTTTCTAATTTGAGAAGCTAGGAAAATACTGATTTTTTTTTTTTGATTTTTTTATATTGTTTCCCTTTAATTCTTCAGATTTCCGCCTAGGTATGAATGAAGTGTCCTGGTCTCACTGGCTACACTGTTTGAACTTTCATTCCAACCAAGTTGTTTATAGGCAGTTCCTCCGTCTTTCAGGCAATATCTTAATCCCTGCAGAAATGGTGTTTTTGGCTTAAATGAAATTAAAGGTTTCTAGGCCAGCACAGTGGCAAACTGGTTCCAGCTCCATTGGATTAAATCTGTCTCCTTGTTTTTACTTGTTATCCCTCTGTCTTAGTGGGTTTTCTCTGAGTGCTCTTACTTCCCTCGTGCATAGGGAAAGTTTGCTGATTAAGCTTCTTGTAAAATCTAAATTGGATAATTGTGGTTAAGTGTGTGTCGCACATCATCCATCTTTGGTTCTTGCTTTGTCCGCATCATTACTGGTATAAGCTGCACCCCACTTTATGTGCCAGCTGTGTTACCCAGAAATCATTGGCCATCAGTTATAGTGCCATGTATCAGAAGTCCTATGTAATTAAGTATTTTTCTGTGTGTAAATTTTATATACAGTACTAGGGGGTTGCCCCCTGCTTGCTTCGCTCACCAACCTCCCCAGGGCCTGCGCTATGTGCTAGGTACTTCATGTCTCTGCTGCTCACGTTGTGAAGAGGTAGGCTGAATGCACCCCAAGGAGACGTGGTTGCTGTTCTGAAACCCCCTCTTAAACAGTGATACAATGGGAAACAAATAGTTTTTTTAAACCTCCTCCTTGCTTGATCAGCTGCTGGCTTGCTGCTGCTGCTGCAGTGCTTTGAACATTTAAAAGCCTGTACAGCAGCTGTCTTACTCTTTGTCTTTTATTTTTGGCCCTGGGCGTGATTAAATCTTTTGACACAAAGTCTTGTTTCGCGGGATATTCTTGATATTTTTTAGTTCATAATTTAAAAACAAAATAAACTGAAAATCTAACAATATCACATTAAAGTTTGATAAATTCTAAAGAGTGATACCAAACGTATATATGTAAGTTTTAAAATAAGCCAGATTTAAAGCGTGACATAAAAATGTCACATAAAATCGTTGCACAAAATCTTTGCACTTTTAGGCTTAGAATTTTATATATGGAGTATATATAAAAATTATTTTTTTTGGTTTAACCTTGGTGGTGTTGGTGTTTAAATTGATTGTAGCACAGCTCTGTATTTAAGGACATTATCAAATTAGTGTCATGTTACAAAGGTGATTTCAAGTTGATTCATTTAAAGCTAAAAACTGATAAAAAAAAAAAAAAAAAATTACTAATTACTTTTAATTAATCAAAAAGACTATCTCGTTCTCTTATCGCAGTCTAAAAAAATGCACCTCCATTAGATATAGCAAAAAATCGTGCTTCATTCTGTTCAATTGATTTTATTGGTTTATTTTTTCTTTCTTTCTTTTTTTTTTTTTTTTTTTAAATAACTTTGATAAGCACTTAACACTCCTCGTTCATTGATACAGCAACATTATTGATGATATGGAGGTGGACAACCTTGTGTTGGCTTTTTTGAAAATGCAAGGCTATTATTACATGTTGTGGAAATATTAAAATGAACTGCATGCTTGGCCAAGTGCATCACCCTGTCACCATACAGCTGCCCAAATCTCACTTCATAGATTATGTTAAATATACCATCACAATAGGTAATGGTAAGCAAAATAGCTTACTTTCTTTTTGAATATGTTTGTGAGTTTTCAATTTCCGAAACTTCCTTAAAAACAGGTACAAGTTAAATCCCATTATAACCAATACTGAAGTAACAAAATTTTCAGAATACTTTTTGTTGGCCTGGACAAAGATTCATAGAACATCATATTAAACAAATCTCATTTTAATGAAATGTTTTTTACACTGATATTTTTTTTTTTTTTTTTGGACCAAACATGGCCACTAAAGATGGTAATGTGATGCAAAAAATACTTAATACTGCTCCTACACTTTCCGAACTGAGTCTCGGGAACCCTGAAACAGGCCGCCCCAAAGAGAGAGACAGTCTGTTGTGAAATTTCTGGTCCCAGGCAGGCTTGGTGAGCACAGAGGTGCGACATCACACCAATAGTTGAATTCTGAGTCACTTCTCCACTGAGCACCTGCATGGGTAATTGTGTGGGGTGTGGATACCACACTGTTACATTTTCATAGCGCTTTTCAAAGTTTTCTTTGAGATGAACAAAAAAAAATGTAAGAAATGGTGTCAGTTTGCACTTAAAGAAAAATTAACAATCCTGGAAAAAGTTGATTCTGGAATTAAAAAATATGAGGTGGTGGAAGCATTTTGGAATTGCGCCTTCATCTTCATCTAATGAGCAGTTTTCATTCTGTATTTTCATACCTGTATTTCTATTAATAAAAAAAAAAGGTGCATCCATTGTCTCATTTTTATTCTGTGTTTCTATTAAAAAATATACATCTAACATCTCATTTTCATTCTGTGTTCATACCTGTATTTCTGTAAATTACATCTGTCCATTTTTATTTTGTATTTCTTTAAAAAATGACATCTAACCTCTCATTTTCATTCTGCGTTCGTAGCTGTATTTCTATTTAAAAAAAAATATAGTACATCAATAGTACATCAAATGTTTTCGTTCTGTATTCATACCTGTATTCCTATTTTTAAAAAATTACATCTGTCTTGTTTTCGTTCTGTATTTTCATAACTGTGTTTCCTTTAAAAGAAGTCCAGGTGTTCAAGAAAAATACAGGTTCTTTATTATTATATAGAAAAGGCAGGTACAGTCTCAGGACTTCATTCAGAATAGGAGCTGTTAAGGAGCCGCAGCACGGGTGATTGTCTTGCTTTAGCTTCAGATTAGAAGAACACCAGTGGGTCGAAATCACCGCTGTGGCAGACGCTGTCTGGAGAACACAGATCAGGAGAGTGTGAGGAAGAGCAGATCAAAGCCTGGTGTTAAATGTTAAACATTATGTTACAAGCCTGTTACGTGGTAAGTTTAATCCTGCAGAGGACAACCAGTTGGCTTACTGTTTACCACATGCAGCAGAGCAGCTGTGGAACTGACCTTGCACTGCTGCCATTAGACACAGACACAGTGAATCACCCGCAGGCCAAGTAACAATACCATACGTATTTTCCCCATATTCGTTATAACGTTTTTGTTACAGTAAAATAGTTTTGTGGTCCCGTGAGTTTCGTTATACAGTAACTGGATTCCACCTGTATTTGGTTTTGGGAGATTTTTTTAAGGTGTTTTGAGGAGCCAGAGGTTCAGAAATAAAGAAAAGGCTCTCGATTAAAATAAATCGAGGAGGGGGGTCTTTTTGTAAATGCAACATGTCTAAACATAATCCAAAATGAGACAAAAAGATATAGTTTAAGACCGTGTTTCTCATCCTCTGGGTAACAAACCTTTTTTTGGTAATGGGTTGCCACCAGTGGGTTGAGAGTGACTGTCCTTGGGTTGCAAATATGTGTACTAAGTTGCTGTGACACGCTCCCAGTCCACTGAAGCAATCGACAACACAGCACAATATTTTTCACATTTTCTAATTGTATTCATTTCATCAAGGGGAAAACCCTCCCCACTACTCCTCTTTTCAAACTCAATTCATGAAAGGGGTAAACCAATGACTCTTCAAATGCTGTCTGTGAGTCATTGGGGAACCTTAAAATGGTAAAACTGGGTCCTAAGACCTTAAAAGTTTAGAAATAAATCTAGTAAAACAATGAAATTCTCCCAATGTGGTTAGGCGGGGGCGGGGGTTCAATACAGATGTTGCTACTAATGTTCACTTGGTGCTTTTATCAGTGCTCTTATTTAAACTTTGTGAGTGCTGATGAAATTGTCTGGAGCAGCACACTGGCTGTTGGTAATTGTAGCCCCATGTCATCATGTGCACAGTGTTGCAGATAAAATGAGGGTGAGGATGATAAATGTTAATTATCTGCGTTATTTGCATAAAATTGACTAGCTAAATTTATGTTCTTTGAGCTTCACTCCTTTCACTTTGATGTGGTATGTTAGAATGTCTTACTCGTTCGAGCATTATTAGCAAGAAAAATCAAATAATAAAAAAACGTGTTGGCTGATTTTCTTTTTTCTACATTTTCACTGAATATAAATCAAATCGATCAAGCCCATTTTATTTTTAGGGGTATTTAGTTTTTCTTTTTGGGGAATTACCCCTAAATTTTAATATATCAAAATGTCCTATCTTAGCGGATACCTACTGCCCTAGATGTACCATTCTGCCAAGTTTCAGCTTTTAACCAAAATGAGAAATAATGATTTTGTTAGTGAGTGAATGAGTCAAGTTTGTATTATATATACAAAGTATAGTAAAAAGAGGTTAATCAGAAAGTACCCTCTGAAGGAAAACACTTTACAGGTGTGAAAGAACCCTAATTTACTTAGTTTTTCTTAATCTAGTTTTCCCAGGATGAAGCAGCGGAATTAATGTTTATTTGTATGATTATATAAATTGAAACCAATTTAAAATTTGTTAAGGCACTAATTTAAAAATACTTAAGGATCCACCTACTCACTCTAATTGTCATAGGATTGTCAAAATCACAGGAAGAAAAAGCTTCAGGCACCGACACGAGTGGCAGCCTTTCCAGCAGCTCTGTGTATGACATTAACTTTAAAGTCTTTATCTTTATCTTTCTTCATTTTTCTCTATTTTTCTTTATTTCACTGTTAACTCCTACCACTTTCTTTTATGTGGACTCGTTCCCTGGACACTTTTTACTACTTGGAGATGGATTTTTACACACCGAGACTCGTCTATTCAAGCAGTCAACTTCAAGCGCTGAGAATAAATGCCCACGCCAGTGTGATTCCCTATTTATCTGACGAGGTAAGAAGGTGGTATCGGGACAGCAGAGCTGGTGCTAAGATAAAAGCCAAGCGTATAGCAAGAAAGTGGGGCTACAAACCTTCGGTGCCTTCTGTGATCCTGGGAAATGTGAACTCACTACTAAATAAGATCGACGAACTGGTTGCACTGGTGAAAAATGTCAGGATCTACAGAGAATGCAGTTTGCTGTGTTTTAGTGAAACATGGCTAACAACTAACATCCCTGATGCTAACGTGGAGCTACCCGGGTTTAGCACAGTTAGAGCGGACAGAGATGCAAGTACCTGCAGGAAGCAGAAAGGAGGAGGTCTTGCACTCTATATCAATACAAGATGGTGTAACTCTGGACATGTAAACGTTAAAATCTCCACTTGCTGCAGGGACATCAAACTGTTGGCCGTAAGTTGGCATCCCTGTTACTTGCCCGGAGAGTTTGGACACGTGATTGTTGTTATTGTTTACATCCCCCCTCGAGCGAACATGGAGATAGCAAGTGACATCATCCATTCCGCAGTTGCTAAATTACAAACGCAGCATCCTGAGGCACTTGTGCTAATCGCTGGAGACTTTAACCGTGTAACGCAGGACAAAACATTACCTGCTTTCTCCCAGTATGTGGATTGTAACACCCGGGGAAATAGGACTATTGACCTACTGTTTGCAAACGTCAAAGAAGCATACAGCACCACCCCGCTGCCTGTGCTTGGGAAAACAAATCATAACCTGGTTCTGCTTCAGCCTCGCTACAAACCAAGAGTGAGAGAGCTACCTACAACCACACGCTCATTCAGGAAGTGGTCCCCTAAGGCAGAGCAGGCTCTGAGAGACTGCTTTGGAACTATGGACTAGGATATCCTGCAGGGATCACATAGTGAGAATATTGAGGGGGTTGTTGACTGCACTACTGATCACATCAACTTCTGTATGGACATTGTAGTTCCAGTAAGAACAGTATGCTGCTATGCTAACAACAAGCCATGGATTACAAGTGACATCAAAGGCCTTTTGAACCAGAAGAAAAGGGATTTTAAAGGCGGTGATCAGCATTAGCTCAAGCGCGTGCAGAAGGAACTCAGAGTCCAGCTTAGGGTGGCAAAGGATCAGTACAGGAGAAAGCTGGAGCAGAAGTTGCAGAATAACAGCATGAAGGAAGTGTGGGATGGGATAAAGATCATCACTGGCTGCAGCTTGAAGCGGGGTGCCACCATCGAGAGAGACGTGGAGAGAGCAAACCAGATGAACAACTTCTTTAACAGGTTTGACCACCCTAACCCACGCTCACCTCGGAGTACTGCATCCTCCAACCATCCTGATACCAGCATAGGAGAGACATCCCCACTCACAATTACAGCAGCACAGGTGAGCAGTGAGCTGAGGAGACTTCGTGCCAGCAAAGCAGCAGGTCCAGATGGAGTATCGCCACGACTACTGAAGGCCTGTGCGCTGGAGCTGGGGAATCCTGTACAGCGTATCTTCAACCTGAGCCTGGAACAGGGGAGAGTCCTAAGGCTCTGGAAAACATCTTGTATCACCCCAGTCCCAAAGGTATCGCGTCCTAGTGAGCTGAATGACTTCCGGCCTGTAGCTCTGATGTCCCTTGTGATGAAGACCATAGAGTGGCTGCTGATTCACCACCCGAGGCCACAGGTCCGCCACGCCCTCGACCCTCTGCAGTTCGCATACCAGGAGAAGGTGGGAGCGGAGGATGCCATCATCTATATGCTACACCAATCCCTCTCCCACTTGGACAGAGGCAGTGGTGCAGTAAGAATTATGTTTTTTGGACTTCTCTAGCGCCTTCAACACCATCCAACCTCTGCTCCTTAGGGACAAGCTGACAGGGATGGGAGTAGATTCATACCTGGTGGCATGGATCATGGACTGTCTTACAGACAGGCAGAGGAGCAGCTTCAGTGACAGACTGAAACATTAGGTAAACATTAACATTAACATTATTCAAAGTTATTGTCTGTTTTTACCTGCATTTTTATTACTCTTTAATACTGTTTTTTGTATCCGTATGCAGCTGCTGGATTATGTGAATTTCCCCTTGGGGATTAATAAAGTATCAGTCAGTCTGTCAGTCAGTGCCTCTGTCTTAAATGCACTTCTTCTTAAATTCTACCCGTGCTCTTGAGTATTTATTTCGCTATTTAGCTTAAAGATTACTGCAGGATCGGTTTTACTGATGCCCTGCAGAATTTTATCAATCTGGGTTAGACTGCCCTTGCCTAGCCATTTATTGTTGAAACTAAAGAGGTTTAACTTCTTGAGCCTGTCAAGAATAGAACATTCCCTTTAGCATGAGTCTGTCCGTCTCTCCATCTGTCTGTCTGCGTTTACTGGATCATTTGCACAAAATTGACTTCACTTAGAGCCACTGTGCCTGTCAAGCTAGTGTGTAATACAGTCTGATCATAAATTCCACTGATTTTGTACAAGTTTTTGTAAGTTATTGTTTCAGCCATATCCCTCAATTGTAAATTGCAAAAAATTGTCATTTGCTTTTAAACATTTCTAAGCAAACACTTGTTAATTTTTGTCAAGACATACAACTGAAATGAAATGTTCTTTTTTCTGCTCTGATATATTGTCAGGCTTAGGAGATAGAAGGCCCTTGGAAGGAATAATTTTTTGACCCCCCTACCCCCACATACAGTAGGTGTTCTGGTGCAACTACAGAAAAGCTATTATGTAATGTCAAATTTTTAGTCGTCACCTAATGAGCAGCAAGTAGTTCAAGGTTATGCAGTAGGTATATAGATGGACAGAAAAAAAATGAAAAAGGCAACTGAGATTACTGATATATAGAGAATAAAGAAGAGAGTATGCAGGGTCAAGGCTTAGAGTTAAACTTGAAATCTATCAGCGCACAGTATGCTTTATCAAATATTAACAACCAAGAGAATCTGATCTATTTCAATTATTTATTTTTATGAGACACAGAGTGAGAGAAAGAGGAAAAAATATTTGAAAACATTATTCAGGGCATATAGTTATTTTCACAATATTAGGTATTTTTAGCTGTTATTGTAAAAATAAAAAGATTTTGATGAATCGAGACGTTTTAGGGCTCATTTATACTTCATGCTCAGAACGCGTATGCATCATGGCTGCCACGTGTTCCCAGCACGCATTTGACGCGTCCTCTGAGCAAGTCCTCAGAAATTAATGCGATGTGTGTGCAAGTTGCATGGGGCGGGCACAGTGTGATAAAAGTAGGAACGTGATGTCAAAGTCTGTTTACTATCTACTTGTGACAGAAAGCCTCTATGCGAATCCTACGGGATCGATGTGCGCACTTTGATATTCGATGAATGGTTCGATGTGGTGAAGCAAAATGCCGACATACAGATGCATTTGTAAGTGTCGCATATTCCCGATTGTAATGACACGATACATTGTAAAAGTCTAACATACCATCTTCTGTGCTGTCTTTTTTTTTTTCTGGGGTTTCCTCCTGACCTGACAGCAGCGGCAAACAGCAATAGATCACCACACAGAGCACATTAAATGTGTGATATTCCAACTCTCTGCACATTTAGGGCTCATTTATACTTCACACTCAGAACGCGTACGCGTCCGCATCATGGCTGCCACGCGTTCCCAGCGTTCATTTCACGCGTCCTCTGAGCAGGTCCTCAGAAATTAACGCGACGCGTCCGCGAGTTGCAGTACCAGCAAAAAGTCAGGGGGTGCAGTGTGCTAAAAGTCGGAACGTGACGTCAGAGTCTCTGTTTACTATCGACATGTGACAGAAAGCCTCTATGGAGATCCTTCGGGGATCGATGTGCGCGCTTTGCTGTTTGATGAATGGTTCAAAGTGTTGAAGCAAAATGCCGACATACAGATGCATTCGTGGTGCTTTTATATTCAAGCGTCGCATATTCCCGATCGTAATGACACGATACATTTTAAAAGTCTCACATACCATCTTTTGTGCCGTCTATTTTTTATTTTTTTACGTTACCTGCTGTCAGGTCCAAGAAGCTCGTAGCGATTAAAACTGGGATGACGTTCGATGGTCTGCTTTAATAATAAAGTAAACTACAAGGTTAAAGTGAACATTTCGAGATTAAAGCAGAAATTTCCACTTTAATCACAAAATACGTTTTTCACTGTGTCTTTTATTTTTTTTTCTCAGTGGCTCAAATACAGCGCTATACATTATGTTGCCGATGTAAAGTTGCAAAAAAAAAAATAGACTGCACTGAGACTTTTAAAATGTATCCATCCCGTAGGATCGGCATAGAGGCTTTCTGTCACATGTAGATAAGTTCCCGAATGTAATGACACGATACATTTTAAAAGTCTCACATACCATCTTTTGTGTCGTCTTTTTTAATTTTTTTATTTTTGCAACTTTACAACAGCAACATAATGTATAGCGTTATATTTGAATCACTAAGAAAAAAATAAAGGACACAGTGAAAACGTGTATTTTGTGATTAAAGTGGAAATTTCGGCTTTAATCTCGAATTGTCCACTTTAACCTCGTAGTTTACTTTATCATTAAAGCAGAAAGTCGTAAACGTCATCCTAGTTTTTAATCGCTACGAGCTTCTTGGACCTGACAGCTGCAGCAAGCAGCAAAAGATCACCACACAGAACAAATTAAATGTATGATATTCCAAATCTCTGCACATTTAGAATCTTTAGATTCATACTTGATATCACTTTCATGATGAAAGTGTGTGTATGTTATTTTACGTATAATTTCATTTAAATAATGAATACTGTTAATAATTACACACATGGGGGTGACACGGTGGCGGAGCAATAGCACTGCTGTCACGCAGGGAGTTACGTTGCTGGTATTTCCTGCTTGTATTCCACACTGTGCTCCGGTTTAAGCAGATAAGCAGATTTGGGGATTTGGTGCCGCTAAAATGACGCTAGTGTATGTGTGCTTGTATTCACCTTGCGATGAGCGGAGACCTCGTCCAGGGATTGTTTCTCAGTCGTGCCCAATGCTTGTTGGAATGGACACATCCCTGGATTGATGGATTTAATCAATAAACATCCTTTTCACAGATACTGCGGTAAGGTGTTATCGGAATTTAATAGGTGTTTTAGGCAATTCACAACACAGAGAAGCCAAACATGTTCTCACCGTGATAATATCTCACACTGCCACCTGGTGGACTCCTCCAGATTTACGTAAAGTATGCGCGCAAGTATAAACACTTCAACGCTTGCGTAGCAGGAGCGTCCGCTGCAGCATGCGTCGCGTCGCGTCGCGTGAAGTATAAATGAGCCCTTAGAATCCTTAGACTTAAACTTGATATCACTTTCATGATGAAATGCATTAAAATACGTATGTTACATTTTACAGATAGATCGTTAATTTTGTTTTAATAACAAATACTCTTTAATAATTACACACATGGGGTGACACAGTGATGTAGCAGTAGCACTGCTGTCTCGCAGGGAGTCACATCGCTGTTGTTCCTTGCTTGGAGTGTACATGTTTTCCTGCTGGGTTTCCACAGTGAGCTCCAGTTTCCTTACAAAGATTTGGTGACACTAAAATGATGCTAATGTATGTGAGTGCTTGTATTCACCTTGCGACGAGTTGATGCCCCATCTAAGGATTGCTTCTGCCTTGTGCCCAATTCTTGCTGGAATGGACATATCCCTGGATTGATGGGTTTAATCATTAAACATCCTTATCAGAGACAAAGTGTCCTCGGAATTTAATGGGTGTTCCAGGCGATTCACAACACAGTGAAGCCGAACCTGTTCTCACTGTGATAATATCTCACACTGCCACCTGGTGGATTCTTCCAGATTTATGTAAAGTATGCACACAAATCTAAACGGTAAAATGATTGCGTAGCAGGAGCGTCCTAAACACGATAACTTGACAACGCTTTCACTTAGGTCAACTAAATTTTGCATATAAGTTTTAGGTACAAAACATAGATTTGTGTCAACTTTTGGGCTATTTCCGCTAACCAGAAGTGGTTCTTTTTTTATTCCTGCAGCTGCAGAATCAGGTTTATTCAACTTTACATTTATAATAATTATTCAGTATATAATTAATTTGATTTGTTGTTTATGCTTTTGTTAATTTACATTATATAAAAATATAATCATTGTCTTACTCCTCAAATATCCATCCCCATATCCGAGTATATGAGAAAGTCTAGGGGAGACCACTCCCGATTTAAAAAAAACAAAAAACGTATGACCTTTATTTATGACTTGCTTATGATGATTTCAAATAAAGGTCTTGTTGGTCAGTGCACTTCTTTTTCAGTCTTTTGAATTATTATAAATGATAATTGCAAATAAAGCCAGCAGCTCAACATAACTAACATCAGACCACGTGAGTGCCCTGTTATTTGGCTATAATGTCTGTTGGGCTCAGTCACAACTACAGCTAAAATGCTGTCACTTATGAGTAAACTGAAATTTTTTAAGGGATCATCCATCTCCGATAAATCTACCTTTGTGCGCTGAAGATCTGTGAACAGCAGCTATGAAGGTTGCTTGAAACACATTCATAAGTGGTGTTTATATGCTTAACTATCACTAAAATATATAATGGCCACTGCTGAGGAAATATCACTGTTATCACATAACAGACCGCTTTCTTCAGCATGTACTTTCTGTCTTTCATTCTGTAGCCCACAGCTCCTTGAGCTTTAGCCCAGGTTAGCATGTGAACAAAGCCCAGATGTGTTTGTGTTATTACTTGCACCTAAGGGCAGCAATCACAAGGTTGGAATTATCATTATAAAGCTAATTAATAGTATATAGGGCCACAGTGGTATAGCATTGACCAACATATACTGGGTTTTACTCTTTTGTGGAACGTTTGTGCTCATAAGTCACATCATTTAGGCAGGGCCAGCACCACCATTAATGTGAATTAGGAATTCACCTAGGTTGCAAATCATAAGGGGTGGAGAAACCCAATTGAATGGGTTAGCTACCAAACAGTCGGTTGATACACTAATAAGCTTGTCCTTGAGCACAAAATAACCCACCATTGGCACTGCATTTAGGACACATCCCTTGCGAACCGTTAAACTAAATTGAAATAGAATAAAAATATTGATGCAATTTAACACCTGAAAAAATGCATGAAAAATAATTCACAGGAACATAACTTGATTAGAATAAATATATTTTTTAAGTCAAGTATCACTTTGTCCCAGTAGAAGTTTAGTTTACCCGGCTAGTTGTCTATGCATGTGGCATGGTCATTTTGCGTCCCTGAATTATTCTTAATTTTTCAACCATGTTCTGAACAGGCTTTTACCATTACAGTGTCAAAAGGAGTCTATGGTTCCAGGCAAAGCCAACCCTAGAAAAGATACCAATTAATTAAAGGTTAGCATTATAGGTCTATCTTTAGGTTGTGGCAAGAAAACCCAAGTACCCAGAGAATACCTGAACCAAAATGGGAAGACCTTGCAAACTTCACTTAGACTGTGACAGAGAATCCATGGAGCGGTAAAGCATTATCACTAACTTCTCTGCGGATACCAGTTTCTATTATTACTTAGGCATTTGGTTCTTGTGAAATGACTTGACATGTTTGTTTTACTGTATATGATTATTATATACCAGAGGTAATGCTGAATCTTTAAAAGTATTACATACCTGAACAGAAATAAATTGGATAGAGCAGCACAATTACCTGCTGACATGTATTAAAATGCAAGGATATTTATCATGCTGCTGGATAGAAAGTCCTGTCAGATAAGCGGAAGGCAGTGACTGTGGAGCAACACTCCACTTTAAGTATGACAGCAGTGATGGACGGACGTTCTTGGGCAAATTTCTTTCTTCTTTTGCAGAGTGCTGTTAGCCCTCTCATCAGCATGACAGGCAAAGATGATGACATTCTGTTATTTTGTGGAAGCTTTTTTTAAAATGCGCCTCTAGCAGAAGTCCCTCGGGGGGGGCTCTGTGAAGTCATAAGAAACTGCAGACTTCATCAGTCATTGAATACTGTCCCCACACATGTCTGTGAGTTTATGATGATTTTAACTGCTGCTGTCGTTATGTCCTTCTGGATAAAGTGAGGGAATCAACAGAATATAAAAAGAGAAAAAAGGATATTTTAGTTTGTTTATTCTGTTTCAATGCCAGACTCATCTTTCCACTTGTTCCATGAGGAACATATAGTAATGTTGTGCTCCTGTGCATTCATTTGTTAGCAGTTTGCCACTAGGGAAGTGTATGTGGCTTCTTGTAGTCTGAGAGCTAACAAGCAAAAAACCTAAAAGAGAAAGTTTAGTTTGAGCTTGTGCAAGGTGTGGAGGTGAATGACAGCAAGTCTCTAACAGTGGTAAATATTAAGTGTGGAAGAGCGTGACTGTTTTAAGAATGAGTTCCGTGATGTCATCATCCCTGCAGATTATATTGATGCTGTTTTTAATGTCACAGGGGAAGAGTGCATGGGTAGTAACTAACTTAACCAAAAATCCAAAGCAGAAACCTTAAGGTAGGTTATTAATTCATGACGTGGTTCAAATATTATAGGCTGATTTAAGAACACTGGGCCTAGTATCAGAGTAAATCTTTTTTCTTAGTGGCAACTCCGTAAGCAGCATAAGTACCATAACCCTGCCCCAGACTGCCATTAATTACTGAGTTTAAATTAATTTGGGGGCGGCACGGTGGCACAGTGGGTAGCGCTGCTGTCTTGCAGTTGGGAGACCTGGGTTCGTTTCCCAGGTCCTCCCTGTGTGGAGTTTGCATGTTCTCCCCCGTGTCTGCGTGGGTTTCCTCCGGGTACTCTGGTTTCCTCCCACAGTCCAAAGACATGCAGGTTAGTTGGATTGGCAATTCTAAATTGTCTGTAGTGTGTGCTTGGTGTATGGGTGTGTGTGAGCACTGCGGTAGGCTGGTGCCCTGCCCTGGGTTTGTTTCCTGCGTTGTGCCCTGTGTTGGCTGGGATTGGCTCCAGCAGATCCCCATGACCCTGTAGTTAGGATATATAGGGGGTTGGATGGATGGATGGAAATTCATTTGGTGTAGCTGCATTTTGTGAGTTAATTTTTCATCATAAATGAATTTCTGCCACCAGCTTTGCATTTGTTAGATAGATAGATCGATAGATACTTTATTAATCCCAAGGGGAAATTCACATAATCCAGCAAAAAAAAAAAAGTAAATTAAATAGTAATAAAAATGCATGTAAAAGCTGACAATAACTTTAAATAATGTTAGCATTTACTCCCCCGGATGGAATTGAAGAGTCGCATAGTGTGGGGGAGGAAACAATCTCCTCAGTCTGTCAGTGGAGCAAGACAGTGACAAAAGTCTGCCACTGAAGCTACTCCTCTGCCTGGAAATGACACTGTTCAGTGGATGCAGTGGATTATTCATGATTGACAGGAGTTTGCTTAATGCCCATCGCTCTGCCACAGATGTTAAACTGTCCAACTTTACTCCTGCAATAGAGCCTGCCTTCTTAACAAGTTTGTCCAGGCGTGAGGCGTCTTTCATCTTTATGCTGCCTCCCCAGCACACCACCGCGTAGAAGAGGGCACTTGCAACAACCGTCTGGTGGAACATCTGCAGCATCTTATTGCAGATGTTGAAGGACGCCAACCTTCTAAGAAAGTATATTTGGCTCTGACCTTTCTTACATAGAGCACTAGTATTGGCAGTCCAGTCCAATTTGTCATCCAGCTGCACTCCCAGATATTTAAAGGCCTGCACCCTCTGCACACAGTCACCTCTGATGATCACAGGGTCCATGAGGGGCCTGGACCTCCTAAAATCCACCACCAGCACCTTGGTCTTGTTGATGTTAAGGTGTAAGTGGTTTGAGTCACACCATTTAACAAAGTCTTTGATTAGCTTCCTGTACTCCTCCTCCTGCCAAGTCCTGATGCAGCCAACAATAGCAGTGTTACATACCTTGAGGTGAGCTGCATATTGTTATGAATGTGCTAATAAAATGTATTTTTTTAATTTCAACAAAGAGAATAGGTCTTAAACATTAATAATGTAGATTCTCATTAAAATACACAATGCAACAAATTCCCTTAATGTATTTATAACATATTGCCACTAAAGATATTGCTGCACTATTCTGTATCTCGCTCCCCCCATTCCCTCTTCTTGTACAGGTGCATCTCAATAAATTAGAATATCATCAAAAAGTTAATTTATTTCAGTAATTCAATTCAAAAAGTAAAACTCATACATTATATAGATTCATTACACACAGAGTGATATATTTCAAGCATTTATTTCTTTTCATTTTGTTGATTATGGCTTATAGCTAATGAAAGCCCAAAATTCAGAATCTCAGAAAATTAGAATATTGTGAAAAAGTTCAATATTGTAGACTTATGGTGTCAAACTCCACTCAGCTAATTAACCCAAATGTGGTGTTATTGGTCCACAGCTCTCTCTCAGCAAAGGCCAGTTGTTTTTAAATAAATAATCGCCATGCTCGTGGCTTGCTATGTTGTTGCCTCACTGTCTGGATCATCTCGGTTATAACTATCGACAGTGTTGGGTTCAAGGGCTCCTGAACACAGATGGGAGCATGGAGCTGAACCTGCATCATCACAGCAAACCTCTGCAGAGGTGTCCTAGGCCTTTAAATGGGCTCTCAGGCTGGTTCAGTAGGCCACACAATCATGGGGAAGACTGTTGACTTTACAGTTGTCTGAAGAGTGCAGTATCCAATCATATTAATGCAACGTTGAGTTGAAGGAAAAAATGTGGCAGAAAAAGGTGTACAAGCAACAGGGATAACTACAGCCTTGAAAGGATTGTAAAATACAGCCCATTCAAGAATTTGGGGGAGATTCACAAGGAGTGGACTGCGGCTGGAGTCGGTGCTTCAAGAGCCACCACACACAGATGTATCTGCGACATGGGCTACAACTGTCGCATTCCTTGTGTCAAGCCACTTATCAACCAGAGACAACGTCAGAAGTGTCTCACCTGGCTAAGGAGAAAATGGACTGGACTGTTGCTCAGTGGTCCAAAGTCCTCTTTTCAGATGAAAGTAAATTTTGCATTTAATTTGGAAATCAAGATCCCAGAGTCTGGAGGAAGAGTGGAGAGGCACAGAGTTTAAGTTGCTTGAGGTCCAGTGTAAAGTTTCCACAGTCAGTGATGATTTGGGGAGCCATGTCATATGCAGGTGTTGGTCCACTGTGTTTTATCAAGTCCAAAGTTGGCGCAGCCGTTTACCTGAAAATTTTAGAGCACTTCATGCTTACAAATTTTAGAGTACTTCATGCTTCCCTATGCTGACAAGCTTTATGGAGATGCTGATTTCATTTTCCAGGAGGACATGGCACCTGCCCACACTGCCAAAAGTACCAGTACCTGGTTTAATAACTAGGGTATCATTGTGCTTGATTGGCCAGCAAACTCACCTGACCTAAACTCCATAGATAATCTATGGGGTATTGTCAAGAGGAAGATGAGACACCAGACCCAACAATGTAGATGAGCTGAAGGCCGCTATCAAAGCATCCTGGGCTTCCATAATACCTCTGCAGTGCCACAGGCTGACCGCCTCTATGCCACGCTGCATTGATGCTGTAATTCATGCAAAAGGAGCCCCGGCCAAGTATTGAGTGCGTACATGGACATACTTTTCAGCAGGCCAACATTTATGTATTAAAAATCTTCTTTTTTTTTTTTTTTGTAGTATTCTAATTTTCTGAGATACTGAATTTTGAGTTTTCATTACCCGTAGGCCATAATCACCAAAATGAAAAGGAATTAATGCTTCAAATATATCACTCTGTGTGTAATGAATCTATATAATATGAGTTTCACTTTTTGAATTGAATTACTGAAATAAACTAACTTTTCGATGATATTCTAATTTATTGAGTTGCACCTGTATATACAGTGCTCTTCATAATGTTTGAGACAAAGGCTCATTTTTCCTTGATTTACACCTGTGCTCCTCAAAATTACAAAGCAAACAATTCAGATGTGATTAAATTTGCACATTGCAGATTTTCATTTCATGGTACTTGCATACATTTCGGTCACAGCATATAGAGATTACAACACTTTTTATACATTGGTACTTCTATTTCAGGGCACCATAATATTTTCAATAATTGACATGACAGGTGTTTGTGATTACTCTGGTGTGTTTCATTGCTTAAGATACCTCGGCTTGCATCTACCTACAGACTACCTTCGTAGTCTGCAGTTGCCCTTATTTAACATGAGGACAAGAGCTGTGTCAATGAAAGTCAAAGAAGCCATTATGAGGCTGAAAAACAAGAATAAGTTAATTCGAGACTTCAGTACATCCTTAGGATTATCTAAATCAACGGTCTGGAATATCATGAAGAAGAAAGAACGCAGCACTGAGCTCAGTAATCGCAAAGGAACTGGTAAGCCAAGGAAGACCTTCACTGCTGATGACAAAAGAATCCTCATTATGGTAAGGAAAATGCCGCCAAACACTTGTGCCCCTGATCTGTCAGACATTTTAGGTGGTCAGTGTGAATGTTTTAGAGACAACTATCCAACTGAGACTTCATGAACAGAAATACAGAGGCCACGCTGCAAGATATAGGTCGACCAGATTACACTTTGCGAAAAAAGTACTAAAAGAGCCTGTAGAATTCTGGAGAAGAGGTCTTTAGGATAGATGAGACACAGATGAACCTGTATTGGGGTGATGGTATGAGCAAAGTGTGGAGATGAAAAGGACCTGTTCAAGATCCAAAGCATACCACTTCATCAGTTAAACAATAGTGGAGGGGGTGCATTGGCTTGAGCAAGTTTGGCTGCCACAGGTATTGGCACACTTGTCATCATTGATGATGTAACTGCTGAAGGCAGTTGCACAATGAATTCTAAGCTGTATAGAAACGTCTTACCTCTTCAAAATCCAGTAAATTCCTCCACATTTGTAGGACGGCACTTCAGCCTATAACAAAGTAATGATACCAAACATACTGCTAAGGCAACACAGGAGTTTTTCATAGTAAAAATAGAAAGTTCTTTAATGGCTAAAGCAGTCATCTGATTTAAATCCAATTGAGCATACCTTCCATAATCCTGAAGAGAAAACCTCAGGAAAAAAAGCAAGAGATGAAGATGGCTGTATTAGAGGATTGGCAGTGCACCACCAGTGAAGATTTACATCCCTGTCTTTTCTATGTACCAAACATTTATGTTGCCCCGAAATGGAGGGACCATGTATATAAAGTTGTAATTTCTTCATGGTGTGACTAGAATGTATGCAAATACCCTTTATAATTAAAATCTTCAATGTGCACTGTGATCACATCTGAATTATTTGATTTAACTGTGAAGCAGAGTGGTATATCAAGGAAAATATCTTTGTCCCAAAAATTATGGACGGCACTGTATGACCGATTCAATGTTCTATGATATGCAGTATACAATAGGTCTGCGTGTTTGCTTGGGTGTTGAGTGAGCATTATGACTGAGCCTTGTATAAACCCGATGTTCCTCTTGTGTGCATTTCCATTTATTGGACTGAAAATGTTCTCCTTCCCTTCTTTGTATCTTGTCTGGAATAGGAGCATAGTTCTGTTGCTCTATATAATAGAAATGTGGAATGACAGCCACAGTTTGTTTGTTTTTGTGTGGTTGCAGTTGTTTGTTTCAATGCTTAGATGTACTTTAACTTGGATTGTAAACAAATTCAAGCTTGCCTTAACTATATTCATACACACACAGAAAATATTTGGACAGGGTGAAATTTTCAACATAGATGTTTCAGCCAGTTTACAGTTTTTAAGGTATCCTTCAACATGGTGTGTCTACTTTCAGAGCAGTCTCTGTCTGCATTTTGGGTTTTGTGTGTGTTTCTATGTGTCTGAATGTGAATCTGTGGAAAGGTTAACTTGAAAATAAATCACCTGGTACAAATAACACTTTGCACAATTGTTAGCATTGTTAAATACTAGAAGCTTGTTTGTTTATTTGTTTTAATTTGAAAAAAAAAATCATCTACTGGAGTGATTTTTTTTTCTACAGAGATAATAATTGTGCACTTTTATACAGATATGTGCCCAGTTGCATTCCATATGGGCAAGGAGATTATAAATAAAATGTAGATTGATTTGCTTTTTCTTGGTGTTGGGATTCTGTAGTTTATCTTGACTATTACAAAATAAATTACATTCTTTGAGAGTAGCCTGGAATATAGCCTTTGATTAATTCTCTCATTTGTTATCAAACTTTGAAAGAGGAATATAGGATGTTGTCGAAGCTGCACCTGAAGAAATGGAGACTGATCATTTACGCAGATTCAACTCTGCTTCAATTTGCTTCTCAGTTGCATAAATAAGCCTTCTGTTTGATTTTACTGGTTAACTGGAACATGTCTTGCATTCTAATTTAAAAAAAAAATTATAATAAACCTTGTTAAAGTGTTATTGCCACTCTCCTCTCTAAGCTAATACAATAAGAAATAGATGCATATTGGGGCTAGAGTGCTGTAAAGAGGGACTTCAGCTACATAAATCGTTTTTTGCAGTGTCCTTTCAACTGGCCTAATGTGCTACAGCACAAAGCTGCTATTGTTTGGATAACGAGACAGTCTGATGATCTCAAGGCTGCCTAGTTCTGAAAGAAGGGATGCAGGGAAAAATCACACAGCGGGGAACTCTCTGTACAGCACAGGAGAATTTTTAGAAGCGAGGAGCTTTGTCATATTCATACAGTAGCAGACTAGACAGAAAGACACTGCCAAAACAAAAGACCTGATAACATATACCAAGTATTCCCCACTCATGTTTAAGGATTCCTGCAGAGAAAGAAACATTAGACAAATCATTTATGATGCTTTGAGCTTCTTATAGCACAAAGTATGTTAAGGAAGATTGCCAAGATGACAGATTATTGTAACTGGCAAGATAAACAGGACTTCTGTTGCTGAAATGGACACCCAAGTAGTAAAAAAAAAATTCAATTAATGAGGTACAGTATGTGCTTTTAAAATCCATCAGTTCATCTGTTTTCTAACTAGGCTATCAATTTCAGGTGGACACGCATCTTTTTTGGCAGTATTGCACACAGTCCCAGCATTAGGTGCAGTGTCGGTCCATCACAGTTCCTGCTCTTACACAGTCCTCCTAGTCAGTCATGCAGGGAATAGTTTAACCTAACTTTTTTTTTTTTTTTTTAAGTTTAAGTTTTTAGGGGAGGTCATGGAAATACTTGGAGAACATGCTAAATCCATTAAGATACTATCTAAGCTGGTATTTGAACTTGGGACTGTGGAGTCCTGAGGCAGTAGTACAAGCTGCCATAGCACCCTTTAAAGTGGCCTATTCTATTTTAGGATCACAGGAGGGTAGAGAATATTCCCGTAACACTGAAACTACTCAGTGTGAATAGACACTCCTAGTTTATTCAAGCACACACCCAAATGGGAACTAATTAAACTAACATGCACATCTTCAGGATATTGGAGGATAACCGAAATGGGGAATATGTGAAAACATGTAATTTGCATGTAGTTTTCATGCTTTAATACAACTGGATGCAAAATTTCACCCAGGTTGTAGGATCAGTTAGACAACAGTGCTGAACTCTGTGAAATTGTGCTGCTCCTTAAATAAATACCTTGATAAAATTGTGAATTTTTGGAGTAAAAACAGTAAACTCTGATGCAAGTTTCAGTCTTTTAAGTTCTGTTGTGTTGAGCGGCTGAGGTGTTTTTTTTTGACAAAATCATTTATGCCTGAGCTCGGAATTAATTTGAGATCCAAACTCCAGCTTATTCTGTAGGTTCAAGTTTTTGAGTGGAACAGATATACCTGTAAGTGAATGGCCATTTTAAGTACAAGTAAGAATCAGACACTGAAAGAAAATGCACATAACCGAAATAACCCCAGATGTAAAGCAGAGTTCACCTCTATGGTAGTAAGTGTATAGTACATGCTTTTGTAGCACAGTCATTGCATACCCATGTGTGTTTGTTTGTGTGTTGTGCACTTACCACATCTAAACTTAACTTAGACCCTCACAGTAAGTCTGCCACCATTCCAATTTACTGGAATAATCTAATGTGTTTAATACAAGAGGAGAATGCATAATTCTCATTAGCTTATAACATTTATTGACTCACCTTGACATTTACATGGAAGTTTCTGTTTGTGTTTTGTTAATGAAGCCAACAAGAGGAGGAAGTGGAGGAGTTGTCATCTAAATTGCATGACTCTCAGGAGAGTCCTACAGACCATATGCAATGGCCAAACAAGCAGCCCCATAATTCCTGTGAATGGCTAAACAATTATTCTGACACATTTCCATGAGAGTCTTTAATTATTGTTCCAGAAATAGAAAAACTGCACTACATCATTGCAATGGCTCTACACATTGAAAAAGCTTGAATTTAGGATGAGCTCATTTAAATGGCTCTTTTCAATTTTCTTTTTCTTTTTTTTTTTTTTTTGGAAGGAATTTACTGATGTTATACAAGCATCTACAGTATTTTAAGTAGCAACATTAGGCAAGGAGCAGTGGCAAATGGATATCACATTTTACTTTTCTACCTATTTATGATTTTTTTAATTAGATGATGTATGACCCTTTGTGGTACTTTAGGAAAGCATTAATACAATATGATTTTACCATGCAATTCACGTCTCACTGCAAAAAAAATTTAAAAATCTTCAAATTATAAGAATGGCTTTTAACAAGAGTACAGACTTTTGACTGCATCTCTGTGACTTTATATGCAGTACCATAAGAACATAAGGAATGTAGGTAAACATAGTACACAAAGCCCAAAGTTTTTAAGCTAGGAGAGCATTTAGGCCATCTTCTGTGCTGACAAATGTGACACTGTTTGGCATTACCTGAATTGTGCTGATAATATATGTACGTTGTTTTGTACTGGCAGGATATATTCCAGCTCTCCTATGCCAGAAAAATATGTATGTTCTTATAAATTCTATAAAATGGATAATATATACAGATAACAACACAACATGGTGGTGTTGTGTTTACAACTTCTGCTTTAAAAATCCAGCATTTGCTGTTTGCTGCAAGTTTTAAGTTTCTATTTTTCTTCCATGTCTGTGAGATTTTTCTGTGAGTACTCTGTCTTTCATTCCACAGATATGCCTTTGAGTTTAATGGGGATTCTAAATTGACCCTGCATGAGTATGTGCATGATTGGGCATCAGCAATAGATTGCTAACTCATGCATGGTATCTTTCTGTCTACTCCACAGTGCCATTGGGATAGGCCCTGCAACCCTGAAATGGGTTGAGCTTATTTTAGGATGTTATTTACTACATTAATTCTATCATATGTACAGTATACAGTATTCCTCTATTATATTAAAAAAGTGTTCTGTTGTGTCCAAGTTATTCAGCCTTGACCATTTCTCTGCAAACCACTTGCCTAATCATTCCTTCCACTACGCATATCCTCTCTATGTAGCACTCCATGACACTCTCAGTGCTAACTTGTCCTTCAAGGCAGAAAACCAAATGATCTATTTAAGAACGTTGAATTTTAGATCACGCTAGAAAAAGCGTGGCAAGACCTGATAATGAATGAAAATGAACAAAAAAGAGTTGCATATAATAAAGACCAAAAACAAAGAGTATCATCCAATATACAAAAAATAGAAAAATATTCCGAACAATAAGCAAACAGAAATGTGAAAAAGCAACATTTTTAATATGCAAGTTAGAGGATAAATGCCCTTTGAGTGGCTTAGTCATGAGATATTGGGCTCCCGAACCTGGGGGTTGGCAAGCAAAGCGAGCAGGAACAGATCCCCCTAGTGTTACATTTATTATTGCATTATATGCTAGAATATTTTGAATGTGTACCTGCCTGTCTGGCAAGGTAGCAAAGTCCCATAAAACCTTTTCATGAGAGTGAGAGAGAGACCTGTAATGACAGAGTCCATCCATCCATTATCCAACCCGCTATATCCTAACTACAGGGTCACGGGGGGGTCTACTCGAGCCACTCCCAGCCAACACAGGGCGCAAGGCAGGAAACAAACCCTGGGATGACAGAGTGATGATATGCATTTGATTGGTTCTTCCTAGGAAACTGAGAAACCAAGTTGCTTTCTTATTGGAGACACATGAGCCATGAATGTCTGGCATGAAGTCAGAGAACATGCAAGATGGTAAAGTCCACATTGTTTCAAGAAGGAGCAAATGGCCACTTTTAAGGGTTACTGAAGGCCCTGAAGTAATGGATCACTGCAGGCTACTTAAAGGAGTCCTGCCACAGTAGAACTGGGTCTTGGACTGATGTGACCCCAGTGTATAGTTTAAATCACAGCAACAATCACAGTAAGCCTAGAGTAGGGAGAAGAGTTAAGGCTCACTGTTGGGAAGAATACGCTTGGATAGTGAGAAGCACGGAAGGAGCTGAGAAGGTAGAGCAGGTAAACCACAGTTGAAGCTCTGTGGTAGTTGAATCCATTGGGACAACTATGACTTTCTGTTTATTTGTACTCTTTGTTTTTTACCTATAAATTCACAGAGATTTTTAGAGATATGTAAAATAATATTTTAACCTTTTCATTTTTATTTGTTATAATACATATAGTGTCCTCTCCTGTATAAAAATATAATATCTTTTGAAGGTGAGGTACAAACATCTTATTCCCGATACTGATTGAGATTGATAGTGAACCAGCAGTTATTTTATTTAAAGTCAAAACCGCACCAGTTGAAGAGAAATGTAAAGTGCTAATTTACACAGTAATTGCAGGTTGACTAAGCATACAGACTGAGAAAACCTAATGGATTTATATCCACACTCTTTTACAAGGACCATGGCGCTTTACTTTTTAGGACATTTGTAATACAGAACACAAATTAGTAGGAAATATATAATAGGGCTGCTGCTTAATTAAAAAAAAAATAATCACATGACTATATTGTTCTATAAAGCAGAAATAGTATTAATAATCACTAGCCCATTTACATTAATTTTATACAAGGAAAAAAAATTAATAAATGGTGAAAATCAAATCAATTAATCAGCCAAAAGCACAAAGTAAGTTTTTTTTATAATTTGAAGCAAAAGGCAAGTTGGTGGTGCATTTTGATACAATCTGTCAATAATTTTATCTTTAAAATGATGTGAAAAGAAAAAAATAAAACATTATTTATTTTTCTTACTTTATTTAGTCAGTTGCTTAAGTAGACCAGTTTATATATACTGGTTGTTTATGTGGTGCTCTTTTTAAATTTGTAACATATCTAGATACTTAAAGCTAGAGCCTACAAGAGACCAGTGTTGGGAAAAATTACTTATAAAATTAGCTTAGTTACATTACTGATTATTTACGAAAAAAATAATACTGAACATTATATAGCTACTTATTATAAAATGTAATGCATTATAAACAGTGTGTTACTTTTGTATTATGATTCCTTCTAGCAAAGATATGAAACCCATACTTAGATAATAAATATATTTCCTTGAACAAGGAGAAAAAAAGAATACTGCAACATTCATTACTACTCCATTCCAGCTCAAGGTGATAACATATAGCATTGAATCCTGCTTTTCATTTTATTTTGAAGCTTTTAGTGTTCCTTATTTTAAGCCTGTGTTATTTTTTAGGACTCCAGTTTTAGTATTGGATATAGTGGAACATAAACTCTGACACTTATTTTACATTTAAATGTACTTTAGTGGTCATCTACTACTTGAATAAAAAATGCCTTTAGTCTTTCTTGTGCTCTGAAGTAAATAACATTCATAACCTTTTTCCATTCTCAATCGCAAGACTAATATTATGAACATTAGCCGCTGCACCACTCGATCACACTGTTTAACCATAACTATAGCAAATACCTGGATTAAAATTAAATTAACCCTTTATTAACAGGTTTTTCTTACTGGATTGTACGCAGCACTGTTTTTTTGATTCTGTATACGATTAAGCCTTGCAAAAAAGATTTGCTTCTTGCCTTTCTCTCAGTGCTGCTGCGATGATCACTGGCTTCCTGTCACCCTAAACTTAGTGTATTAAACTTACCCTTTAGCACATACATACCTATATGTTTTATTCCGTCCTTTTCACATGATTGCATGCTATGCATGTATTTAACCTCTTCCTTGCCAGGTGTCACCAGATGACTGAAGCACCTGTGTCCATGATGTTACTGCCCCAGCAGGCAATGTCTTTGGGGGGGAAAAAGCCAATACCTCTGCAAAAAAACACATCTTTTTTAGGGTTGGGAATAGGCTTCCATAATCACAAAATAATGTGTATGTAATATTTTTTCTTCAATATAAATATTGCATTAAGTTATTTGTTACTTTGAAAAGTAATGTTACTGTGTACCTCATGTAACTTTTACCATGTTACTCCCAAAACTGTAAGGGACAGTGGTGGCCTGGGATGGCAGATATTTTCTAGCTGTCTTAGCCAGGACTGGGAATTTATCTTCTTGTAGCATTCACCACTGCAATGGGTCGAAGTTAGTGTCAATTTGTTCAAGTCTGTATCGCTCAACAACTGTTTTAATGGAGGGAGGAGCAAGGAATCAGTGGGTCATCTTTAAAGTCTAATGACAGTTTGTGACCCACTACTACTATTAATAGACTTGGATTCATTTGGCACTGATTCAACATTGTTAACTGTGATTTATCAGCAGCACTGATCTATATATTAATTAGTCTTTCCTCATGTCTCATACTTTGCAGTCCTGAAATTACTCGTTAACTGCTGTTGTCTATACTTGCTGTACCTGTGTTTTTTAACTAAATTTTTTTTATTATGTGATTAATTATCTTCTCTGACCAACCTTCCTCCATGGTCATCTTTGTTTATGCTAAATTTTAAGTACAGTTACTTGTAATGTATCACATACTGAATTTTTTGTTTATCTGTATTGTACTCTTATTTACTTTGTAAATTGCCTTGTAAATGTCCTTTGTAAAGGCCAGTACCATTTTGCAAATATCCCTTGATAATTAAAGGATATCATTATAATTGCAGCATTAGCTGAACAGTGAAAAATATGTTCTGTTTCTTGTATTATATGCAGTAATGTAGGTATGTAGAATGTAATCAATTATGATATGTGTATCTTATATAGACATATGGTTATATGCAATCTGAAAACAACAGCCATGCCACCTTGTACTTCTGAATAACCATCAAACATCGTACATTTTCATGAGATCTACACATTTAGACATGGTGTAAAATGCTAAAATAGCTAATTCATCTTGCAGATATATGACAGGTTGCTCGCTGTGATCAAACAGGCCACAGACCAGTGCTGTAGCACTAATTAATTAAAATCCCGGAAGGCAAGAACAAGTCATTTTGAGTGTGAAGTGTTATTCCCCTACAATGCATGAACACTGTTGGTACCACGATTTGTGCATCCGGTCCATAGATGGTGCAGGATTCAACAGATGGCGGTCAATGGTTTAGAATAGAAGTCTTGGATTACATACACTACCGCTTATAGTTAAGAAATAAGAAACGTAATTTTAAAAATTAGACCTTCTCTCAGACTGAACAGCTTTATTGTATCTAATTATTTGAGTTCTCAAAATTATTATAATGGACTGAATTTTGTTTTTTCCTGACAACTGACAATTTAGTTTTTCTAATTTCCCATTGTGTGTTTGTTTTTTTTCCAAAGCCAGTTTTTCTGGAGCTGACATGTCAGCTGTGGCCTTCAATCTAACATTAAAATTATCCACCTAAGCTGTGATTATTTCTGGATGTAATAAAGAAATGCTTCCAACTGATTAAGTTAGTGGGGGCTAGCTTGGACATAATAGATGTTGAAGTAGTATAGGGTGGTCCAGATCTAATTATGCAATTTTCATTACGCTATAACTTATTAAGTTTATTACATAGAAAATCGCCCAAAAAATCCCAGACCATCGTGAAGTGTGCGAACAGACGACACGAAGAAACGTCTTTGCGCCGAACTGGAATCGTCCCCGCATAAATCAAAGTCATCTAGACGATCTGGATCAGTATAATTAGATCTGAACCACCCTGTAGACTGAAGGATGTTTAGTAATCTTCTGTATCTCAAGGACAATAACTTGCACCCTGTGCTTGACAACTTGGTTAGCTTTTGGAGCAATTTAAATACAAGGCTTCCTCTAACTCTTTACTCCAAGAAGCAACCTCAGAAGTAATTCTTAGACTTTGATGGACTTTTTTTATATATCTTTTTTTTGATTATGAACATATTTATTTTTTTGTTTATATTGGGTGTTTTTGTGTAATGTTTGTATATCAGCTGCTGCACCACTGTGATTTCCCCTTGTTATCAGTAAAGTGTCTTTCTTGCTATCTTTGAGTCTTTATAGATAAAATTATTTAATACAGGTGCTTTGTGGTTACATATGTTTCAAGTTAAGCAATATATGCTGCTTCACAGGACACTGTATAATTTCTAGAGATGGCCTGAGTGGTCATAGCCTAGCAAAAGCACAAAGTAACTGAATGCAAACAGAAAATATGAAAAATTGCAGTAAGCTATACAAGTCTTTTCTCAGCTAAGTCATTAGTGAGACAGGAATGTTGCTGTTTTATAAATTTAAGTTCAAATGTGATCATATATACATTTTCAGGCAGTCATCTCAAAAACAAAGTTTAACGTAAAATGAATTGCACCACATGACTTTTTAGTTTCTTAACCCAATTTGTTTACTCAGATTTCGTTAGTATTTTCAGACATGCTGTTTCATAATGTTCTACTGCTCTGTTGATACTGTACTGCATATATACAACTGTATATAGTTTTTATATTTCAAGACTACATGGCTGAAGGTTTTTCATTTTAAATTTCACAATCCGTGCATCATTCTTATTTGTGATTGATTTTATTGTTCACTCTGTGAGAGTCACAAATAAAAGGAAAAAAAAAACAAACAGTGGGAGCAACAGAGTGGAGAGAGCAATTGAAATGTGCTATCATGCAGTGCCCAGACTGCCACCAGTACACAGCATGAATTGATGCAGGCTGCATGCACAGAGCTGTAAGATAATAAGAGCCTTCTTATTGAACTTGTTAAAAAAATAATTTTGCCAAGTACATGTCCATGTTGCAATATTATCCTCATTACATTCAATGTACAACATCCAAATGTCTTTAAGCTGGCATTGCATTGATGTCCTGAGGGCATCTATGTTTCTGTTTTGTGCTGTGCAATACCTCACAGGTCATCACACAGTATGACCCTGACATCTGTTTCCCACACTACTGTTTAATAAAATAAAGGAACTGTGGGTTGGGCTGCATAGCAATGTTAGTCAGGCACATTTGAGCATCATAATATACAGTACAGACCAAAGTTTGGACACACCTCCTCATTCAATGTGTTTTCTTTATTTTCATGACCATTAGATTTGTAGATTCTCACTGAAGACATCAAAACTATGAATGAAAACCATTTCAGGTGACTACCTGTTGGAGCTCATCGAGAGAATGCCAAGAGAGTGCAAAGCAGTAATCAGAGCAAAGGGTGGCTATTTTGAAGAAATTAGAATATAAAACATGTTTTCAGTTATTTCACCTTTTTTTGTTAAGTACCTAACTCCACATGTGTTCATTCATAGTTTTGATGCCTTCAGTGAGAATCTACCAATGTAAATGGTCATGAAAATAAAGAAAACACATTGAATGAGGAGGTGTGTCCAAACTTTTGGCCTGTACTGTAGTTGTATAAAAATTGAATGAGTTCTTTGTTTGCAAAAGCAAATTCATTCTGTAATGGTGCCTTTATCGCAACATGTGTGCAGTAAGTTGTAGCCATTACATTAGGAAAATTAGCAGTCACAAATTGCCTTTTAATCTCTGCTTGCTCACAATCATGGTAAGAATATTTCATGTATCTGGGTACCATCTCAAGTATAATATCCCATACAGGTGGCATGGTGCAGCTCAGGGAATGTAGACATTGTCAAATAAAACCTGTAAGGGAACTGAGATTGCATGATTTCTTTATGATGGTCTCTATAATGTAGGCTGTAGTTCAGCATGCAGCTTCAAGTGGACAGCTCCAGGACATCTATAATCCATCATAATCAAGCCAAAAAACAATTGCAGTCCCTGAAAACTTGATTTATCCTGTCATTGGCAATATCCTCTAAAAGAGCTAATGCTGCCATCAACAGTTATGCTGTAAAATGCATGGCATACCCTTTTTGTAAACAAAATAAATTCTTCCTACACACTAAAAGCAATTCACATTAATTTTAAGTGTATGCATTAGGTGTGCCTACCAACACTGCACACTTGAAAAAAGATGTTAGTTAACTGATATAATTAGTTCAAAAATATAAGATGCTGACTTTATGTCATTAAAATGGGCAATGAAATGATTTCTGTTCACTTCATTGTTCTGCTGCCTGGAGTCACTAGCATGCCAATGCCAAAAAAGTCAGTGCAAGACTTATGGATGGTCAAAACTTATTGCAACTTTAAGACAGTTTCCATACCAAGTTTGTATTTTGCAAATCATGACTTTTGTGTAAGAAACGGCTTAAGCTTTTAATACTTTATACATGAAACCCCAGATCTACAAATATCTATAACAAACTATATATATATATATGTGATATATTATATCTATAACAAATAAACATTTATATTCTTTAGCATAGCTATAAATGCTTATGATTTTTTTTGTTTGTAACCTACCCTTTTCTGTAGTTTGGTCCCCAATTGATTACGGATGCTGATGATCAGTAATGAGCAGTGCAGTACAGGGTCAAACAGCATTGAATGTTAAAGTGTGAGGTAAAAAAAAGTACAGTTTGCTAAAAAGTACTTAAGAGTCTGCAGAATTCTGAAACAGTATCTTGTAGATAGATAAGACAAAGATAAACCTGCATCAGAGTGATGGCAAGACCAAAATGTGGAGATATAAAGGAACTATCTAAGATCCAAAACATACCACTTCATCTGTCAAACATGGTGATGGGGATGTTGTAGCTTGGGGATATAAGGCTGCCATAGATACTGGCTCACTTTTCTTCATTAATATTATACTGATTTCATCACGTAACCCCTCTTCCTGTAAAGTTTCAATTCTGTGGCCCTCCATATATTTTTTTCTATAATAAAGATTAATCCATAAACAAGTCTGTGGGCTAAACATTTTTTCACTACTCACTACTAGTTAGCTGACGTAACAGGGTACAACTCTTGATGTGAGGCATGATCAAAAGGATTGATGTGATATATCAGCTTCTTTTGTTTATTTTGGCCCACTACCAGAGGAAAGCTATGATTACTGCACACGGTTCTTTAGAAATTCAAATATTCTTTGATTGATTGATTAATTCATTCATAGGGAGTTTTGAAGAGGTATTTAATTACTCTACTTTGCACATCCCTATTTGAGACCCTGTCAGAAGTAATTGTATGTCCACACCACTTAGTTTACAGTACTGTATGTTATGGTAGATAGGGGGCGCCCTCGCTCCCTTGAACCCCTGTCCACGACTCCAGAGACCAGGTAAAAGTCCAATCCTTGACTTTATTCAATCGCCACAGTGCACAAAGCACATTCTCCACCACAATACTCATATACTAATCACAAATACAATCCTCCAGCTCCCAGACGCGTTGCCACCCTTCCACCCAGCTCAGCTCGCCGTCTGGGAGCTCCCACAGTCCTTTTATATCTCCTGACCTGGAAGTGTTCCTAATCCCCAGTCCATGTGATTCTCAATCACTTCCGGGTCAGGTAAAAGTTCTTTTTTTCAACCCGGAAGCCCGTCACTCTTCCTATGATGAACTTCTGGGTCATAGGGCATGAAGAAATCTTCGGTCCTCCCTGCAGCTCCCTCATGTGGCCCCCATGGCATCCAGCAGGGCTGTGCATAAAAACTCCATTGTCCATGATGCCCTGCTGGTCTTCTGGGGACCTCTATGCTGCAAGGAGGGCTCCACCTGGCGGCTTGGGGGTATTGGCTGGGATAAACGGCCGGCCATCCTCCACAATGTGTTAAAAAAAAAAATCTGACTTGTGCAAAATTTCATAAAAGCCTCCTATAATGAAACTGGCCCCATTCAAATTTGGTTTCTGCCGGTGCACAAGGCGCCATGAAGGGCTTCAGCATCCTAAAACCCTGTATTGGGTTAAAAAGGTTTGAGAATGGATGTATGTGTATATTTTTAGCTGTAAGACTCCTGTTGGGTGGTTTGTCCTTATATTGATCTCACTATTTACTTAACTGGTCTTTTTCCCCTTCTCATATGGGAAATATTTGCATTGTTTAATTCTTAAGTTTCTTTTATAAGTTTCCAATTATTTAAGTTTTTTGTGGTGTTTACTTTTTTCATTTTTATTGTAATGATGAAAACAGCAATGGCAACAACAGCTGATTGCCAAAAGGTTTCATAGCCACAGGCATGCTTTTTAATAAATGTTTTAAATATTCAAACACATGAAAAAACTGAATGAAATTATGACAATGTAAATCTTAAAATAAAAATCAGTAAATTATCTCCATATAATATACATAAATGCTTGCAACATTACAATAAAAAAATTAGCAAACCCAGTATTGTAATTTCTGGATTGTCACCAAAACTTATAAACTAGAAATCAACAGCTTCCTTAATTTGGGTAAAAGTCCAATTAAAAACAGAATTTAGATGGAATGAAAACCTGCAGTTGCAGTGGGCTCCCGAGAATGACTTTTCTAGAGATATTTTTCACTGTATGGAAAAAGATATTAACAATATATTTTGATTGACATCTGATACATTCTTCTGTCACATGCATTGAGTGCAGTACGTTTGGAAATATATGGCTATTAGAACTTGGGGTTTATCTATAAAGATGCAGAGGCAGCAGAAGTAACTCATTTCAGAAGGACCCCCGAGGCTACAAAATAAAGTTACTGAGTTTTTTTTTTCCTCCTTCTTCTTTTCTTAAAATTAGTGATAGAACAGGCCCTTACATGCCATGTGGAAACTGTCGTAGAAATTTGTTTAATGAATCATCAACTCTGGTTTCTGATTAAAGAGTTTTAAGGAGAAAGATCTGAAAACATCAAAATGTTTGCTTCTTAATTAAATATTTTAGCCCTGTATTTAACTATGTAATATCTGCATTTAGAGAGCTCTAATCACAAATGAAAAGTTTCCTCTGCTTTTAGTTTTTTTTTGTATCGCTGATTAACATGTGTATTATGACCATGCAAAAAAAGAATGGTTTAGTAAAAACCAGTGCTGAAACTAGGTTTATCGGTATTGATATATTATGGTGGATATTGAAAGGCAATAGCAAAGGTAAATGTGGATATGAAGATTATCCTTGTCACTGTGTATTTGGGGCCAGCACTGAAACCTTTTTGTCAAATATCAGAGTAGCCAAATGAAAAATCTTAAATTGCTTAATTGACTGCCCTGGAGAGGACAGTTTTAGCTCTGTTTTTTCATTTCTATAGATATAGGGCTATAAGAATCTTCAACTTTTATGTCCCACACAGCAGACAAATATTGGTGCTGTATAAGGTACAAGTCTAGCAAGGTCAAAGACAGCAGAACGTGTTCTTAGCTAATTCAGAGAGAATTGATCACTGACAGAGAAGTGAGTAGGAGACAAATATATTTCAATGTTATGCTTTATTGTTATACCACCAGTTTGGAGTTTACATTTATTTGAATTTCTGCAGCAATAATTATGTTGTTGATGCAGCCATATAGCAAAAATGTTTAATTTTCCAGTAGGTAACCAGTTATTCTTAAAATTAATACTGTATTGGAAAAGTGAACTGTATGAACATGTACCATAAAATGCTGTTTTTCTTTATCTGAATAAACAAATCCTCTTATCAAAGAGTTTGGAATGCTTATCCCCATTTGTGATTACTCTTTCCTTGTAACTGGACAAGGGCACTGTAGTTATTCTGTTCAATTTCCAAGGATACATCCAGTTGAAAGGTTTAGCTTTAGGCAATGAAAATCTCTACAACAGAAGAATAAAGTACTTGGCCAAAAAAAAAAGAAAAAGGTTTGTTAACATGGCTTGGACCAAATTGTTTTGAACCAGGATCCTTTTCCCTTAGTTATTTTTCTTCAGTCACTTTTAACATGCTGTTTGGCAGAGATCAATTTAATGCTTCATATGGAGTTTGGCAGTTACATACTTGTAGCACATATAGCTCTGGAACCTGATATTATCATAGTAGGGTAAATCTCAGTTGTACAGAACTAAGGAAAAATGCAGACCAATTGACATCTTCAGCTGTGTCCTCCAGGCATTTAGGGATTACCAGCTGGCGAGCTTTGTTGGGCTGAATGGCCTATTCTTGTCTAGATTGTTCTAATGTCCTTTCTTGTTCACTATTAGCTACAGAAACATTAATAATGTACGGGCAGCAGGCGCTAGTGCTAACAAAGCAGGATGACTAATGTATTGTTTAGTTACTACAGCTTATAGCCTGTTGTGTGTTTTCTTCTTGCTTATTTCTTGTGTCAGGTTCACTTTATTTGTGCTAGTGTGACAACAGGCTGACTAGACCATGCCTTCTTAATTTTAGCAATAGTTTCCAGTCTGTATGCATTTCCAAGCCATCTCAAAGATGTAATCCCTCCATATTGTCCTTGATTTGTCTTATTCTAGTATGACTTGTCAGTTCTTTAATGGTCATCCTCGCTATTACCCTCACCATATAAACTGGTGCTGCTTGTAGTGAAGCAGCATCACTTGTTGACGTTTTGGAGAATAAACCCTTAAACCTTGCAGATGAACCTTATTTATGGTAATTTTACTTGTCGTTAATCGTAGTTTGTTTGTAATATGTATGACCATGAAGAGAAAGGGACTGACAGCTTCACCACCATCACCTCTATTTACTACAGCACCCACAGTACTTACTTGCACTGCATAACTAATCTGTTGGTCTGCCTGTATCCTCTGCACACATCACTCCATGTTTTGTTTTCCAGTAATCCAAGTCAACTCCTCTTCTTTTCTTCACAGTCCCCTTGTTTGCTATACATCCTCAGATACTACTGACTACTGTATTCTCTCTTATGTGATGTGTATCTTTTTGATACTAAACTGTTTTTGTTAGATTTCACTATGATGTACAATATATAAAGTTCAAATTATTTTTTATGGCTGGATAAGGCACACTCTCTTATTATTCGGAGGATTCCTAACTTGTCCCTTTAGAAGTATCTCCAAGGTCTGTATTGTTACAGACCTTGTAACTAGAAGCACAATATCAACACTCACAAAATAATTTAACTGCAGTGCCCATTTGTATGCAAGGATGATTCAGTCATTCCTTTGGTTCATTGCTTGTATAACACTCTTCATGAAAAATGAGAAGAGAGGCTACAACATTAACTTCATTCATGGCAAAAGCAATGACCCAACTGTTTAAAAAGGTTTCATTGGATGCAGATTCAGATAAAAGATACAAAGTGCTGGTCAGATATGCACCACATACAGCAAAGAAAAGCATTTCACGTAAAGAAACTCTTAATTGATAATTTTAATGCACACACCCTTGTGGTTTGGGCGCGTGTGAACACACACACACACACACTCTGTGTTCTGTCAAAGGGACCTTGGAAACAAAGATTAAATCAATGCACATGCAGTAAATTACCACATATGGCAGACACAGCCCTACATCATTTTGACAAGCAGTTAAGAGGGTAAATAGCCCAGACAAAAATGGACAACACCATGGCCATGCAAAATAATAAAGGTCACCAATGAAATACAAAGTTCAGATTTCAATGTCCAATTGCACAATGTACACATAGACATGGTGCTTAAGACATATATTTACTAAAAGGCATGTTGCATTTACATTTGACAAGTACTGCATGTAAACCCCCTTTTTAGTGCTAAAAATCTTACCTGAAATCTAATTTAATGATATGAAATAGCTTGACAAATGATTACACATATAAAAATAGTCCTTGTTTCATTGCTTATTGACCAAAACATGTTTATTTAGCAGAAATGCAATTATCTATCTGTGCCCAAAAAAAAATCATAATTGAATAAGTTGTGATACACCATTTGTATCTGTAGCAGTCGCCAAATATTTACAGAAGTTACCATTCAGTTTACTTCATTGTTTTTGTCAATTCTTCCTGTTAAAACTGATTTAGCCAATCACGATTTGTTGAATGAACATTCTGCTTCAGATTATGCAGCAGCATTTATATTGGAAAAGAGAGAGACTTTTACATGGCCATTCCTGAAGAGAAATTACTTTTCTTTCTCATATTCTTTTTCTCAGTAAATTTACTGGAATATTTAGGATCATTGTCTCACCAAGGAACTAGTTCTGTGACCAATTCAAGACTGCTCTACTTTAGAGTGATATCATATGCATCTGAATTCATGATTTTGTTAATGATGGCAGGTCATATTATGGATGACTGGAGAGTTAAGGTTATTTTATGGATTGGCAGTTTTGAGTGTTATAGTCAAAAATAAGGTCAATTTTACACACTTGTAACTTAAAATGAGCTAGAGAATTATGCAAATGGTGTTTTGCCAACTTTATTTTACACAATAATATTCTGATTTTCCCCTCACTACCCTCCCTTGTGTTCCATTTCTGTATAGCTTGTGTTCTATTGTGGAAATAAAAGCATGGATGTCAACTACAGATGGAAATATCTGGAGATATTTAGATGAGGTCCACAAGTTCTTTTCTTATTGCTTTGATGGATAAATTTAGAGGGAATCCACATATACACAATCATAAAAGTTCTTTTTTTCCCTCCATTTATTGTTTTAATCTGTAAATGTAGGAATCTGGTAAAACCATAGCAAAATATTAGAAGAATATAGCATTTTCCCAACTGATTAACACCTACCGTCTCTTTAAATTTTTTAAAATCCGCCTTTGTATAGATCAGGATGTGTGGTGATATGCCCCACTTACTGACTTTTTATTTGCTTAACTTTGTACCCAATTATACCAGCACCTGGTTATATTTGCTTTATTGGCTGAGAGAATTACCTTTGTAGTTTATGTAAATTTGAGTATTAGCTAATTTTAATTTAAGTACTATATTCTTATTCTGTTGAATATCAGGAGATGGAAGAATGGATAAATGAAAGAACTTCCCTGAACAAGCTTGTGACTATAAACTCTCTTAATTTGAAATAGACAGATTACCTTTATGCACTCGAATTCAATGCAGCACCATGGGCACACAATAGAACACAAGGCAGGAACCAACTCTGGATGGGGCACCAGTCCATATTCATTGTAGGAGTTAGTCATACACACACACCCACATTTATGACCAAACACAGACTAAATAGAAAAAAATTAACATTTAGAAAACTACAGTAGTGATCCTTTAAACTTTCAAACATTATATTTACATGGAATACAAAACAGAAATTTTGATGTTTGTTGTTTTGAACAGAAACCCACTACCATACAAGTGGACAATACATGAGAAAGAACTGCAGGATGGAAAAGGTAATGGACATTTCTGAACAGAACCAGTGCTAAGTATCTTTCTTCAATGATTATAAAAAACACAAGCATATTCACTGTATCCCTTTTTTATAAAGTGGGGAAAAGGTCTCCTTTGTACATTTTCCCAGTACTTTATTCATAGACATGCAACAATTATAAATTATGGAAGGAACAGGCTCCTTCAATTCTAATAGTAGCAGACTGCTGAAAATTATTCTGACACCTACAACTCACAGTGCTTAATGACCATACAATCACATGGAATATAACCTATGCAAGATATGCAATAACAGTGCATGTAAAGGCATTAAAACATAACCCTTTGTACCACAAATGAGTTGCATGGTTGCTGTATGCTAATCAGCACTGACACCGGGTTTGACAGATGGTGCTTTAGATGTAGTCTTGCCTTCTAGAAAATATATATGTAGCAGCTTTAATTTGAAATATACATTATTTAAAAGCAGGTGTTCATCAAGTCCAATTCAACCATAGTCTGATGTACAGTGTGGCATAGTAACAGTCATAAAATTTACTATTCATAGGCACCTAGGAGAACTGATCATCTCAGGCTCAGGTATTAAAGATTCGCACCTCTGCGTTGATGGTGATATGATGACGTTCTTATGAACTAATGTAACCCTTGACTGCAGTGTTGAAATACCCTACATTAAAAACAGCTGAATAAATTCAAATAAATGTGCTAATAACAATTCACAATAAACACCCATTTTTGAAGGGCTAAATTATTTTTATAACTTGCTAAGAAATTCTTGTTGTAATAGTATTTTATCTTTTACAAACAGTTTACATTCCCATTATTATATTCTTCACTGCACCATTAAAACCAAATAAGTTAAATAAATCTAAATCTAAGATGAATATTTACATCCTACATTGACCATGCCATACAATTGAGACATTTATTAAAATTAATGGCAAATTTGTAGCTGTGATTTCTAATTTCTAATTATAACACTGTGGTACATAAGTTTGAGCACTTTGTTAATATGTGGGCCACCTCATTGGCTTAACCTCTGCTATGAGCTCTGTTTTAGGCTTAACTCAGTCACTCCACATATCACTGTTTGCTGAAATAACTACACTAGCTGCTGAATCATCCATTAGTCTACCTGTACATACATATTTATGTTTTCAAAAATAAGTACTGATGTCTTGTACCTGGACTACATACAAACCATGACCTGAAATGTTGCCTACGTTAAACTAAGAATTGTATAAAAATTGTACACTTGTAAAGGTTTTAGTCCATTTGGAAACAAGACTGACATTATATCCATAGGGAATCCCCAAGGGCTTCTAAACCCTAGGGCCACTTCTGCTATGTATTCCACAAGATCCCCTTATTGATCATGAAATTAATTAGGCAAAGTCTTTTCTTTAAACGTCATATTTTCATCTACAGTATATTCAAAGATGAAATGGATGAATTACATTAAATATTACAAGTAATCTATACCACAATACATTGCACATATCAACACCTGCATCATTGTCCTTAGTCCCTGTTTCATATTCCTCATGTCGTACTCCGTGCAGAGTTAAACCATCATGAAACACTGTTAATAAACATCATTGGCTTACTCCAAGGATTATTGGCTTTTTGTCTGAATCATCTTCCCAACCCTGGTAAAAGGATAGAATAAACTTGCTGTATGACTTAAAGAAGAGCATAATACCCCCTTCTAATTAATATACATCCATCCAAACATAAAAGGGGTAAGGTACTAGATGCCAGCGTCCTCAGTTTCTGGTTCCAAGGTCAGACCTTCTTTTAAAATACCACTTGCCAAGTACCAGATACTTGGCCCGCAACACCCTCACACCCTCCTTATTCATAGCAAACCATGATATGTAATTGCCTCTTATCAAATTAGGTGACAGACTGCTATACCAGCCAATTATCCCATTGTCCCGTCATATAGGCAGACTGCCCCACACTAATTGATTTAAGACAGAAAAAACACTTTACTACTGTACATGTCAACTGTATTCAGATTTTGAAGCTAAGCTACACATATGAAGCTATGGAGTGTGATGCTCTGTTGTTGTGTTATCTAAAGTGCTCAAGTAATCACTGCATAAGTTAGGATTAAAACCTTTACAGAAATAATTTGCATATTACAAATTGAGCATTGAAATGAAATAAAACCTGCTGCATGATGATCCAGCACCAAGTGACTAACCAAGCTGGCATTCTTAGTGTGTTTCTTTCTGTTTTGAAAAGAGCACATTTACTGAGATTCAAGAAATGACACTTGAAGTGGGTGATTCTGCATTGGTGACAGTATCTAGGCCAACGGATTTTAAGAATAAATTGAATGCATTTAGACAGCATTTTATGTTACTCTGAAAGATCTGACCATAATCAATAACCAGTCAGTAGCGAAAAGATCTTGGAGAATCAGAAGAATGCAGTGAGTTTCACTGATACTTAAAGTTAATCTGCTCATAAGCACAAAACTAGTGCTATGAAATTATTCACCTTTTTATTCTAGTCTCAGAGACTGTGATAGAGGGTTTATCGTTGAGGCACGTCAAACAGGAGCTTTAATGGGAGAAAAAAAATTACTGTAATTTTACAGGAAGCTGTGATTTCAGGTGATGTTAGCATTGTAGTTATATAGAATGATTGGGGCAACTGAAGGTGAAAGTGCCTAATTTTGGACCATGTTGACAGAGGTGGTAAAAAACGGTCAAGCAACTTTGAATCATCTTTGTAAGTTATCTCAGTAAAACTAATTTATAAATTTCTTATATTTCCATATTTAACAACAAATATAATCAGTCATATGACCATACAGCATACTGTATGTTAGTTTAAAGTGAAGCAGAAGTGTTTGTTAAGAATTGTCTGTTGAGAATGTCAGACTGAAGAATACTATTGTAGTATTGTGGCGCATCAACCTTGTCATACTCTTTTAACATTCCAGTTTTGCAGCCAAAAGATTGCAAAGAACACCACTAGTGATCTCTTCATTAGTGGGATTGGGGGGGTGGGGGTGGGGGCGGGGATGGAATATGGTTGACTGAGTCACCCTTCACCTTATCAAAGATCACTTGATTTTTTTTTTTTTTTTTTAATTTCATACAAACGTTTGGTTTTGATAGGTCGCTTATGTTGTAAAGTGCATTGTCCAATGTATTCACTTACAGTAGTGTTTTGTAATCATATACACATTTTATTTTTACTGGCATATTGCTTTTTGGGCAAAAGTAACTTGTGTTAGTAGTAATATAATTTTTGTCTAAACTAGCAAAAAAAATATTTATTAAATACATTATGTATATTAGAAATGTTATACATGTTGTGGACCAGCAGGGGATGTACCAAACCCCAACACAGAAAGGCTGAGATATGAGTTCAATACAGCACATGTTTTATTCTTCAGTGGGGAAGCATTTGTGTTGTTCCCCACTTCACAAAAGAGCACAGAACAGTACAAAAACACCAAATCGTATGACACACAGTCCTTTCTTCTTTCTCTCTCTTCTTCGCCTCCACTCCTCCTTGCAAGCTTTGCCCTCCACCACCCGAGTCTACCTCATTTCGGTCCTTTTATATTGGCTAACCCAGAAGTGCTTCTGCTCTTCTGCCCACATAGTCTTTGAAAACTTCCGGATCAGGTGGAAACGTCATGCCATATGTCTCTTCCATAGCAACCCCTGGCGGCACCATCGGTACCCAGCAGGGCTGCAATATTGAACTCTAAGTCCCTTTATGTCTTTTGAGAATGCAGGGCACCACTGTTAACCAGGTGAACTGCCATCTAGCATTATGGGGGAGGCAGTGCCCTAAAGCAGCCGCCTTTCCCCATCCTTCCATCTTTTGGACGTCCCAGCCAGGTTGGGCTGCCGGCCGTCCCTTTGTATATTATAGAAATAAGAGTTAAATAAAAAATAAAATAATGACAAATTAAAATGATACTGAATTTTTAAATGAAAAATGTGTTCTTGATGTGAGTAATGGAACTGCTTATTTTGAGACAAAATTAGTACAGAGGTATTTGGGTCTATGTTTGCCATTTTTAATTTAAGATGGAGATCCATGTCAATTACCCTGTTAAGGCATGCCAGCTAATGCAGAAAATCCAGCTTAATTTAAATACAAAGTAGGAAAGGGCAGAAGATACTTAACAGCTTTTTCAGAATATGACCAAAGTGGATATATAGGGCAAACATCCAACCAAAATAATGTGAGTGTATTTTGCTCAAATTTTGTTTTCATCTGAAGCCGGTTGCAAGAGCTCTTCTTCTTCTTCTTCTTCTTTTAAATATGGGATGTAATTGGTTAGTCACGCTAATTAAAAGGCCAGGCTCAATTATGGGACACACTGTGGATCCCCTCAAGTGGCAAAGGAGAATTAAAACAAAACTATGTGCCATAGTTGCTGCACATCGTCTCTCTGACACAAACACTGAGGACCTTCAGCCAATGAATCTTTCAGGAAAAGTGTGTCAGGAAATGCTATGGGGGCTCCTTTATACCAATAACAATACACCTGTATAGTGCTGCCTGACTGTGACTGCCAAGTCAGAAGTTTTCGTTTTTTGTTTTTTTTTCTTTGTAGGCATTATTTCTTGTGTGTATATATTAGTGCTGGGCAGTGATTAAATTTTTTTATCCCGATTAATCGCGTGATTGTCTGCGATTAATCAACTATGACATTGTTAGGTGCAAAATTCAATAATGAACTCAAAAGTAGTGTATTGCGTGCATTTGGTTTGCAAACACTTTAAACAAATAAGGTGCTTTTTAACAGCAGTATTCCATTTACATAGTAGCAGTTAATATTTTTCTTGTAAACATTAATGTAATCAAATCAAATATAAAACCAAAGCTACAGTATTTGTTACTGCCAGGGCATTAATGTTTTATCTAGTTTGTTAAAGAAAAACAAGTTACCCTTGATCACATTACAACTGGCACCTTCTGAGCAACAGCAAATTTTCTTTTTTTATCTGAATAGATACCAGCAGAAACTTTTTTTTTTTTTATCAGGGCGCAGCATAAACAGTCTATGTTCAGTAGCAACTCTTTGAGGGCTAATATTTTTTCCAAAAAACTCAGTTTTCTGAAAAGTGCAGAAAGCAATGGTTTCACGCAAAAATCAACATAAAATGTCTGTTGCTGCCTGTTTTATCTACTGTTGGTGCCTGTTTGCAGTTTGTTGCAGCAGTGGCTGCGCAGGGGGTGGCTCTAAAGCCAGCAGGAATGCACAGTGGTCTGGCTGCTTGGCTGTCTTTGTGAGACAGGTGCGTGGGGGTGGCAGCTACAGTGAGATGCAATATGATTTGTACCTCCTGTCATCGTATCTGTCCTCCCAGGCGAACGTTGCCATAGATGCATTAGCTACACAAACATTTTCAGGACCACGATCAGCTTAGGGCCGATCAACTTATGCCGGTACCTCACTTTCGTTTTCGATCTACATCTCCAGATTACTTGCATTAAAATCAGAGTCCAACAAATCAGAGTTCGATTCAGCGATAATACAAAAATATCATCCATGGATTATTTTGCTTTAAGCATTTACCTTAGTATCTCTTCACATGCCATTTTAGAAGCTGTTTGCTCTTCACTACTCATGCACACGCAGGGAGTCGAGGTCAAATCAACAAAGCTAACGTTCTTTCTAGCAAAAGTGTATCGAAATGCGCTGTCACAAGAACATCACTGATTTCTATCGATTTTGAGGCTTTCAAAATAATAATAATAACAAAAACTGCATTAACACGCAATAAAATAGTTGCCATTAATTAATTAATGCATTGAGGCGATAACATGTTAACTTGCCTAGCCCAAATATACAGTGTGTGTGTGTGTGTGTATATGTATGTATATATATATATATATATATATATATATATAATATTCTATATCCTCTTTAATAAAACCCCTGTGTGTGTGTCTTTTGGTGAAGTGAGCATGCGCGAGGCTCAGTGCGACACGCACGACCAGCATCGTGGACACGCACACACTGGAAGCTGAGCACACAGTGAATGGTGTAGCCGCGGCCGTGCATGATAAGCAAATAAAGGACATCATTGCTGAGGAGAGTGCTGATTGGGTACTCACGGCCGCGCACATAAAATCCATTGCTGGAGAGACACCACACATACTGTGCCGTGCATGTTTACTAACTAACTATCTACTAACAACATGCCACCCAAAAATAAAAGGACACGTCAAGTAGGTCAAAAGACACAGACTCTCAAATCGTATATAAGCAACATCTCCTGGAAGAACGGTCAGCTCAGCAAGTAAACATCAACAAAAGAAAGGCTGAAAGACAAAGAAAAATACGAGCAAATAGATCGATTGTAAAAAAGAAAATGAGCGTCAGAATATTCCTCGTATTGATTTGGCTCTATCCTCTACTAATTTACCCTTTACCATAAGAAGGAGACAATTTCCAGTTACATTAGCCTTTGCCATAACAATTAATAAAGCTCAAGGGCAAACCTTAGAAAAAGTTGCCATTTACTTGCCAGAACCAGTATTCAGCCACGGTCAGTTATATGTTGCATTATCAAGAGTTAAAGTCTTACAGATGTTGTTGTCAACGTTGTAGATGGTCCTGAACAAGAGTGTTTACAAAAAATGTTGTCTATAATGAAATTTTATTGAAAAATTTCCTGAGGTAAAAAAATAAAAACATTTTCCTAAATATCTTCTTCAGATATTGTGTATTACAGATTGTTATAAAGTTTTACACTAAGGCAATATTAATTATACTTACTGTATTGTCATATACGTTTCTGTTTTATTTTTAATATTATTTTACTTTAGGCTTCTTGCAAACGTATTTTTAACAAAAAAATTAAGACAACAAACAGAATGAGGTCAAGGTCCCTTGCCATTTAATATAGACTGTTCCTAATAATGTTTATGCAATACTGTTCTAGCGCCCGTTATTGTAATGGGCTTAAGGTCTAGTTATATAAATAAAAATGTAAATGTTTGTTTGTTCAAAATCTTAAATCTCCGAAAGTTCTTCACTGATTGCTTTGAAATTTTGACACAACGTTGCATTCGAATACGTGTGTGTATAGGTAAAATTACAGGTTAAACAGGTAAAAACATGCTTTTTTGAAAAAAAAAAAGGAATTTATGTAGGAATTTATGTTGACCATCTGGGAACGGAAGCAGGGAGCCTTCACTTTGAAAGTTGGCATGAATTGAGCTGTTACGATTTCTGCGCCGAACTATGTCATTTGGAAGCATGATTTGTATTTCCTGATGTTAGATAGGAAATGCTTTGATTCGGTGGTATATCTGTCGAGCAAAGTTTTTAATGGCTCTGGCGGTTCTCCAAGCTGAGGCAGTTTAATTTTTCCGGCGGCGCAACACATTCCTTTCGTTTCTCCATTAAATTTCAGAGCCTTGCAATAAGGACACACTTCAGTCATAGTGCTGATGAGAACGTGCCAGCTCAAACTATAATAATCAGCTGGGTTGTACCGGAATGCAAGGAGATTGTAATGGCTTGATTGCTGAGCAGGGAGTCGTGTTTGACGCTGATCTGCTGTTTCTCGTTGACGTCTTTCAGCCACTCTCAACCTGTCGCGTTCATTCTGTTGAGAACGAAGCAGATCTGAAGCTGCAGAACGCGATCGCCGTGCTTGCAACCGTGCATCCTCAAGTCTGGCTGCACGTCGCTCTGCTGCTTCCTCGGCACGTATTTGAGCCATTCTTCGTCTGTTTCGCTCGTTCGCTGATGCCCGTTCTTTCTCAGTTTGATTTGCAATCACTCATCTCACTGCTTCCGTTCCGCGAGTACGATGAACTAAGTTTGATCTTCTGTGAGGCATTATTTGGATGAACTAAAGCAGATCGATTGCACTGAAAAAGAAGAAAGAGAGTTATAACAAAAACATATAAAATTGCAAAACATTAAAAAAGGAAAAAACATGAACTAAAAAACAAAGAAAAAACAAAAAAAAATTAAAAATATTAATAAAATATTTCAATTCAAACGCAGATCAATTGACACAGCTCAATTCCACTGAAAAATAAGAAAAACTGTTAAAAAAACGAAATGAAAAACAATGAAAAAAGAAAAAAATAAACTATACTCACGAAATGAACGCTATGGCAAACGACACAGCTCAATTCCAACGCAATGTCACACGAAATAATTGAATCAAAATGAAAATAAATCGAAATCTATGAAAATTCAATTTAACAATGCAATCAGAAACATTGAAATGGAATCGTAAAATTGGAAATTTGGAAATCGTAAATGGATCGTAAATCGGAAACATTGAAATGGAATCGTAAAATATTTAGTATAGCGTGTGTTGCTTTTATGTCCAACAGATGGCGCTGTTTTTCAAAAAAGCATGTTTTTACCTGTCACAGGTGTGACATCTATATAATAGTAGGTATATAAAAACACACGCGTATTCGAATGCAACGTTGTGTCAAAATTTCAAAGCAATCGGTGAAGAACTTTCAGAGATTTAAGATTTTGAACAAACGAACATTTACATTTTTATTTATATAAATAAATATAGAAGAAGATATATATACACAATGAGGGAAACAAGTATTTGATCTTGCATGGAGCTCCAAACCGAGGGCGATTGACAGTCATTTTATATTTCTTCTATTTCTGAATAATCACACCAACAGTTGTCACCTTCTTATCAAGCTTCTTGCTGATGGTCTTGTAGCCCATTCCAGCCTTGTGCAGGTCTACAGTCTTGTTCCTGATGGCCTTTTGACAGCTTTTTCGTCTTGCCCATGGTGGTGGAGAGGTTGGAATGGAAGAAATTGATTCTGTAGACAGTTGTGCTTTATACACATAACAAGTTGAGACCAGGAGTATCTATAATTGACTGATTGTGGCACACAGCCAATCTGTGGGAGCCAGAATTCTGTCTGGGTTGTAGGGGATCAAATACTTATTTCACTCAATGACACGCAAATCAATTTATAACTTTTATGTCATGTGTTTTTTCTGGATTTTTGGTTGATATTCCGTTTCTCTCCATTAAAATGAAACTACCATAAAAATTAGAGACTGTTGATCAAATATTTATTTCCCCTATATATATGTATGTTGTAACAAAAGGCGCTATATAGGCGCCTGACCCGAGACAGATTCACACTGGAGGCACGTACAAAATAAACAAACTTTTATTTTTCTTCACCTGTGGGGCACGTCTTCCCCGTTATCCCCACAGGCACAACACGGCCCCGATTGTAAAACAAACACACCAGAACACCACACTTCTCTCTTTCTTCCACCACCACTCCTCCTAGGCAACCTTGTCCTCCTCCACCCGACTCTGGCCGCTGAGTGGTGGTTGCTGGCTCCTTCTATTGGGCACCCTGGAGTGCTCCAGGTGCTTAATTGCCAACATCCGGCTGCACTTCTGCATGTGGCAAAACCAATGCCCAGAAGGGTCCAGCAGCTCCTGCTGACAGCACCTGCAGAACCCAACAGGGCTGCACAACACTCCAACCCCCATGAAGCCATGGGGGGGAGTCCAAGGCAACGCTGCAACCCAGGGTGGCTGCCATCTAGCGTCCAGGGGGAGATACTGGGTTTCCCATCCTTGCTCCCCCGGAACATATGCTGCAGGGGCGTCCCGGCTGGGCATGGGCCCTGGCCGCCTGCCACAATGTGCATATATGTTTATAATTATTTATTTAAACAGCTTCTGTAAAATGCCAGATTTTCCCCAAGGGGACAAAAACTTCTGTCTGTCTTTTTTGTCTTATGTGTCTATCTAACAAACTCTCTGTTTCTCTCTAATAATGAAAATGTTCCTTATTCAAAATCATCCAGTCCAGGAAAATACTTACAAAACTTCATAGTATGCAGCACATCTCTATCAATATTGTTAGCTGGATGTATTACTTTATTCATGAAGAGATGGAAAAGATTCTCATTCACCACTACTAAGACACATAAGCCACAGGTGTAATCTTGTAATCACAGATTTCACTTTTACTTGAAAATGGAATTTAGTAATGTGCTACTTTTACAGTGACAGATTGAGATTAAATGAACAAAGCTATCAATAATATATGCTCCTAATCATAGCCATTTCCATTCATGCATTGTAAACAGTCCTGCAAACTAAAGGTTTAATCAAGGAACATTTGTTCTTCCCGAAAGCTCAAAAAGTTAATAAAGAACTTTTTCACATGAAGGCCTATTATGTACTTCAGCGTAAAACAGGAGTTGAGTGATCACCATCTCATCACAAAGCTAAGAAAATAGCCAGACATTTAGAAAGTGGCTTTACACAACATTTACAGTTCTAACAGCTTCATAAAATACTTTATACATATATTTATGCATGTTGTTCATAATGGGCTTTTCTGTGTATTCAACATATTGATTTTTGCATCTTGGCAACATCTTGAATAAGTGAAATAAGTGCTTTGTTAGAACCAGCTTTTGGTTTTGCTCTGCACTGCATATCAACGCCAATTTAATTTATTTTCTCAAATAAAATATCAATAAACTTAAAAAAAAAACTTTTTCAGTTGTATGCCCAGGCATAGGATGGCACAATAAAAGTTGTATCTTTAATTATCTTGTACCTGACCAACACTAAAAGATTAGCAAAATTTATAATATCTGCACAGCTATATCTTATTTTGTATGTTTGACCATTTGTACATTGAACAGTGTTATTTGAGAAGGAAGATAAGTAATAACTTAGCTTGCCTTATCTCCATTTCTCACCTGCGGCATTACAGTACTTTGAATGCAGGTTTTAACAATGTCTCATCAATCACTATCATATTCCCAGCTGCAATTATTTGTGTAATTTTTTTTTAAATTCTTCAAAGTCTTTGAATCTATTGTTGAAACTGTTGCTGAAAATCTTAGATGCTTTCAAGGTATTGTTTATGTTTTATTAAAAAAGTACAATTCGAAGTGGGATAGTTTCATGCTTTTCATTTATGAATATTTCATAAATTTAGCAGAATATGCTTTTCTTCATTGCCATGAAAATTGATATTTGTCACTTATATTTCTTTACAGCTGATCCTTTTACCACTACAGTACATTCCAGGTGTCTGATTCAAATATATTACCATATTCTTTTCCAGTTATTGTTAACTTTTGCATTTTCTATTTTTATCCAGTGATCTAAATTTAAATGGTTTAAGATACACAAAATATAGAATTTTTCTTAATTAATGGATTAATTCAGTAGTAATTAACATAATAAATTGGTTTGAATGCTATAAAGGCAAATGTATCCCCAACTACCCTTAAAACACACCCAAACAGAACTTATCATGGAATGAAAATTAACTGTGTCTTTAGTGTGGAGCATCAGAATTCTGCCTTTTGAGATAAATTGAGTGTTTGGTATAAATCTTGGTTGATGCTTACTTCACTCGTGTACTTGTGATGTGAGGAAACAAGTTGAATAAATTTTGTATTGAGTAAAATCTGAGCATGTTCTTACTATAATCCATTCTTGCATATTCAGTTTTTCAGCAATTATTTTAGACAGCTAAAAAACTGTATAAAGTGAAATAAAAAAATTATGTTGTGTGCCCTTTGAACAACTTTGCCTGTTCCACATTGTGAGATATTGTCTCACAGATAATGGTAAAAGCCATTAATTTCAAAAAACTATACTAAAACACTTTCTGACAGGATAGTATTCTTCCTGAATTATTATATATCTGTAGTTAGCAGTAATAATTATTTCAATATGCCACTTGAAGTGCTACTACATACAATATATGCTGTGTTTTTGATATATAAAATAATATGTACACACCAATTTGCATTTATACTTAACACCTTTTTCAAGTGTAAATATTATAACAGAAGCCCGGACCATAGACAGACACCACAACTTCATCGCACAACACTCCTTTATTTTCCTCTCTGCAACAGTATACACACTGCACCAATCACTACAGTACTCAGTCCCTTCTTCCTCTTTCCTAGCTGGCTGCACTCCTCCAAGCTCTGTCCACTGCCACCCAACTCTAGTTCACTGAGTTGTGGCAGCTGTCTCCTTTTATAGAGGACCCGGAAGTGCTCCAGCTGTTCCATGATCAGCTTCCAGCTGCACTTCCGGGTGAGATTGCAGCCCTGCACATGTGGTGTTCATGAGCTTCCCTGCTCCGTATAGCAAAATAGGAGGCTGTCCTCCATTGTCCCGGTTGGGTAAGCATCCTGGCCGCCCATTACAATATCCTTTTCTAGTTAGAGAAAATCATTTACAATAATGGATGTAAACTGAGTCTGAACAAAGCAATGTTAAAAGGCAACAATGTCTTGCTATTGGCTCTTTCTGTGGCAATGTTTTTGGTGTTCTTCTACTGAACCATATCACCTGTATATGGCTTACAGAACAGAAACTTGGAACTAAACAGAATGAAAATCAACTATGCCTCCCTTTTTAATGTTGGACCAGAGATTTTTGTTATTGTTACTACTATAAGTCCTGTAACAACAGGAAATTCTAGCTTTACAAAAAGCATTTTTTCCTTCCCTAGAACTCTCTGAAATGCAGAGTAAATGGCCATTTCCAGACATTCATGACTTAATACAGACTTCATGTGGCACGTCCTGCTCCTCAGTCTGCATCATGAAACAATGAACTTCTCCCTATGAAAACTTTGGTATGCTGGGCATCTAATGTAAGGTCCAAGCCAAGATAGACAGATATATTCGCCTGTGTAAAGTTTCTACTGGCTTCATTGAATCTTGCCTTATATTGGCACCCTCCTACTACTGGATACTGATATCCTACAATAGGAGGGCAAAATAGTGCAAGAATTAAAAGTAAAGGGACTAAAACATAGAACGAAGGAGAAGTATCACAAGTTGTGTATTCTGACAGCACAGAGTACAAGGTGGCATCCAGAAAGGTACTGGATAGACATCACAAAATCACACAGTGAGCTAATTTACAGTTGTCAGTTAAATTACATGTCTTTGGGATGTTGGAATTAGGATTTGAACTCAAGGTTGTGTTACACAAAAATAAAAAAAAAATAAAAAAAACTAAGAGTCATGTGTACCATAAAGATAAAACAGTTGCTAATAGCTATCATAATTGCTACTAAACTGAAGCACATTTTTGTCCATTTCTAATTTCAGCAACTGAGAACAGAAAGAAGCCACATTATTATACATTATAAGCAATTTAATTAATGACAGAAGTTAGCCTCCGCTGGAAAGTTGGTTAGATGCAAGTTCTTCAGGGAAGCGGAGAAATGGTGACTGCTGTTTTGTCAGAGTTTGTCTTTTTTCTGGATATTACAGTGTACTCTTGAATCCTGTGAATGTTAATAGTGACTGCAACCTGGCACAGTAAATATGAGTGTAGGACTGTCTGTTGAGTGTGCCCTGCTATGGATTGGTTCTCCATTCCTGTCCCTGCTCTCCATTAGAAAAGGCAGGTTCAGAAAATCCATACAGGTCTGCAAAATTAAACTCATGAAAAAATATTTTAATTCTGAATATTCTTATTTGCATTTGTGATCACACAAAATATAGTTTGAATGCTTCCATCATGTCACATTGAATGAAAAGAAGTTTAATTAAAACTTAACAAATTACACAATTTATTCATGTGTACAATGCTGTTCTGAATCAACATGAAAATATGTATCAGTTTTATATTTTAAACATATATGTATAGAAAGAAACAGTTCCTATTTATTGATTTACATATAACTTCTATAGTTTTTGTCACTTTTTTTATCCAAAACATAATTTGGTGGCCCATCATTTGTACACTTTTTCTGGGCCTTTCCTATGAATCATGCAACAGTAGTCAGCCATCATACTGACATCCCAAAATCCTTGGCACCTTGTTTTTCATATGCTTAATATCCTTGTGGTATCTTTGCCTTACCCTTCACTCACAGCCCCAATATTTTCAAGGGAAAATTCCAAATGTATATTCAAAAGTGAACTTTGAAAAACTCACCTTGAAACCCAATTCCTTAAACTTAATATTTATTTATTTATTATTTGAATCTTTGTAGCTAAAAACTTAGAAGTTCTTTCTTTGAATGATGCCCAAGCCTCTTGTTCCTGGTTAATTTTTGTACCATCAAATTCTACATCGTAAATCAGTATTCTAATATCAAATACTGCAAAAATGCCATACTTTAATTTAGCCATAGATAAAGCCAGAACTTTTGGGAAAAAATACATAAAACAGGTCCTACTTTTTAAAGGTTTTTGACAATGTTTCATTAAACCAAGCTTACTTTGAACTGATGGTAGCAGCAATTTATTTCGATCCACTAAGCCAGGTCTGGTTATGTGTTTGGCAACAAGCTGTAGCCTTTTTCTAGCTGGCCATTCCTTCTGAACCAAATGTAAATTCTTGGGTCTGCTGTCTCGCTTACAGAGGAAATATTGGAATTTTGCATGCACCATTGCTGACCCAATAAAATACACAGATCTTTCAGGTCCCCACATATAAACAGTGCCCATTGTAGTTTATTATTATTATTATTATTTTAGAATATTTTCAGAAGGATTCATTCAAATGTACAGAATGAGCAACAAATACTGATGCATATTTATTACCATTAAGAAGAAGCACTTCTTTTAGGCTGCTATGAGTCTCCATGCATTGTAATCACCAAGTCTCTGCATTAGGCCACAGTTAAACCAAGGATTCCTCTTTCTTGAAATAATTTCGATACCAAGAGAAAGTCGTGTCTGGATGTAGTAAGTTTTTTTTTTTTATTATTTTAATCTTTTTACCTAGTGGCATCAAATGCTGCTACGACTTATCACTGTGTTCAATTCCAGATATACTCAGACCTTATTATCAAATATCATAACTATTTTGCTTTAAACGTAAATTTTGATATTAGAAATTTTTCAAATTAAATGATCTTTAAAATTAAAATATTGATATTGAATTATAGAGAGTTAAACTATAATTGACGACTACAAATATGTTTTGTTAAGAAGTGTTTTGCCGTGTCCCTCAAAAATACAATATGTGTCTGAAGCATGCGATGTCATTTAGGTGCTCTAGTAATAGTCGGTGATTACTACTTTTCTAAAAGCAGAGCAGTTCCTATTCCAGTTTTGAATGTTTTAAAGCTTTCCCGGTAGAGTTCAGCTGTTGGCAGTTTTACCACGGTACGAGTTATTTCGTTTTGGTTCTGAACTGTAATTACAGTTTAATTCTGGGACTCGGATCGGATGGCTTCTGCCGTATTGTTCCACTGTTAATCGCGGGTGTTAAGTAAAACTGTACTTGTAGGCGTGCCTCAGCTTTTAGTGTATAATGTATTATTAGTATTGCTTCCCACTGTGCTGAAGACGCGTGTGGAGGGCGGGGCTACGACGCGCACGCGCTTCCTCGCGCATTCTCCTAGCTGCGACGGAGACAAGGCGCACGCGGATTGAAATGGAAGGAATTGTAAAACGCTGTTTAATTCGAGTGGCGACCGATTCTTAAAGAAATAGTGGCTAACAAAATCGAAACTCGACTTATTTTTGTGTTGCTTGAACCAACTTGTACGGGAAGCGTCGAGCTCGTTGCGTGACAGCGACAAAAATCGGAAAAGTGTCAAAAACAAAGAAGCAGGAAGGTCCGCGGGCGCTGGCTCTTCCCCTCTGCTGTGCTTCCAGCGCTTCACAAGCTGCAGACTGTCCAGCGTGCATAATTTGCTAGTCGGACAAAGCTCTTGTACTCGCCTGGCGCGTGTCGAAACTTCAGTCCCATTTTGCAAGGCAAAAAACAGAAGACTTAGATACAAATCCGAGTCTTGAGGACTTGATCTGTGCATCAAGCGGGCTTCCCCTATTATTTCCGATTAAGGTGAGTTTTGAATCTTTTACATCTATTAAAGATAAGTCAAGCCGTAGTTTGGGTGTCGGTCGTGCACAACCTCAATTTGTAGCACAGCTTTACTGTTTTATTTGCTCTTGATCGCAACTTGCAATATACGTGAACCTAACATGCATTGTCCCTGGATGCACACTTTCGGGCCTCGCGTGTACCTACCTGAGTAGGTAAGCCGACACTTCATATTATATAGCTCAATAGAGAACTAGATCAGTATTCGCAGTTTATTTTGTAACGGTGCCCATTTTATTTCCGTGAGTATTAAATACATTTGCATTGTGGGGGCCATACAGTCGTTCACACGTTGTGAGGTAAGTCCTTTCTTTTATTATCCTAATTAACGTTTATTATCACGTCTCACTCATTAAACCAAGGCAGACGTGCTGGTGTTGGGCACTGACACGATTGTGCTGAAATCATGTTTAATTTGTGGAAGGAAGCTCGTCTTTGTGCCATTTCCTTTGTTGTTGCTTTGTTTCTATCCGAGCACATGGCTTGCCAGGGTTGTCTGTTTCTTAAAGGGGCAGCATACTTTTTTTTCTTTTCTTCCGAACGTGCTTGGACATGGCTCGCAGTGTGGAGCAACTTGATGTAAAACGGCTATGAAGTGTACATTTTATTTATTTATTTACTTTATTTAGGTGAATCTACTAATTGTTTTTTAATTTCGTACCATTGGTTTTCAACTAAGCGCTTTTATTGCGGTAATAAACCCAAGCTTCGTTCTGTTTGTAGACTGATTTAGAAGGCGCGGGAGCGGAGGTTCAGAATCTGATAATCCGTAAAAAAAAGACCCAGATTTTATTTGATGTGGGGACGCCGTCCAGTGCTTTATATCTTACATTCGGGGACATTTGCAATGTAAATAAGGTAGCATTGTCAGCGGATTTTGACGTCACCGTTGGTAGTTGCTGTTCCCTTTATTAGGGTCCTGTTATGGGTAAGGCTACGGTTGGCTTTCCGCGCAAGATGCTAATCCGTGTCAGCCTACATGGTCAGTTTTTTCAAACCTCTTTCGGGAGACTCCAAAAATTACTTATCTTCGATGTTTTGGGCGGTACTTTTTATCTTATCAAAACATCCAGTCCATTAGTTTCTTTTGGTTACCTTATTGCTAAGTTATCCTTGATCACAATATGTTAGCTATTGTTGAAACTATGCCAGTCCTGTGTACTTCTAAACTTTTACTGTTGTTTAAAAACATTATAAATGTATTAAATAATATTTCACAATATTAAAGACTTGCCTTTATAAAGTGTTCTATAATTGACTTCTGTGTGAATGTTGACACCTTGTTTATTGTAGGTTCTTACTTTGTACTTTCTGCTACCAATCTAGGTTATAAAATGGGTGGATGAACGTATGGTTGATTATTTCACCCACAGTTAAGAGTAGCTTTTTTAACTACATGACTCAGTAGTTTGTATAAGCTTCCCACAATTATTGGCAGTTTCTTTTCATTTTGATTGGAAGTGGAATTTTATATTTTCACTTTATTGGAAAGTCAGTGAGGCTATTGAAAACATGGATTTAGTGTCCATGGGGAATGCTTTTAACTTTGATGGGATTTTGTTTATTTGGCACGTTCATGTCGATTTTCCTGTAATTTGGTGACTGGAGTTGCACACTACAATTTAAACGTGGAAGATTTTGAGTCTAATTTAATTTGATTGAGTTCAGAACTGTTTTTATACTCTGTTTTATTGGTCTTGTTGACTGCTCCTCTGTGCCATCTAGGTGGAAAGAATGTGTTTATTTGGTCAAGTCCAATTGTATTTGTCATATATAAAAAATATGCATACAGCACAATATACAGTAAAATACGTAGTTGCTGAACTTCAAGACTCAGAATTTAAGCGAAATGTAAAGGACCATACCAATAATATGACTTTATAAATATCAGTAAAAACGAGTGCAATAGTATGCATTAGATAGAATAACAAAATTATGCTAAATAATAACTTAACAAAGGACGTAATAAATAACAATTTAAGAATTCAGTTTGTTTTTTTCTGGGTTTAATCTTTTGGATTAATGTTCTAATAATAAATCGTGTCAATTACTGTTGCCAAGTTTACCTGTTTTAGATTTTTTTTATTGTTTTTGTTATATTAGTATTTTCATGTCTGAATTTATTTATCACAATGAGTCACATGACAAGTCCTTGTCTATGAATATTATTAGTCACTAGGAGTCAAATTTTGTCCTTACAGTAGTTGTAAATTTTAATAAGCAATTTATTAAATGAAAAACATCCATTGAATAAAACATTTTGCTAGTAATATTCAGCTGACAGTTTGCTGTAACAACTAATTTGCCACTGCATATTAAAGTATATGAATGGTGCAGGTTGAAGAAGTATAATTAATGCAGGTCTAAGGCCAGATAACATTTGCTGACTCAGTTGTATTCCAAATATATAGATTTTAGAAATGTGACAATTCATGAGTTACCTGTTAAAACAGGTCTGTCTCCCAGTGGAAAAGTACTTCCTATAAATGAATAAATGGATGGTGTATGTTTCAGTTGCAACAGAAGTTGTATATCGTTCATGATTATTTTTTTTGTTTTTGTGCTTGTCTGATAAGTAGTAGTAAATTGGGATTTGACCTGATCCTGATCAATATCTACAACTGTGCATGAGTTGATTGGCCTCATGGTTTATGACCACTGTAAGATATCTAGATGTTTAGATAAATTGGAATGGCCATGTTGATCACATCTTTCATAGACCCCAAGCTAAAACTCCCATACTCCAATAGAATCCACCCTTGTTACACTAATGGAAAATCACCCACACCCAACCCATCCAGACTTTTTGTTTTCTTCTTCCTGGCATTACTAAGTTTTTGCAGTTTATTCAGTGCCTTATTTCTAGACAATGTGCAGCTTTACCTATGTTGAAGTTGCAACCTGCAAACTTGTAACAGGTGAAAGATGTAGTGCAGTGGATCCCTCCAACCTTTTCCATGCCCCACTCTCCTAGAAAATGTTTGGTTTATGTTTGCACCTTTTACAAAAGTAATATCACATTTGAAGATTAAGAAGTCAAAATTCTAATTTTTGATTCACAAATTGAACCACATACTGCAGGTGAACAAATTGAAAAAAATAAGCTTTTATCTTGGTGCATAAAATTTAAATATAAATTGAGTAATTTACCTTTATAAATCTCAATCTTGTAAATGTGTTCACCGTTAAGTTTAGATACTTGATTGACGATCCGGGAGATGGGGTATCCCGCGAGGCATCAAGTGTCGCGAGGAAATGACATAAGGGCAACAGTTGAGGGTTGTGGGGTATTGGAGACCCCCGTGAAACAGCGTGGTGCTTTTACACCACTAAACAATGAAACACAGTCAGCAAGCTTCCATCCTAATACCCCCCACCCCCAGATAACACCTACACTGCAGTTCAAAAACAGATGCACCACACAGTTAAAATTGCTGTGCTGATGCAGGAGAAATAGGCTGAGTGTAAGCAGCAGCTGTTGCGTCCAATTCAGTCTGCCTTGCACCCACTCAACCCACCACCGTTAAACCCCACAAGGTCCTTGCCAAAAGTCAAAGAAGAAAATTTTCAAAAAAATTAAACCTTGAAGTCAGTGAGGTTTCATGATCAGGGCTTGCACAGAAATCAGTATTAGACCTCAACCTTCAATTCACCATTGCAAGGTCCAAATTCCATTCTCTTACAAAAAAAAGAGTTATTTGTCTTTAGGAATGCTTCATCAGCACCAAGGATCCCACGAGAACGCACATACCTGAGGCTCATTCACAGGTGAAAATTGCACCCTCAATGCTTTATTCTTTTCATATTACAGAACCAGAGCACTATGCGACCCTTCAGTTCCACCATGAGGGGTAAACGTTAACACTATACAAGATTATAGGCTGTTATACCTGCCTTGCACTCTCCACCTTGCATTTTTTTTTTTAAAGATTTTTTATTGCTCTTAATATTGTTGTTATCAGTATGCTGCTGCTGGAGTATGTGAATTTCCACATGGGGATTAATAAAGTGTCTGTCTATCTATCTGTCTGTCTGTCTATATAATAAATGGTCTACAAATGATGGCACACTACAAGAAACAGATTGCACCACAGTAACATTAGACAACTCTCATCAATCAATTTTGGCAGATCATGACAAAGCCTTCCTTGTTGTCACTCCCCTGGAAATGCTATCTTGCACCCCTGGGGGTGTGTACACCCAAGATTGGGAAGCCCTAATGCAGTGGCACATGTACACTCAATAAAGAGCGTGGTTTTTATTCCCAACTTCCAGGTTTTCTTGTATTTTTGACAGTCATTGTTTAAAGATAATGAAATGAAAACTGAAAAAAATGGATAACGCAAAGGTTTAATTACACATGCAGAAGTGGTGCAGTGCGTTTGGTATGTAGCCCACTAGTGAACTTGAGAAAGTTGTTCAACTTCAAAATAACGTTTTAACTAGATTTTCATATGCTTTAAGAGTTTTGCATTCATAAATAGACAGTTCCTTTAGAATCCTTGACATAACTAAAAAATTTGGGCCTTCTAAATTAGTTTGATCTTTGCAGCCATTTTACCTACCACATTTTGTGCTCTTTTTTAACAGTAAAACAATTTGTTTTTCTGTAAAATTGTGGGGAAGATACTAGTTCCCTCAATACAGCTAGTTGGGGGTCTACACACTGAGTGTAGTGAAGAAATGACAAAAGGGCAACAGTTGAGGGCAACTTCTTAAGCCCCTGTGATTTTCATGATCACACCTGTCAGAACATAGTAAAATCTACTTTCTGATTTTTGATATCTTTCCAGGCCTGCAGGTGGCAAAATTCTGTCTATAAATTGTATGTGCCTGATACGGAATCAGAGATCAATTTGGCTGGTAGAAAATAAAAAGCCCAGTATGGAAGATTTTTGACTGCAATATTGAAGGAATTCGTTGTAAGCACATTGTCTTGGAGCGAGATATGTTGTGTGGTATAGACATTTAAAGTACAATTCACCTAAATTTCATTACAAATTGGCCCAATAAAAATATAAAACGTGCCAACAATCAGTGCACATTTGTTCAGCACAAATGGCATGGAATTATATTTTAAAATATAATAAAAATGTATAAAATTGTTCATATTCAGTATCTGGTTTTGATTATGCTTGTTTTCATCAGACAGAAACAAAACCAGATAGTAAACCATGTAGTGTAGTAAGCTTCCACTAACATATCCAAATCCATCAAGTCTACAGTCCTGTCTGATTGTGACGCAAAATTAAACTCCATAGTAGCTCTTTAACCATGCCATATATATATATATATATATATATATATATTTTTTTTTTTTCTTTTCTATAATTTGCTTGAACATTCCAGTTGGTTATGCAACTTCTCTCATTGCGCTAACTATAGTTCGCTTGTGGCACCGATTTATTAGTGCAAATCAAAGACTGAGGCTTCGGGCCAAGGAGAAGGGGAGGTGGGACCTCAGGAGTAGGAAGCCTGGCAGGGCCATCCTCACTCGCACACCAGCCTCCGTTCGAATTAGTCTGCCTCTCACCATGTGTTGGAGTGTACCTTACCTCCGCTTAGTTAGAGATACTTGTTTGTTCAGGAAACATTAATATCTAGAGATTTTTAAGGAGTAACCTTAGGCGTTTTTGAGAGAGAGATCACAGCTGCATGTGTTTTAGATGGTAGCTGCTAATTGCAAGAGATATTATGACCTCGTGTTCTTATCCCCATGCTGGGGATGTTCTCCCGTCAGAGCTGAACATGATCAGATACAGTGGCAACGTTTGACATTGGAGCATGCCTACCTTCCACTTAGCCAGAGATACCTTGCTGACTTTTTACATTTTTGGCAAAGAGATCACAGCTACATTCTCACCGCTGATAGCAAAACCAAAAAATATTGTATATGAATGGTATGAGGCCCTCAGATATGAAAAGCTATCCATATAAATTCTCAGTTCAAATTACATTTTTTAAAATTTGTCTTACTGATTTTTAAAGTTTGTCCCATTTCACTACTACACAGGAAGAGCTGCGGAGAACAGCTGGTAATTACTAAAACTAATAGATATAAAAATAAAATAGAAATATTTTTGTGAAATAAAAACTAAACTAAAACTAACAATACACAATGAAGGAAAACTAAAACTAAACTGAATTTTCAAGTAAGGTCAGAAAAAATATATAGAAATAAAAACTAATATAAAAAGGCAAAACTATAATAACCTTGGCTTGCACGCTCCTCATTTCTCACTACAAAAGACGTGTGTGAATGGAGCAGTCCATTCTGCTCGTACTGATCCACAGCCACGGGAGATGGTGGGAATCGTATGGAAGATGTAAAACATTATAGAAGTGTGAGTTGCACTTGGTGAGATGGTGCATGCATGCACTTTTATGTTTTTTCGGTACTTTCATGCACAAACTCAGTTATGTGGTACGTGCACCTTGTTCATTCACACAACAAGTTATCATACATTTGCCTGAGACAGATTCTGGCCTGTCCAGCTCAGTTTGTGTCACAGCTGCACTCGAATACATGTCCATGTCGGACAAGATGCAACCTGTCCTGGCCCACTAAGCTGACCCTCTGCAAGTTCACCGATATAGTAAAACAGCTAGGGAGTCTTCGGGTTGTTTTTTGTCCCAAAGACCATGCACGGCTAGTTTAACCCTGGAGAAAAGTACAGATGTCTGTTTTTTTGCAGCAGTACAACTTCTTCAAATCAAATGAACTTGTCAGTGCCAATCTGGCTTGGCACCTTTTCTATCTAAGAATCTAAATTTTGTTTTGAGTTTTCAGCCATAGTGACAGAAATTAAGCAAGATTTCACAGAAGAAAAAAAGTGGCTAAACATTGTACCAACTGTTTTGACTATGCAGTTCGGAGTATTGGTTTGATCATAGAAAACCCACTATTGATGTCACAGTGCTTGTGTTGCTTGTGAATGTTTACCATAGTTGTTACTGTAGAAATTTTTGTTCCATTTATTACTGTTAGACTTGTGTATAAAATATCACAAACTTGTGTAACAGCTGGACTGCTATTTTTATTTTTTTCAATATTCTTGACACCTCTGGATTTCTTTCTTTTGCAGGTCATGAGTGGAAACTAATTGTGGATATTTTGACTATTAGAAGTTATGGGAAAAATGAACTTTTAAGGTATGGAACTTTTTAACAAAATCTTTGAAACTACAATAGTACACAATCATTTATTTAATAGTTTACATTTTTTCAGAGAACGTGTGCAAATGTATATATGCATGTATATACATTAAGCTTTATATATATTTTACAGGGTGCTTGCAGTAATCGAAATAGTGAGGAAAGTATGGAATATTCAGTGATGGATTTCCAGACTTAGAATGTGTGAAAAATTGGATTACATTTTTAAGAAGTATGGGAATCTTACTGTCAAAGTAATTTGGATGACATCAAATTTATGTTCAGAAAACTGGTATGTACACAACTTCAGCTTTCAGTTACAGTGTGGCCAACAAGTCAAGTGACTATTTGGATCAAATTACATACTAACAAGTCAGCACACAAAAAATATGTTTTAAAAAATGTTATTCTGTTAAATAAACTTTTTCATTTTATTTATTTGGTTTCTAAGGCTTTGGTGCAATTTAGTCCTCATTATCAACTTGCTGTATGCTACTGAGCAAGTTATTTGACCTGTTAATGCTGGTGTCTGTTAAAATAAAGGATTGAGAGGTCATTTAAGCAGGTCAGGGTATTGTAGGACTAGTGTGGTTGGGAAGTTTTAATCAAATGATTGGGTTTAAACTATGAATTTTATCACAGGGTTATTTTTAAACTGGATAAACTGTGTAAACTTAAAGCCATAAACATTAGTCCAGTTTGCATGAGAACCAACCTTCATCAAATGTGTTTTTAAATATAAACCTTTTTCTAAACCTGAGTAAATGAACCATTTATTGCTCCAAAAAAGTGTTTGTCATATTCCGTCCTGGTGAGTAGTCAGTGGTAGAATTTTGTTCCGAGAACGGGAGCCCCAATATGATAGGTGTTACCCAGCAGTTAATGAACGTAGGGCATGGCTGTAGGTGTTCGGACAGCATTGACATAGGTTATGTGACATAATGTCCCACCATTTTTTGGTTGTTGTGTTAAAAATTACATGCTAATTAAGGTAATAGAAGCCGAATTTATCCTCCTTCTGACTATTGCATCTGCCATTCCGTACTGAAAATTTTAAAAGAATGGACGCTTTTTTCTGTGTGTTACGTAGGCCAATGGTTGGTTATTTTTGAATTATTTAGGCATCCTGTCTACTATAGACTAACAAAAAAATCAGTTAAATCAATGACAGTTAAATGTATTTTGGACATTACAAGAGCATAGTAAAATCCTGTAGTGTTAAAATTTCAATAGTGATTCATTGCTAGCATGTGGAAATAAACTCTTGCTGCATTGCAAAATACAGTAGACACCTCTTGCATGAGGGTTATGTTATTTACCATCCTATATAGCATAAATTTGTGTACAGTAATCCCTCGCTATATCGCGCTTTGACTTTCGCGGTTTCACTCTATCGCGGATTTTATATGAAAGCATAACTAAATATATAACGCGGATTTTTCGTTGCTTCGCGGGTTCTGCGGACAATGTGTCTTTTTACTTCTTGTACATGCTTCCTCAGTTGGTTTGCCCAGTTGATTTCATACAAGGGACGCTATTGGCGGATGACTGAGAAGCTAACCAATCAGAGCACGCAGTTAAGTTCCTGCTTGCTGAATGCAGTGTTAACCAGGAAGTCTCGTCTCGCTCATTCAGCATCAACGTGTTTTCGCTGTGAAAGAGTTGTCCTCTTTTGTGTTTATCTTTGTGCATAGTCAAGCCCTTCATTATGGCTCCAAAACGATCTGCTACTGCTTCAGGGGCCGTGCCCAAGCGCAAACGGAAGATGTTAACGATTGCCGAAAAGGTAAACGTTTTGGATTTGTTGAAGGCTACGATTCTTTTTATTTAAAAAGTAGGAAAGGAATATAAGATCTACGGCCGCAGTGTCCTTTTAACCGGGTGCAAAACAAGTTGTAAGTGGATGTAATAAGGCAGTAGACTGGATGGAATCTGCTTTAGGGATTTGGATTGAAGACTGCCAGAAGAAGAACAACGGCAGTGCTACACAATCGCCTGAAGCGGCTCCTTTAAGGGCTGTAGCGCTCTCCTTTGTTGTGCAGTAAAATAAAACTCATTGTTATCGGAGAAGTCATCGTGTCATTGTTGGTGAGTAACCATAATTAATTTTCTACTTACAGTACTTGTACATACGCGCGTTTAGTGTCACTGTACACACACATTTACTGTATACTATTTTTGTTGCATTGTACGTATTTATTGCTGGTGGCATGTCTATTGTAATGGCTGTAACATGTGATATCGGAGACACTCAATATCTTTAAAATAATATTTAGGTTTTATTGTATATAAACAGTGTGTTTATATACATAATTCCAATGAATCTTACCTAATATCTAAGAGAATACAAAGGGATTATGCTGTATAACTCTGCGGGGAATATTTATAATCAGTGTGGGAGAGTTTATAACGGCTTAAAATGTATAAAAATAACCATAGAAACATATGGTTTCTACTTCGCGGATTTTCACCTTTCGCGGGGGGGTCTGGAACGCAACCCCCGCGATCGAGGAGGGATTACTGTATAGTGAAATGTCCTTAGACATCCACTTATGTTTTCCCTAAAATAACAGCACGCATTTTTTAAACTTGTACCTACTAGTATGTACATCTATACTAATAAAAGGCAAAGCCCTCACTGACTCACTCACTCACTCACTCATCACTAATTCTCCAACTTCCCATGCAGGTAGAAGGCTGAAATTTGGCAGGCTTATTCCTTACAGCTTAGCTTAAAGTTTATCAGGTTTCATTTCGAAATTCTACACGTAACGGTCATAACGGTCGACATGTTGAACCTTCCTATTTATGACCTCATCTTCACGAAATTTGGTAGGCGGCTTCCCTGCGCTAACCGAAACCAATGTACGTACTTACTTCGGTGTTGTGACGCCACTGTCGACTGCCATATTGAACTTTCCAACGTCACTAATTCTCTAACTTCCTGTGTAGGTAGAAGGCTGACCCCATCTTCAAGAAATTTGGTTGGCGGCTTACCTGCACTAACCGAAACCGATGTATGTACTTATTTTGGTGGTATGACGCCACTGTCGGCCACCATATTGAACTTTTCAACGGTCTTTGTTACTTATGGGCCCATCTTCAAGAAATTTGGTACGCAGGTTCCCAACGCTAACTGAATCCTACTTACGTACATATACATGTCCATAGCCTGCAGCTCGGTCACCGTGTGAGGCGGCGTTGGGTCCCCCATCCCAATGCTTCCCACGTTGTTGGCTGCCTGCCTATATAAGGCCGTTCGTCGCTCCGGTCTCTACATTCCCTTCCTTGCTTCGCCATGGGATTCACGTCTCCCTGCTGATAACTACAGCCTTTTTATTTAATCCACGGCTTCTCCGCTGTTTTATTGTTCGTTTATTACGATTATAGTTATTGTGTAGGTATTTTAGACTTACTTTACATTGTTCAGGTACCCATTTCCTTTATCATTCCAACCGTACCCCGATTAACATGTCTATCAAGGTGATCACCATGGCACCTGCCTTTTCCATTCTCTTTGTTACATATTGCACGGTCATATCAGGCTCACTCTTGAACATTGTGTCTTAGGTATTGAATGACTGGGACAGGTTCAAGATGTGGACTGATGACGGTACAGGAGATAATTATATTACAAAGGAGCATTATAAGAGTGAAATGCTTAAGCTCTTCACCTATGGTTCTGCATGTGAGTTGATAACTGCCGCTGAATTGTTCGGTTGTCGCTTTCAAGTGTACTGAAATGGCCAAATATTTTACAGCTTTCGACAACCTCCAGTGCCTCTTAAACATCTTAGATTGACAGGTGACGATTTCAGTAGTGGACACTTTGATGTTTATGAATGTTTAAGCTGTCAAAAGCTGAATTTGAAGTTATCGATGAAACCGGTTGTATGCTTACAACGCTTGACAGATGCCAAATGTCACTTCAACACAAGTCCTGCAAATACTGTCGTAATTGAAACAAACCATGAAACTCAAACCGATTATGACAGCAGCAATCCAAGCTGTGAGATTTAAGACAAGATTACTTTTCACATGGCCAACTGTACGTTGCATGCTCAAGAGTAAGCTCAGCGCACAGCTTGGTCATATTACAACCGGAGGGCTGAACTGACGATGTGGTATACAAAGAGATCCTTAACAAATAATTATTGGTATATTTTCCCTCAGTTTAAAAAGGTTTAATTTTCTTCTTAATAAAAATTTTAGGGCAGTACTTAGCCACTGCGAAGCACGGGTATTTTGCTAGTTATGCATATACAGCAGTCATTTAACATAAAACGTCCTGTGCACAATATCATCATTTTGCAGGTGACTTTGACTGTGTACAGCTGACACAGATACAGCACCTTGATTCAGTACAGTGCAGCCAGATTTAGAACAGAGCATTATTTTTGTTTTACAAATATGACAGTTTAGCCAGCTGATGCCTGAACATGAAAAGATACTGGTGGCAAACATAGCAATTGTACATGTCATGTTAGGAGGGAATGTGAAATGTCTTCGTCTTATTCTTTCTTAAAGAAACTTCACAATTGTGTGAAAGAGAGAGGAAGTGAGAGAATACACCTGGCACTTCTGTTTAAAAGTCATGCAGTAGTGACTGAGACAAATCTACAGGCTGAAAAGTGCCTGAGTGGTTTAGCATTTTTGTACTACTTCCAGTTTAATTTTTTATTCTGTTTCCATGTCATGTAAAGCTGAATTTGCTTAAGTTGAAGGTCTACTGTGATGCTAATTTCTGCTTTCTGAATTACAAGTAATGTGTTGCACATATCATAAGTCCTGTAGTAAGTGTTAGTCTTTGCGTCATTTTTCATAAATTCAGAGACTACTGGGTAAATTTTTTAAGCTGGTAAGATCCACAGTGCTTGAAGGTGTGGGGTAGTTCCACAGTATCTGACCAGGTTATTTGGCTTCAATTTCTAAATTATTTATAAGCTGCATTTTGCATAGTGTTTTTTGATGTGACAAATCAAAGTTCAAAGTGTACATTCTTATATAGATCAAGTGAATTACAATTACTAGGTTCAAAGTGGTAGAGTGGGGACTTGTTGACTACATTGTTAACATGTTTAAACAATTTATGAGACAACAATTCAAGGTTTTTTTTTTTTTTTTTTGTTTTTTTTTTGCATTGTGGTGAGGGGGAAGATGGCCATGGTCTGTTACTGATGAAAGCTGCAGTGCCCAATGATTTGGCTTTTCTTCTGTGAATTTTATGAAAAGAACATCTTCTTAGATTGTGAAATTTCCATCAGCAATGGGGGTCATTTGAAAGTGGATATGCACCGTAAACCAATGCATACGGATCAGTATTTAAGGTTTGACTCTCACCATCTGCTAGAGCACAAAATAGGTGTCATCAGGACTCTACAACACCGAGTAAACACCATACCCACAGACTCAGCGGCTAGGGAAGCAGAAGAACATCATATCAAAAAGGCCCTATCCCAGCTGGGCTTTTGTCAAAGCAGGAAAGACACGATAAGAATCCTCTAAGCAATCCAGGGGAGGGGAAGGACAACCGCTGCCTAAGCGAAAACCTTTGGTGATCCGTTGTGTGTCAGGAGTATCGGAACTGCTGAGACGCATTTTTTCAAAACACCAGGGGCCTCATGTATAAACGGTGCATATGCACAGAAGTGTTACATAAAAATGTTTCCACAGTCAAATCGCGATGTATAAAACCTACACTTGACGTAAAGCCACGCACTTTTCCACGGTACCTCATTCCCTGTCGTACGCAAATTCTCCCCTCGGTTTTGCAGACTGGCGGCACCCAGTGTCAAAGCAGTGCTACTATTCATACTGTGTGGTTACCCTTTATTTCTTAGAACCACATTTCTGATGCAGCTTTATAAATACATTAAAACTATCCGCATATTGTTTATTAGTGTAATGCATCTGATTGCAGGTTACCTGTAACAATATAATGGCCCAGGGAATAGCCATAGTATTCCAAATACCATAACTGCTTTAGCGTTGTTACTCTCACTGCACCATCTTCTTCCTCTTCTTTTTCTTCTTTCAGCTGTTCCCTTTAAATGTTGTCGCAGCGGATCATCTTTTTCCATATTACTCTCACTGCACCACTCGGAGTATTTATATCACTGTATCTGAGTGGGGAATCACAGCAGCAGCTGATCGGGAAGAGAATTATTGGTATACAGCATCAAGCACATGCTGCCAAAGCTATTGCAAAATGTTTCAAAGCCTTTCCTGTGTTGACTTGGAGGTTCAGAAACAGTTTCATCCCAAGAACTATAAACACACTCAATCAATTGCTCCTTGTAGAACTGTTTGTACTTATAAGTACAATTGCCCCACTGTAAACTTGCACTACAGTTATAATATTGCATAACCTGCGCCACTTTATAAAGCGCATATTTACATATGATGACAATATCATTTTTAAGATGACATGCAGCAAAATATGTTGATTTATATTATTCAAATAAAACTTTAACTTCATTTAAATAATCTGTATTGTTAATAATTAAACATGTGAGGACACAGTGCCGTAGCACTAGCAAGTTCACGTATTGTTCCTGCCTTGCGCGCTATATATTTGCTGAGGCTGGCGCGACACTGGAAGAATAGATGGATAGAATAATTAAACACGTACTATGAAGATATTTCAATGTTCCTTAATAGTTTTGAAGAATCGTCGTTGTAAGCTTACAGATGACTTAACGTCTATTACAGAGCTGATTGTGTGGCGATTGGGTATTTGAGGAAAGAAAAGTAAGGACAGGAATTGCAGGTTAGTACATTTGAAAGAGACAGTGCTGCTACTATAAATTATTTCATCGAAGGTTGTGTGTGGTGCAGTAGCATCTTGTGTGAGACATGAACAATCACTGCGCCACCGTGTTCCCATGTTTAATAACATGCTTTCATTCCAATCATCATGAAAATTATATCACATATACATCGCAGTATTTTAATTATTCAGAGAGCTGTAATATCATGAATGTAATGGATTCTGTGTCCTGTCCGAGAAAGAGAAAGAACGGAAGCACGTAGTGATTCACACACGGAGAGCACATTGAAAATCAAATACAAAACAAAGCATTTAACATGCTACTTTAGTTACGATGAAATTTGAGAAACTAGTAAATGAAATGAATTTCAGATGAAGTTTATGATAATCTACTTTAATGGCAAAATAAACTACGTGATTAAAGTGGAAATTTTGAAATTAAAGTTGACTTTTGTGCTTTTTTCCCCCATTGTGTGCCTATTGTTTTTTTTTTTGTCTGTAAGCTCAGACTCGCCTTTTCCCGGTGACTGTGATATGTGACTTCATTTTTATTTTGCCACTGTGTGACTTTGTGAACTTGAGCTTTCAAGTTTCTCCGACATGCTATGTCACTCGATCAACTTCCTTTTGTTGATTATACCACTGTTTAAACCAACAAATTGTATGTTTTTCCTTTGCCTCCACTTGGTATTCGCTGAAAATCTTCTATTTTCCCCCATGCTTTTCCCATTGTCTTTTCACAGAACGCCGAGCTTAAGGGCTATTTATATTGATTTGCATATTCAAAGAGGCTTAATTCTGGGAGGAATTGGGGCGGGACAGCACACGCGTACACAAGCCTTACTTTTCACGATGACCGGGATTTATGGAGCGGAAGAACGCGGAAGTGTACACACAGATTCCTGAATCTGGATTTTTCTGTGCGTAAGCACATTTCGGCTTTTGTGCTTACGTCATGTTATAGTGCGAATTCTACGCATGGTGTTATGCATGAGGCTCCAGGTCTTGGTGGCTTTCAAACCCCAAAACACGATACGGCAAAAATTCATTCACCCCAAGGATTGGGTGCCCCGGCACAGACAGAGTTATACAGTTTACACAGTAAAACGCGAAGAGGATTGCCGTGAATAATACATCGGGGAAACCAAACAACCACTGGCGAAGCGGATGGCACAACACAGAAGAGCTACCTCGTCAGGCCAGGACTCCGCAGTCTATTTACATCTACAGGACTGTGGTCACTCTTTCAGTGATGAAGATGTGTACATCCTGGACAGGGAGGAACGCTGGTTTGAGGAAGGAGTCAAAGAGGCCATTTACTTGAAAAAGTAACGACCATCTCTAAACTGAGGAGGGGGCCAAAGGGTACATCTTTCACCATCTTACAATGCGGTGATTGCAGCCATTCCCCAACTCTCTGTGAATGGTACTCACGGCCATTGATCAATGGACAATTTGCATATCATTGATCACACGGCCCATTGTTAGTCAATAGTGCTAGTTCAATCATTAGGCCAAGTACTGTTTATAAGGTTGGAGAAACCTGATGTCAATTGAGACTGAGGAAGTCACTTGGATGAGTGATGAAACGTATCAGAAAAAAAACTATGTCCAGATGAACAGAATCAACTTTCTAGAACACACATGCATCCACAGCTAGTCATATAGGACTATAGCAGGTTGGAGGACTGGCCATGTTAACAAGAAAACATTGAGACAACACTCAAATGAAGTATCTATTTGTTTTTTCTGCACTATTGGTGACACAAGTTGCTCTATTTGTTTGAATAAGTTTTATTTTGCTATTATGTGTCAAAAGGCAATTTACATCTTCTATTAAAACAAAATGTACAATGTTAACAGAGATTTGTAATTGCCAAAACATACAGTTAGCGAGACAAAAAAAAACTTCAAAATAAAGTAATATGTCATTGCTAAATACAAATCTGCACACACTGAATTTGTGTTATTAGTTTGTCTTTTGAAGGCAGATTAATGTTCAGCATATATTTTAATGGTATGTTAAAAAATGTAATGCTGTCTCACCATAAATGAAGTAATTTTCTAATTCTGCATTTGTAAACAGGCAGAAGTAAAAACAGTATGATTACTCATGTAAGAAACCTTGAAAACAGCTAAAGAAAGTCTGTTATACTGAAGTTCAGAAATACAGAATATATGCACAACTGACAAGAATATTTTAACAAAGGAAGTTTTTTAGGTTGGGACAAATGTTACAAAAAAAGGGAAATGGATTTGGAAAATTTAGTACTGCAACTTTGATATTTGAAATTTGAACTAATTAGACTTCATTAAATATTACTCTTTTGTAATATTTTTTTAACCAGGTAATGATGCAAATATAAAATCTTAAAATATCAAATTTTACAAACTTAGCCAAGTGGTTCACTGACAAATCAGACTTGAAAAGTGTGTTGTTTTAAAAACAGTTTGTTTAAATGGAAATATGGAAGTATCTGGAATAATTTTGGAAATTACTAATTCAAAAGTGTAATGTTTGAATTTTTATATTTAGTATTGATTTTAAGCAGTAGTTTTCAGTTGCTGGACAGAAAGTGTCAGAGAATACATTTAGAATGTGTACATGCTAAGATAAATCGGGTAGTTCATGATTCTGTCATTCTTTCAGCTCAATCCTGAAATCCCCCATGATTATAAACTCCCCATTTGTTATGGCACTGGGGTGATCCCCATCTCTGCCACATACTAAAATTCAAGCTTTGCATTATATTTTAATGTTTATGCAGTATATGTCATTAATCTTAAATGATAATTGCATAACTGCTTGATGGATATGCCATGTTTTAAAGCTCTTGTTACTGTTAGCATCTGTGCATTTTATATTGTATTGCAGACAAAGGCACACTATTGTTTATTTCAGTAATGGAGATACTTTAATAAAAAGCCATTAAATGGAATTTCTGTTTTTGCTGTGGTATTGTGTATCAGGAAATGTCAGTCGTGTTGGTCTTGAATATAAAAACTCTGGTAATGTGACATCCCTATTTCCATCACTGTTGCACATTTCCACACAGTCACGTAATTTGAAATCCCAGCGATTTTCTAGCCATTTAAATTGACAGTCAGGCAGTGAGATCAGTAACTGCAGTTATCAATTTTGACATTTTCTCTGACTAGAAGTTGTGTGATGTGACATGAGCTTAAGTGATCACATTTTATAGAGAAGTAAAGTAAAGCAAAATTCTGTTCAGTAAACCTGGTGTTACCGATAGGGGCTACCATGTCTTGGAGTAATTGTATGTTTGTTAGATGTATTTAACGAAGTACATTTTTTTTATATTACAATTTTATGTTTTGCTTTTTTTCCACTCTGCCTTTTCAACACTTGGAGCATGTACAGGTTATGTGACTTTCCTAGGGTTGGCAGTTTAGTCATAGGTACCAAGTATAGGCTATTGTCAGTGCACTTACTGTCTGTAGTCTGCCTTAAATCTAAACATTTTTTCTAGGTTTTTTTTTGTGTACTAATACTTCCCACTCCTACTTCTATTATGGTCAAAAATCCATTTTATGGCATGATTAAAACTTATAGTCTAGGTAGATACTGGTGTGATGCACAAAGCATTTGTATTTTTGAACAGATAAATTACTTATTGTGCACGCGATCACACCTTTCTCTATTAAAACTCTAGCTAACACACTGCTATTTAAATTGATTCAATAACAGAAATTCACCTCATTTAAATTAATTAATGTATAGTCTCTCTGTCAAACAAGCTCTTACACAAAAACATTACTGCACTTTTAAGACACCAGTACAAAGGCAGAAATCCACCTATTCCGTTTCTATTTGCATGCACAGATTTGCACATTTACAGGTTTTCTACTAACTATTATTACACTGCTTTAAAAAAAAAAAAAGAAATCTATATCATAAGAATTTTGAGTGGTGTACCTGATCAACCAGTTCATCAATCACTCTTACATAGGTAGCAGTCATGTAGAGCCCAGCTTCCTTCCATTTTCATGATATTGCTTCAGTCATTGATATGCATTGTATGTCATTGTGAATCAGTCAGATTAGAATAACTAGTAAAAAGTGATTTATCTTAAATTATTATTGCTATCTATTTATTTGTATGATTTATTGGTTGCATTACAGTTTAAGAAGTATGTTTTTTTCACAAATACACCACATCGATTTAATGCAAATACAGGAACAGATACATTAATTTAAAACAAACTCACACAAAAACTTGTTTAGGATACGTGCACATAATTTTTTGTGCTATTGTAATAACTGTTATGTAAATACTCTAAGGCTGTATGTTGTATGTTAGAGCCAAATTTTATTATTTTCGTTTATTGTGGCCCTAAGTGATGTAGATTTTCTACGTTTTTTTAGGTTGATAATCCATTAGACCAGGCTGTAATTTAGATATTCAAGGTATCTGATTAGACCTTTTTCCTTCAAATGAAATTTTTAATTGAGCCTCTAAATTCCTTTAATTAATGAGAGCTGCTTTAGTTACAGCAGTTCCAAGTATGTCTCGATTGCACCAGAATGAAGACCTAGGCATTGTTGAACAGTTTATTTATTTCCCAGGGGACATTGTTTTCATGCTCTTCTGTCTCAGTAGAATTTGATCACGTAGTCCCTGTGACTGATAAATGGGGGGATTAAAGGTACTAGTCTCCTTGGCTTTTTGGCATAATTCCTCACATTTGCTCATTACCAATACCCTGGTGTCTGTACTCATAATCTAGGCTGTACTACTAAAGAAAGGGTGAAACAAAATGTGGATTTAGGTGTCTTTCCTTGAAAACGGACTTGCATAATTTTGCTTTGCAAAGGGCTTTCAGATGGTGTGTAGATAGAGATAGTTTGAAGTAAAGCATTGTAGGCCTTTTGTATAAAGGAAATCTTAACTTAAATGTAAATTTCCTTCTTGCAGTGCTCTTTTTTTGAAGGATACTGATTGATTTCAGTGTTAATCTCTTGGGTAAAGTACTGTAGTATGTGATTATGCTCACTGTGATTGAGTGTGGTAAAGTGAGGTCCATAGGTGGTTGGCGAGTTTTAAATAAATGATGGCAACACTTGTGTCTTCGGGAGGGGGGTGGCAGCGTGGCGAGTGCAGTTCCCATTCGCAATGCATTGGTACACACGTGCTAGGTTACCTGCAACTCTAATTGGCACCAGGAGCTACTGATTGCCACAGCTGTGCCACATAGTAAAAATAGAAAAAAAAATAGTTGCAAAAGAGGACGACACTGTATTTTGAATATCTGTTTATAAAGTAAAGCTTGGTTTAATACTGCTGCCTTTCACATTCAAGGACCTGGATTTGATTTATACTCCAGACTCTTGTCTGTTTGGAGTTTGTGTTTTCTTGTGTCTGTGTATTCTAAATTTACTTGATGCAAACAACTTTGGTTGTGTGCTCAAATGTGTACAATGATGGACTTGTATTTTGTACCAGGATAGGTACTTCTCCGAGAATTGTGGCAGATAAAGTTGGTTCAAAAAATGGATGAATGAGCAATGACAATTTGCATATTACATTCCATTGCCTTTTGAAATTTATAGGAACTTTTTTTTTTTTAAACTGGAGAGATTTTTTTTTCTACTTACACAATTTTCTAATTTATTAATCTATTAGTAGTTTTATATTTTAAAATATTGACTAAACTCTGCCTGAAAAAAGAGCCATACAATTTTAGGTTCTGTATACTATTGTTTTGTAAATAGTGTTCATTGCAAGGTTAACTTGCAAAATGCATATCTTGTAGTTGAGATGTTGTACTGAAAGATCAAAACATTTCTTTGGCCATAATGTGCAAGATTCACAGATTAGCTTTCCTCCACTCAGAACATACAGCTGAATTTGGTCCTAACTGATACAGTATATACTGGTGTTTACTCTATTGTGGAGTTATTCAAACCCTTTAAATGTTTGTGAACAATGTATAACAAATTATGTGTTGCATTTTAATGCAAACTCGAATGCCCAAGAAAAAAGGCAAAATTAGTAGTTTATCAGAAAATATTTTCATTCTTGACTTCACAATATGCTCTTTGTTCCAATTATTTAGACACCGTCCACTGATAATTAACCAAATCACTTTTTCCTCCAGTACCACCTTTCAGCCTTTAGAAGTAAGAGTCTTCAACTTAGTGCATTAATTACACTGTTTCTCTTGGCAGATTTGCTCCAGCTTACTCAGATTTCTAGGACAGTGAACTTAACCACTTTAATTGAAAATGTGTTATGTAAGAATATACTGATTTAAACTGAAGGAAAAAAAATCACTTTTCATCAAAAAACGAAAATTATAGTGTTTCAGCATCAATTCTTTTTAAATAAATAAAATTTAAATGTGTCAGTTACTAAGCCATCTGGTCCTGGTCCTAATACACTGTGTGCACAATTATTAGGCAAGTTGTATTTTTGAGGATTAATTTTAATATGGAACAAACACAGTGCTATCAGTCAATCCAAAATGTTAATAAACCTGAATGTTTCACAACGGAAATGTGAGTGTGAACATCATCAGGGGAATACATATGTGCGCACAATTATTAGGCAACTATTAGTGTGCAGATTTATTATGCAACTAAAGGAAAAATGAAAATTTTCCCATCTCACTTGTTTATTTTCATCTGTTATAGTGAGAATAATAAAGACACCTCAAAATTTACAAATAAACATCTCTGACATTTCAAAAAATCAATCAATCAATCAATGACCAATATAGCCACCCTTCTTTCCAATAACAGTCATAAGCCTTTCCATTCATGGAGTCTGTCAGTTTCTTGATCTGTTGACGATCAGCTTTTTGTGGAGCAGTGACTACAGCCTCCCAGACACTCTTCAGAGAGGTGTATTGTTTTTCTCCCCCGTAAATCTAGCGTTTAAGAAGTGCCCACAAGTTCTCGATAGGGTTTAGGTCAGATGAGGAAGGGGGGGGCATGTCATTATTCCTTCATCTTTAAGGCCTTTACTGGCTGGCCACGCAGTGGAGTACTTCGATGCAAGTGATGGAGCATTGGCCTGCATAAAAATCATGGTCTTTTTCCTGTATCACTGTTTGAAGAAAGTGTCTTCGAAAAACTGGCAGTAGGTTTGGGAGTTGATTTTGAGTTCATCTTCAATGCAAAAAGGTCCAACTAGCTCATCTTTAAAAATACCAGCTCATACCAGTACCCCACCTCCACGTTGGAGTGGAGCTCTGTGCCCATTACTGATCCACAGGTCCATCCATCTGGTCCATCAAGAGTCACTCTCATCTCATCGGTCCATAAAACCTTTGAAAAAATCTGTCTTCAGATATTTCTTGGCCCAGTTTTGACGTTTCAACTTATGTTTCTTGTTCAGTGGTGGTTGGGTTTCAGCCCTCCTTACCTTGGCCATGTCTTTGAGCACTGAACACCTTGTACTTCTGGGCACTCCAGGTAGGTTGCAGCTCTGGAATATGAAAGTACTGGAGGATAATGGGTTCCTGGTAGCTTCACGTTTGTTTCTTCTCAAATCTTTGGCAGCTAATTTGCATCTTTTGTTCTCAACACGTTTCTTGCGACCCTGTTGACTATTTGCAACAAAATGTTTGTTGGTTCTGTGATCACACACCAATATCTTAGCAATTCCAAAAGTGCTGCATCCCTCTGAAAGACTTTTTACAATTTTTGACTTTTCAGAGTCAGTTAAATCTCTTTTTTGGCCCGTTTTGCCCGAGGAAAACTAGCTGCCTAATAATTCTGCACACCTTGATATAGGGTGTTGATCTCCTTAGGCCACCACCTCCCACATTACACAAATACACATCACCTGATGTGCTTAAATCCAGTAAGCATTCAAGTTAATACAGCTTGGAGTTGGAATATACGCATAAAAATGATGATATGGTCAAAATACTCACTTGCCTAATAATTGTGCACACAGTGTAAATGTTTCATTGTATCTCCATTTAAACAGCAGACAGTTAATCAACTCTTCAGTCTGTGATCAAGGAGCTATAGGGCATTTCTTCAATAATGTGTTGGTTTAAAGTATTGCATTACAATGAGTAAATTGCTAATGCAGATGTTACATTGCTTGATTTGTAGTCAAAGGGAGTGCCAAATTTCATGACTGCTGTTGCTGATCTCATCACTTGAGGTGGTTAGATTGCACAAATAGAAATAGGAGTTTGTTGAATTAGACAACTGTATGACAAGTGGAAATGTCGAGAATGCATACCTGCTGTAGTGCAAGTGTGAAATGAATATCCAACAGGCTCTCCCTTTCCCACTCAAAAGTCTTAATTTTGGTAAAAATGCACATTACGCCTCTGAAAGAATAATGCAAGAGCTGGTGGATGTCTTAGCATCAGAAATAAAATCTAACATACTGAAAAGTTTTTCAGTATTCTGTGTTATGAAACCAGATATCTCAAATGTAAAACAATTATTTACAATAAATATGTTTGCCAGGTCACTAAAGAGGTCAGAGTTAGTTTTGTATCAACCTGCAATATGATTGACTGCATAGCGGGGACTATAACCAACACACTTAGTGAGACTATAGACACTCTAGGCTTGAAAACTGCTAATCTGGTTGGACTAGGGTCAGATTGAGCGGCTGTTACGAAGGGAAACAGAAAGGTGTGGTAAAACTGCTTAGAGATAAAACTGGACTCTTGGTCAACTGCCACTGTGTAAAAACACCGATTGGCCCTTGCAATTGCCCAAGCAGCAGCTCCTGTACCTTATTTAACAAAACTGAACATCTTAAGGCAGCTGTTCTATTTCTTCCAAAATTCTTCAGTTAGGATGGCTGATTTAACAAAAATTCAGAATATTCTGAACATTCCCCAGATTAAGCTGAAAATGGCCAGTGACACTAGATGGCTGTGTGATGACTTTGCAGTATAGTCACTACGACAGTGTACGAGTGATCTCCTTGGAGGGCTCAGATCCTGGGAACCTTGATTATGGGAACGCTTCAGACAACTGGGCCTCTATGAAGGAAAGAAGAATAAATATATAACTGAAGACACCTTCTGCATATGCAAGTTGGCTTTGAAGAATATTTTTCTTCATTAGGTTTCCTATACTTTTTTTCAATGTTTTTATTTTTCTTACCGACAGCAACAATACTTGTGCCTGTTGGTTTATGTCGTAACAATTGTTACTTAAAATTTTTGTTAAGGTTGCAGGATCCTGAATTGGATACTTCTTAATTTTCCACACCACCAAATTTCCCCGTCCCGCCCCACCCGGCTACTTTTTCTTGCCACCCAGCTGGAAAAAATTTCTAGGGAGAACACTGTGAGTGCTCATTGATTTCCACCTCTCCTAGACACAAACAAGCCTGTCCCTACCACTTAAGTAAAACAGACACATTTGATTTTATTAGGGCAAATCACAAACTGTCAGTCAGTCATTATCTAACCCACTGTATCCTAACACAGGGTCACAGGGGTCTCCTGGAGCCAATCTCATTCAACACCGGGCAAAAAGCAGGAACAAATCCCCGGCAAGGCGCCAGCCCACCGCAGCAAATCACAAACTGGTTTGACTGAGTTGCTGGGTATGTTATACTACATGATGGAGGTCATGGTACCATGCTGCAACTGTCTCTGACTTGCCAAAATTGTATAAATGAAGCATGTGACATCAAATTGGTGGAAAAGCCATGTAATGTGACATAGCCTTAAGGTATTCTATGTTGTACTTTATTCAGAATAGACAAGAACGCTACAAGGTTTAATGAAGAGTAATATAGACATTTCTGTTAGGTTCACCACTGTGTGTGTGTGTGTGTGTGTGTGTGTGTGTGTGTGTGTAGTTAGCACTAGTAAGATAGGTGGACTCTGGTCCAGATCAGACCCAAACACAATTTAATCCAGACAGTGAACATAACCAAAATTCAGTTATTTTGATTATTTGTTGTCTATATACAGAAAAAAGTAGAGCTATGTAAGCTCTCTTTTCAGAGCAGTAATTACTGGTGCTCTTTTATCTGGTTCAATCATAGATGCTGCAGTGCTGTGCGTATGAACTTTGCGACTGTTGCACAAGACCTCAGCCTGCCATTTTACCTCTAGACCTTTAGCCCCCACTAGGCATTCTACCTAACATAAATGACCTTAATCAGTCCTCATGGTTTTCAGGCTTCGCATGAAACAATTAGACAATGATGGTCATGTAGATATCTGGCCTTCAATCCATCAATGTAGGGACTGCATGGTAGTGATGGGCGGTATACCAGTTCATACCAAAAACCTTTTTTTATTTTTGTTATGACATGGATTTTTCTTATACCGGAACACCGGTTTAAGTAGCCTAAACAACATTCACAACATGGCGCAGCAGGAAACTGTTTTTGGGGAGGACATTTTTCACTGGTGCACTGCAAAATACACATGCAATGGAGTACATAAGTTAGGGAGGTATTAAGTGGTGAAAATGGACAGAGAACATTCTGAAACTGAAGCTGTAGCAGACGATAAAGTTGAACATGATGACATAGAAGAATTTTTGATAAAAAAAAGGTGCCGTGTCTGTGGATACGTTGGTTTTAAAAGGTCAGATGTGGACAAATGTGTGAATACTGTTTTTGTACTACTGGTTAATACTGCAAGCCAAGTTGTACTTGTTTTATTTTATTTTTTTTCAATACTGTGTACTGTACCTGGTTACTATGTAATAGTGTTATGATGCCGGTCCCCTACAGACTCCCTCTTCCTACATGGAAGTCTGTTGAACCAACACCGTCGATTAGTTATGACCGAGATGAGCTGAGAAATCTCATTGAAGTCAGGGGATGGTGGAAAGTGCTCAAGTGCTTTTGTTAAAAGCAGTCAAAGTAAAACCAAAAGTGTCCATTGGGCAGTGTTCAGAAAAATACAGTACCCAAATAAATAGCAAGTCCATAAAGCCAGTGAAACGTGGGGATAAAATCCATAATAAATAAATCTGTTAAAATGCAGTCTCTCTCCTCGCCTGATCACAGCACACCACGTTCTGTCTCCATGGCTCACCCTTCACTGGCGTTGCTGGCGGAGCCTTTGCAGCACAAATTGCTTTCTGCCAAACCCTGTTTTGGCTGCTGCCACACTGCGTAACCAGACCGTCCGAGGTCAGAACACCTCCCGTCTTCCTTTGTGCTCACTCAGTCGCTCCTCAGATCCATTGGGAGGTCTTAAATTTCGCTTGCCCCACTCTACACGCTTAGTCAGTGGGGTGAACCAGCTCCTAGATCGCCTAAGCCTGCACTCCCTCATGGAGCCCCAGCTCGTGCTGCCTTCTCCTTCCTGGTGTCTGGATCATCTCCCATGACTGCCTTTTCTCTTCTTTAACCTCCTTGTGTTCTATCTTTTCTGTTTTCTTTCCCCCTACCCTGCTGACACCTAAATATAAGTCTCCGTGGGAGCAGCGCCTTAGGCTGGAGTTATACTTCATGCAACGTGACGCATGCTGCAGAGGATGCTCCTGCTATGCAAGCGTTGTAGTGTTTATACTTGCGTGCGTACTTTGCGTAAATCTGGAGGAATCCACCAGGTGGCAGTGCGAGATATTATCATGGTGAGAACATGTTCGGCTTCTCTGTGTTGTGAATTGCCTAAAACACCTATTAAATTCCGATAATACCTTACCGCAATATCTCTCAAAGGATGTTTATTGATTAAATCTATAAATCCAGGGATGTGTCCATTCCAACGAGCATTGGGCACGACTGAGAAACAATCCCTGGACGAGGTCTCAGCTCATCGCAAGGTGAATACAAGCACATACATACACTAGCGTCATTTTAGCGGCACCAAATCCCCAAATCTGCATATCTTTGGAAGGAAACCGGAGCACAGTGTGGAATACAAGCAGGAAATACCAGCAACATAACTCCCTGCGAGACATCAGTGCTATCACTCCACCACCGTGTCACCCCCATGTGTGTAATTATTCCCCCTATGTGTGTAATTATTAACAGTATTCATTATTTAAACTAAATTATATGTAAAATGTAACATACACACTTTAATGCATTTCATCATGAAAATGATATCAAGTATGAATCTAAAGATTCTAAATGAGCAGAGAGTTGGAATATCATACATTTAGTTTGTTCTGTGTGGTGATCTATTGCTGCTTGCCGCAGCTGTCAGGTCCAAGAAGCTCGTAGCGATTAAAAACTGGGATGACGTTTACGACTTTCTGCTTTAATGATAAAGTCACCTACGAGGTTAAAGTGGACAATTCGAGATTAAAGCCGAAATTTCCACTTTAATTACAAAATACACATTTTTACCGTGTTATTTTTTTCTCAGTGGCTCAAATACAGCGCTATACATTGTGTCGCTGTTGTGAAGTTGCAAAAAAAAAAAAAGCACCACGAATGCATCTGTATGTCAGCATTTTGCTTCACCAAATCGAACCATTCATCAAACAGCGAAGCACACGCATCGTTCCCCGTAGGATCTGCATAGAGGCTTTCTGTCACATGTAGATAGTAAACAGAGACTCTGACGTCACATTCCGACTTTTAGCACACTGCGTCCCCCGACTTTTTGCTGGCACTGCAACTCGGGCACGCGTCGCATTAATTTCTGAGGACCTGCTCAGGGGACGCGTGAAATAAACGCTGGGAACGCGTGGCAGCCATGATGCGGTTGTTTACGTGTTCTGAGCGTGAAGTATAAATGAGCCCTTATTCACACGCCGGAGTAAGCCAATGAAGCAATTGAGAATGATCGGGTGCGACTCGCCCCAATCACCTCATCAACTCCTCATGGTCGTGCAGTCGCACCCACGGAGACAGACACGGCGAACTGGGTTTAAAAAATTTTTTTTTTTTTTTTGAAGCTGTGGACCCACTATACCACAAATAGCATTATAAATGCAAGTTGCACTGCCACAAATAGCATTATAAATGCAAGTTGCAGTTTTATTATTTATATATATATATATATATATATATATATATATATATATATATATATATATATATATATATATATATATATATATATATATATATATATAGCTTAGCTTGAAGCAAGGTCCATATTAATATAATTTGTCTTAGTGACGGTTCAGTTGGTAAAGATGCCATCACCAAGTTGCACTTGTTTTATTTTATTTTGGTGAATACTGTGTAATGTACCTGGGCTTGAAGTTTTGAAGTAATAGTTTATTACTGTAGTTGCACTATTATTTATTTTATTGTTATTATTTATTAGTTTAAATATTATGCAGTTTAATGATGGTAAAGTTGTTTAAAAAGTCACTTTAACATGTTAGTAAACAGAGATTGTTAACATTAACAGAATGTGTACTTGGTTTACAAAAATATGTACCAATTGTTTCTTTTCTAAGACATATTTAGTGCAGTACAACTTTTGACAAGCACCTCTGGATATTTTGCTAAGTCTAAATGCCTCTTTGGATGGTTGACAATTTGTTGTCAAAATTTTAGTTTAAGTTGTTTGCAAAATGTGTTCAATAAAAAGGTTCTATATTTTGACAGCAACTGTCATGCAACGTGATTCCTTCTCTTCATTAGTGCCTCATTAGTGCCCCCCTCCTTGAAAATTATCACTTTATAGGGCCATGCAAACCTGTATTATTACTCGTGTGCACATTAAAATGCTTTTTTGGACAATGTACAATTCTCATGATAGTGGAATAGGTATTCTTAGCCAGTCTGCTGCAGTAACTGCTGTGAAAAATGTGGTTAACTCATTCATGTGGAAAAAATACCGTTGAATACCGTGAAACCGGTACAATTATGAAAAATACCATGATGTGGAATTTTGGTCATACCACAGAGCACTACTTCATGGTGCCTTGATCAGGTTGTGGTGGGCAGATCGCTACCACACAAAAACCAGAAAAAGAACAGCAGAGAAAGTAGGAATTGGTACAAATTGATGATAAAGATAATTCAATGCACATACAGTATATCAGGGTTACACTAAAATGGTGCTGCCTCACCACTTCTTTTAAGTTTAGCTCTTGGAATTATAAGCAGACAATCATTTGAAGATCTAAGGTTACGATTTGGAGTGTACGATGACAGGTATTATGAAACATAGGATGGAGCAAGATTATTTAAGACTTTGTAAACCATAAGCAGTATTTTAAAGTCAATTCTAAGTAGCATGGGTAACCAATGTAATGACATCAAAACTGGATAGATGTGCTTGGATTTTCTTTTCCTAGTTGAAATTCTGGCAGCTGCATTCTGCACTAGTTGCAAAGATTGATGTCTTTTTTTAGGTAGTCCTGAAAAGGGAGTGTGTTACAGTAATCTAGTCAACTAAAAACAAAAGGGTGAACAAATTTTTCATGTTATAGGGGAACTTATTTCTTAAGTGGATAAAACGCTGTCCTGGTAATCTGATTAATATGTGATTTAAAATTTAGGTCAAAGTCAATCATTACCCTTAAATTATTTACCTCTGTATTGACTTTTAAGCCTAATAGATCAAGTTTATTTCTAATAACCTCACTATATCCATTTTGCCATTCACTAAGATTTCTATTTTATCCTTATTTAGTTTTAGAAAACTACTACTTATACTTTCAGAAACACAAGTAAGACATTGGGTCAGTGAACCAAGAGAGTCGGGTCATCGGGCATTATTGATAAATACAGTTGTGTGTCATCAGCAGAGCTGTGGTAGCTCATGTTTAGTTTTTAAACATCTCGAAGAAAGCGTGAAAATGGGTGTACGCGAGCTACAAGCATAATTACAATGACTCCACAAGAGTATGCAATGGATGACTCACTAAGAGTTATGTGGGTCTTTGGCAAGCATAGGAAACCCTTCTCTGATGCTGAATTATTAAAATAATGTGTGAGTGAAGTGATATAAGCTATGCTAGGTGGAAAACAAAAGAATGAAATGACAGAAAAAATAAGTCAAATACCTTTTTCAGATTACAGCATAGAAAGTCAGTCTGAAATACTTGAAGATTTATTTAAGCAACTTAGTTGTGCCATTATTAAAGGAAAATTTATTTTGCTAACTGTGGATGAATTAATATACATAACAGATAATGCACAATTGATTGTCTTTGTTAAATTTTATGGTAAAGAAAATTAGTTTTGTGAAGATATCTTAAGTGTAAAAATTCTTCATGGCCACATAAGATGAGGTTGCATTTATTAAGCAATCATGGAGATTCTGAGTGATAAGGAGATTGAACGAAAGCATCCAGTGTTAGTAGCTACTGATGGAGCACCATCCTTGATAGGAAAAGAGAAAGCATTGGTGAAACACTTGAGAAATCGTCACCCAGACCTAATATCCTATCACTGCATAATCCACCAGACAATATTGTGTGTCAGGAGAAATGTATTCAGAATTTATTACAATGGTGATGGAAACTTGTCAGTTATTTAAAAGCATCATTTGCACTGCACCATCATTTATTGCATACATTCCTGACTGAGGTTAGTGCAACATTTAATGATATACTTCTCTACATTAATATTAGATGTCTCGTCAGAGACAGGGTATTTTTAGGTCACCCAGGAAGAAATGGTAACCTTTCTGTCTGAACAAAAAAATGCAAAAGGTAAAGAGACTCATTTCATTTTCATTCAGAATGAAAAGAAAATGGCAGTTGATGCTTTTCTGTCTAATAATAACATCCCACCTCACTGACCTAGTCAAACTGTAGAGTAGAAACACACAATGTTTCAATGACAGTGCCCTCATGTCAGCAGTGTATTTTTTCTAGCGAACACTAGCAATTTTAAAATATGACTTCCAGCAGGGCATGCTTCACTTCCCAAAACTTTTGGTACAAAAAAAGAGGAAAACATCACTTGCAGAAATATGTTGAGTTCCTGGAGGAATTTACTGAAAATTTTGAAACTCTTTGTAAACTTCAGCCTGGGAAAACATGTTCTGCTGTTCTTTGAATACCCATTTGCAGTAAAAAGTGTTGCAGAATTCTCCATGGAAGCACAGAAGTCTGTCAATGGCCCAACAGTGCTGCTTCACTGCAAACTGAGTTGATTGACGCTCCATTAAAACCTTCTTCTGAAGGAGACTAACTGCTATAGTTCATTAAATGTTCCACTCATACATAAACTGGCCCTTCAAATTTCACCACTTTTGCCTCAACATATTGCTGTGAATCAACATTTGCAACCAAGTATGGTTTTAAAAAACACATACGCATTGGACTCATCAACAACTACTTGCATGAGTGTTTCCGGTTGGCCATTACACCTTTGTACAAACGTTTTTAAAGGCTAAAGAACATAAAGGCATAATTGTTATCATTAAAACTGCAATGTTTACTTTGCACATAGTTCTTATATTTTTGAAGCATTGTTTTGCGCTTAGTTCTGTTTATTAGCTCATTAACCAAAGTTCTCTAGAACTTTGACTTGGGAGAAAATTTAATAAATGGTCTTTTAAGAATTATAGTTGAATACTACTGCTTTTACTGATGTTCTTATTTTCTAATCATTGCACCCAAAATACACCGTAATTCCCAGGGAAGAGAAACAACCAATAGCATAGCAGAACACAGCTTTCACTATACACCATAAAATATGTATAGAGTTCTTTTGGTGAATTGCTCCCTTGGGTCTTTTCTGGCCAGAATGACACCACACTCTCAGCTGTTTGTTGTCTCTAAAACAATGGCAGCAGGATTCAAATTCGGGACCTACAGATTATAGAGTATACTTCTGTGCCACTGTACCAAATGAGAACTGAAAATATGTATGTGAGTAAGTGAAGCAGCAGCAGCTGTAGATTTTGTACCTAAAAGGGTGTGTAGTGCATCCATCATGTGGCAGTATGTTAGTTATAACAGAGACATCTGTTAGCAAATGCAGATTATATTTAAAACCTGTCAAGTAGTGGTGGTTACCACAAGAGGCAACACAATAAACCTTTACTATCTCTTAAAATACAACCATAGAAAAATGTATGAAGGTTATTCTGTAAAACAAGTCTAGAAGCTTGGTTAGACCTAAATCTTTTCCTGATGTAAAGAAATAAATAGGGGTATTTATTGCACACTGCTTGGCATAAGATATGATGCAAATTAGGAATTCATGTTTATGAATGAGTGCTGACATTGTAAAAGCAAAACAAGAAAGTAATAAATGTGAGTCAGGAAGAGTAATATTAAATATGGGAAGCCAGTTCACACGAAAAACCTTTTTGTATTTTTTTCCACATTCTAAATTCTGTTATACAAAGATAACAATGTTGTTTTGTGTTGAGATATAGTCCAAATGTTTATATAAAGGGGATTTACACTACAACAACATTTATTTATATAGCACATTTTCATACAAAAAATGTAGCTCAAAGTGCTTTACATAATCTATACTAATAAAAGGCAAAGCCCTCATTGACTGACTGACTGACTGACTGACTCACTCACTCACTCACTCACTCACTCACTGACTCATCACTAATTCTCCAACTTGCCGTGTAGGTAGAAGGGTGAAATTTGGCAGGCTCCTTCCTTACAAAAGTTGGGCAGGTTTCATTTCGAAATTCTACGCATAATGGTCATAGCTAGAAGCTATTTTTCTCCATTTACTGTAATGGAGTTGAGCTCAAAAGCCTTGGGGGGAGGAGTTTCGTGTGACATCACGCCTCTCACGTAATCACGCATTACGTAGAAAACCAGGAAGAGCTACAAAAAGCGCTGAAGAAAACATGCATTATATAATTAAGAAGGCAGCGAAACAATTAGAAGCGACCGAGTGACATATAAAACCATATTCAGCGGCTCACGTGAACTGGCGCGAGTGCAGACAAAAGCAACAGTTCCAAAGAGTGCTGAACAAAAACCGAATTACACTGCTACGCTCAAATAGACAAACCACACGCCATGGCGCAATAGTAGAGCCTTCGCCTGTAGCGCCGACGTCCGAAGTTCGATTCCCAAGAGGGGATGCACTAAGTATGTACGCACCCTTTTCGATTCATTTTAGCCTCGCGTCCCCTTGGTTTGAGACGTATGAAAACATATGCGGTTAACGCAGAAAGACAGATCACCAATCGAAGCTTCATGAATAATGGATACTTTATTCGCGATCAATGATTGTTTTGGTAAAGCCATACTCAGTGTATTCATTAGATGAGCGGTAAAAAGTAAGAGCAGGGGAGGGTAACTTATTGAGGCACACAGGCAAAACCACAATAGCAGCGGGCTCGATGTACTGTAGTGCGCGTCAACTCGATCTGAATTGCGATCACATTCAAAAAATATTTCTTTTCAAGTTCTATTTAGTCCATATGTGTCAAACTCAAGGCCCACGGGCCACATCCGCCCGGCGTGTAATTATATCCGCCCGAGATCATTTTATATACTGTATTATTGTTATTAATGGCCGGGGATATGAAGCGCTGGTAACACAATAAACTACAGATCCCATAATGCAGCGCTTCAGCTGCCTTGCCAACACTTACGCGTTAATCAAGTCTAGCTTATGATGCTGCAAGTTATTGCGAAGCTAGCCCACACGATGCCAAGAGAAAAGGTGATTCTGAATATAGAGCCTTTAAAACCGATGGGAGGCTGAGTATATGTTTACTGACATTGCCGGTAAACCCGTGTGTCTCATTTGTGGAGCTAATGTGGCTGTAATTACAGAATTTAATCTAAGACGGCACTATGAGACAAAACATCAAGATAACCTGAAAGACCTGAATGCAATGCACAAGATACAGAAAGCAGAAGAGTTAAAGAAGAATCTGACACTTCAGCAGACTTTTTACCCGTGCAAAATCACAAAGTGATTTCAAGTGAAGCTACTTTTATGGGAGACACAAATGCACCAGTGCAACTTACCCCACCGTCCTTGTTGCCAAGTAATGTTGAACCAAGTCGGCACAACGGTGTTCCCAAATACACACTTTGCTGATAAACTGAGCGCACTGAGTTCGCACGGCGCTTTGGTGGCTTTGAAGAACAAAAAAAGAATTTTGAGTTGTTTCGCAACCCATTTGCCGTCGATGTGGAAACTGCACCTGTGCAGATTCAGATGGAGGTGATTGAGCTGCAGTGTAATGGCACACTGAAGGCAAAGTACGATACTGCACGGCCCGCACAGTTTATTCACTCCATTCCCGACAAATGCTCCAGCTCCGTCTACATGCGGCTCGAACCTTGTGCATGTTTGGTAGCACATATCTGTGTGAGAAGCTCTTCTCAGTCATGAAGACTAACAAAACAGCACACAGGAGTCGCCTCACTGATGAGCACCTGCAGTCCATCCTGAGAATCTCCACAACACAGAACCTCACACCAAACATAAACGAACTTGTTGCCAAAAAGATGCCAGGCGTCCAGCTCTGATAAAATGACATAAGAGCAAAGACAACTGAATGATTTGATTTGTTATTGCTGAAAAGAACAAATTTTATTTATATTTCCAGGTTTTGTTATGCACCATGTTCATATTTGAATTTGTATAATTTTGACAGGATATATTTTTATGGAGAGCAAAATCTTTTGGGATATTTAAAATTTAAGTTTTTTTTATATAAAATTACATAAGAGTAAAGAAATTTGAATGTTTGTTCTTTTAACGTTTATTTCTAACTTGTATAATTTAGACAGGATATATTTTTATGGAGAGCAAAATATTATAAGTTATTTAAGGTTTGAGTTGATTTATTCCGGAATAATATTCTGTCGACTAAATAAAAATTCCTTCTATTTAAAATTTAAATAGAACTTGAACAGAAACGATAGTTCATAATATCCAGCAGACTTGCACGTAAGAGCGGGAGTCATCCGTTTTAACAAACAGCGTATTGCACTGATACGAAATAGCCTGCCCATTTAATTATTTAGGAATGGATAAATAAATTAAGATTTTGTACAAATAATGTTTTTCATTTTTCTTCCTTCATGGATTCTGGCACCCCCAGCAACAGTTGCTCGCACCCTAAAGACTGTATATATGTGTGTGTGTGTGTATGTATATATATATATATATATATATATATATATATATATATATATACACACACACAAAACTGATTCCAAAAAAGTTGGGACACTATACAAATCGTGAATAAAAACTGAATGCTTTGATGTGGAGGTGCCAACTTCTAATATTTTATTCAGAATAGAACATAAATCACGGAACAAAAGTTTAAACTGAGAAAATGTATCATTTTAAGGGAAAAATATGTTGATTCAGAATTTCAACAAATCCCAAAAAAGTTGGGACAAGGCCATTTGCACCACTGTGTGGCATCTCCCCTTCTTCTTACAACACTCAACAGACGTCTGTCAACCGAGGAGACCAGTTTCTCAAGTTTAGAAATAGGAATGCTCTCCCATTCATGTCTAATACAGGCCTCTAACTGTTCAATCGTCTTGGGCCTTCTTTGTCGCACCTTCCTCTTTATGATGCGCCAAATGTTCTCTATAGGTGAAAGATCTGGACTGCAGACTGGCCATTTCAGTACCGGATCCTTCTCCTCGCAGCCATGATGTTGTGATTGATGCAGAATGTGGTCTGGCATTATCTTGTTGAAAATACAGGGTCTTCCCTGAAAGAGATGACGTCTGGATGGGAGCATATGTTGTTCTAGAACCTGAATATATTTTTCTGCATTGATGGTGCCTTTCCAGACATGCAAGCTGCCCATGCCACACGCACTCATGCAACCCCATACCATCAGAGATGCAGGCTTCTGAACTGAGCGTTGATAACAACTTGGGTTGTCCTTGTCCTCTTTGGTCCGGATGACATGGAGTCCCAGATTTCCAAAACAAACTTTGAATCGTGACTCGTCTGACCACAGAACAGTCTTCCATTTTGCCACACTCCATTTTAAATGATCCCTGGCCCAGTGACAACGCCTGAGCTTGTGGATCTTGCTTAGAAATGGCTTCTTCTTTGCACTGTAGAGTTTCAGCTGGCAACGGTGGATTGTGTTCACTGACAATGGTTTCTGGAAGTATTCCTGAGCCCATTCTGTGATTTCCTTTACAGTAGCATTCCTGTTTGTGGTGCAGTGTCGTTTAAGGGCCGGGGATCATGGGCATCCATTATGGTTTTACGGCCTTGACCCTTACGCACAGAGATTGTTCCAGATTCTCTGAATCTTCGGATGATGTTATGCAAAGTCTTTGCAATTTTTCGCTGGGTAACTCCTTTCTGATATTGCTCCACTATCTTTCTGCGCAACATTGTGGGAATTGGTGATCCTCTACCCATCTTGGCTTCTGAGAGACACTGCCACTCTGAGAAGCTCTTTTTATACCCAATCATGTTGCCAATTGACCTAATTAGTGTTTATTGGTCTTCCAGCTCTTCGTTATGCTCAAATTTACTTTTTCCAGCCTTTTATTGCTACTTGTCCCAACTTTTTTGGGATTTGTTGACACCGTGAAATTTTGAATCAACATATTTTTCCTTTAAAATGATACATTTACTCAGATTAAATGTTTGATCTGTCATCTACATTCTATTACAAATAAAATATTGACATTTGCCATCTCCACATCATTGCATTCAGTTTTTATTCACAATTTGTTTAGTGTCCCAACTTTTTTGGAATCCGGTTTGTATATGTATATATGTAGATATGTATGTATATATATGTTTGTGTGTGCGTTTATATGTATATATATATATACATATATATGACAGAAACACTCATAACAGTGACAAAACAATTACATTGACTATCATGTTATGATATTTTCAAAATGTTTCCTTTTCTTTTTCGTTACTTCTTTAACACACTACTTCTCCGCTGTGAAGCACGGGTATTTTGTTAGTGAAGAATAAAAGGCACAGAAAATAAAATAAGTCAACATTAATTAACATAGAATAAGAGTAAGCTCCGAATGGTCAGGGTGGACAGAAAAAACAAAAAAAACTCCAGACGGCTGGAGAAAAAAATAAAATCTGTAGGGATTCCAGACCATGAGACTGCCCAGTCCCCTCTGGGCATTCTTCCTAACATAAATGAAACAGTCCTCTTTGGATTTAGGGTTCTCACGGAAGGACTTGATGATGATGGTCTCGTAGACTTCTGGCTTTTAGTCCATCAATGTTGGAGCATCATGATGCTTTGAGTAGGTGGTGGTGGCGCAAAAGGTTAAAAATACTAAATACTAGATGTTAACCTTTGGGAAATTATACACCTTTTTTTTTCCTTTGGCTGTTTTACATAAAATCACCAGACAGTGGAAAGGTAAAAGCTTGTTGGTTTATGGTGTTGAGTTGTAGATCTCATTTTTGTACAAGTAAATTTTACCCTGATAACTGATTTTTTTTTTTTTAATTAATTATCAACAAATTAAAGCAGTTGAGGGAATACTGGTTGTTGTAAAAGCAGTGGTGTTTTTGTTATGAAAATTATGGTCATGTCAGAATTTTTCTTTATCTCTAACATTACTATTAACTTACCTAACCAATAATATCTGTCTCAGTTTAGATAATGACTAGTGTAACATACAAGTTCATGTACCGCTTGTATCACAAAAAAATTTATCAATCAAGGAATGGAGGTTTAGAGCCTGGTCTGTCTCATTTGGCATAAGATCATTGTGATAACTCTATCATCTGAAAAATGTAGCAATAGAAATTTAAAAATTAAGCAAACGGGGGGCCTTGCCAGCAGCAGAAAAATTAGTTGTATGTAACCTTTTAGGTAGTAAAGGGTACTGAAATTTTTGTGCATTGTTGCTGGTTTATTCTGTATAGCCGAGACAATTAAAAATAAAAATAAACAGGAGTTCTAATGCCAAAAATAAGCAGCCATATCCTTCAAGAACAATCCTGAACTTGAAAATTCAGGCTGCACACACATTCAAGGGTAAAGTCGTGAACGCGACTGAGAGAATAAAACTGAATTAAAAAAAAAAAGCAAAGCTAACCTTTACATGCATCATAAATTTACACCGGCTGTTAGACTGGAATCAAATGTATGTTTTTATTCTAAAATAGTAAGAATAAGAGCAGCTCACTTTTCAAAATGGACTCGTCTGGGGTCAAACCCGTGAAGTTTTGATTACCAGTCAACAGTTGATGCCGTTCCACCACAGAAGCGGTCATAGCAAATGCGTGTCAATTTCACACCCTGACGTGGGTTCTTTTTCTGCAGTTATGCCGCGACACTTGTTCACGTTAATTGCAGTCTCAATTGTTAAAAAATATTTTAAAAGGAGCATTCCAAGTGAAAATAGAATGATCTGATTGAGTGCATACCAATTTATAAATTTCATGTCCGTTTGAGGTTAAAAAGAAGAAAAAAATAACACTTTCTCCCCAGCGCGGAATTTAACTCAGGTCTCTTAAGGCACGACAGGCCTGCTGCGCTCTGATTGGCTGAGCAGTCTGTGTCAACTATCCACGATTGGCCCCCGTGGAATAGACATGCAGTTGTTCTGTTATATTTGTACCTTTTGTGAGTGTTTGATATTTGGAATTCAGGCTTCACACATTATACACTTCATGTCTACATTTTGTCAATTATTACTAAAACATGAAAAACGTTTGTTTTAACGATGTGTTTACATTGTAGACACAGAACACACATGAAATGCATGTGTTCCAAATAACGATATAGTATTTACAAAAGGTGTCACTTTGCATGACTTCTCACTCTATACAACTCTAAGCAACTGACACACAGGTAAACAGACTTGAGCTGAGAAAACTCTGCAGCGGCTGGGGGGTGTGATAGCAGGCTGCTGGCTGTTTGCTGCTTATCAACACATTTGTAGGACAAAAGATGCTGATGGAGAGGTGCGAAGCGATTTATGGTGGGACCGATCTACGAGTTTTTTCGTAGGCTCTGGTAATTCTAGTGTTAGTGTTTGACTCAGTTAATCAAGCTACCCTGTGGGACATCCTGAGACTTTGGGGGGGTGTTGGTGGGAATACCACAAAGTGGCAGGATTTCATGGTTGGCTTGCATACTGGCACTGTGAGTGCTGTGCAGAGTGGATGCAGAATCTCTGCATATTTTCCAGTTGACTCTGGAGTTTGTCAGGGGTGTGTTCTTGCTCCTATCTGTTCAGTGCTTGTATGGACTGGGTATTGGGCATGGTTGTGAGATCTAGCGGCTGTGGGGCATCTGTTGGTGAAGAGAGATTCGCTGATCTTAACTTTGCAGACAATGCTGTGATCTTTGCGGCATCAATGGAGGCTCTGATAGGGGGTCTTCAGAGACTGAGCGAGGAGTCTGACTGTCTTGGCTTGTGAGTGTATAAAAAGCAAGATCCAGGTCTTTAATGACCTCTTAGGTACAACCATCAGTGTGTTTCTCTGCTAGGAGAATGTTGACATTGTCAAGAGGTTTGCTTACCTCTGCAGTGACATTCATGTCTCTAGAGACTCATCCTTGAAGTCAGTAGATGCATTGGGAGAGCATGGTGGGGATCATGAAGTCTCTAGAAAAGGGTGTGTGGCGCTCCCGATATCTTTGCAAAAGGAAGAACGTCCAGGTCTTTAGAGTCTTGGTGTTTCCTGTTGTGCTATATGGTTGCAAGACATGGACATTTTCTAGTGACCTGAGATGAAGACTCAACTCCTTCATTACTGTGTCTCTTCGGAGAATCCCTGGGTACTGCTGGTTTGAATTTCTGTCGAAGGAGCGATTGCCCACGGAGTCCAATAGAGGCATATATTACCTACATTGTGATGGACCATCAGTTATGACACTGCAGCTATGTGGTGCAATTCCCTGGGGGTGATCTGTCTCACAGGATTCTCATTGTTGGGGACCCAAGCAGCTGGACCTGGCCAAGTGAACACCCGTGTAACACCTGATTGTGGCAGATAGATGGTCATTTCTGGGGGGTGAGACTTGACTGCATTTTTGCCCCATTGGCGGGTTGCTAACCAGGATCCAGAACTCTTTTGCCGTGTGGGGGGTATGGCAACATGCTGTACCATTGCATGCTCCCCAGGCTGGCCTGACCTGACCTTGTATCACTACCATATTAGAAGACTTTGTCACAAATTGCATATGTTCTCTTTATCATTCAGACTTAGTGGGAATGCTTAAATAGCAAACGTTTGACTTTCTTTGTTTCTGTATCTAGTTGTTAGTTAACCTTTTCTTTGTAAGACAACCATGAAGTTTTTTTCTGTTTCAGAGTGAAGACAATCTGAGGCTGTGATACAAAAGCCTCCAATAAGCCAAACTCCATCTTGAGAGCTTGATCCGCCACCCTGACGTCACCAATGCGACCATGGGAAATCACAGTGAATAGGCGGCCACCAACTGCCCCCTTCAGTCAGAGAAGGTTTCCAGGGGAGCCTTGTAATACCCCTGCACATCTCAGGAGAAGGTATTTATTGAAAATATTCAGACTTTGTATCATTCTCACTTTTTTTGGATTATTTAATTTTCAAACTTTTTTTTTTCTCTTTAATTTTACAATGAGATTTGTTTATCTTTTACTTTGGCCTCTTCAACCTTCTGGAGTTCTTTTTTGGAGTTATCTTCCAGCCTGACAAAATGTTGCTTTGTTATTCCCTTTTTGGTGGAAGCTCTGCGTACTGTAGCTGGTGTTTCTTTGTTCTCAAGCAACAGATAGGCCCTTATTGCTACTAAATATCAGGCCAATTTAATAAACTCTACACATTTAAGCCCTTCACTGAAACATTGTTTTCCTCCCTGTGTGTGATGGTGGCCATTATCTGAAGATATAGGTTTAATTGCAGATTCAGTTATAACTCTCCGAATTGTACCAGATTATCACTTGTTAACTAATACTTCTCAGAGTTGGCCCTGATGTTCCCTTGTACGCACTTAGATAAATTCAACATTTCTTGCTGTGATTTGAAATTAATCGTTTCCATTTTGAGGATGTTTCAAGTGCAGTGTTGCATGTAGTTTCTCAATGACTGATGGTTGTAGTTGCAACCAAATAACTAATCTGAAGACAATCTGTCAATCATTGTACTCTTTAGTTGTGTCAATTCTATCATTTAATTCTGAGTTGTTGTTGGTTTTTTCTTTTTTACATTTTTTGTGTAATTTAGCAAAAATGTTTGTTTTATTAACAGTAGGTGATTCATTTTTTAGGATTAGTTAAGAGTTTAATTTCTTTTCACAGTGCCATTTACTGAAATATCTACTGTACTTAATGAGCACCGATATGAATGAATGCCAAATAATAATTCCTGCAGAATGCATTAGAGATTTTATAAATTTTAGCCCAAGGGTCTCCCACTATATTTTAATACGTCTCTTAAAATTAAAAAAAATAAATGATCTGAATGCAGATAGTACTCTGCCTTCATTCACTGTTTGTCTAAATTATGGAATGCACTGCTTTGGTTTATAAGAGATGTTTGACTCTGATTTTCCTTTTCTGTGGCTAGACATTCTGATGTATGCTAAATGAATCAAGCTTTTATTATCCTCTTGTCCATTTATTATTGAGCCATCTTAATCTAGATTAGGGTCTCGCAGTCTGACTTACTTCTTGGCAGCTTTCAGTAAAAGTGTACATTCATTCACACACCAACATTCTTTTATGCCAGGCCACTTTACAGTCACAAGAGGTAAACATGCACACTCCATACACACAATGTCAAGGCCATGATTCCTCAATGCTTTTGCTGCTGCTGTTTCTGTTTGTCCCACCCATGTTTGCAAGAGGTTTCAATGTGTTCTCTGGTTTCTTCGATATTTCAACAACTTGCACACAAGTTCTTGAGGTCTAAATTAGTTGTAAAATGAGTGTGTGAGATTGTATAATGCACTTGCCCTTAAAATGCATTGGCACCCTATCCAGGGCTGGATTATGCTGTTTGCAACATGCTGTAGTGATTGCCTTTAGTTCCTACTCCTATGTTGGAGTAAGAGGATTTGGAAAAGGAAACTGTTGAGAGTATTACAAGTGGATCATTTCTATATCCTAATGAATTGCAGCCTCTGGGAACAAATTATATTACCTGGCAAAGGACCCCAGGAAAGTTCTAAGGTACAGTTCCTACTGACAGGACAGAACTGTAGGCAAGATTAAATATCTTTATCCAAACCTGCAGCATTAAATGGTAAGCTGAAATGTTTATGTTGGAAGGTATGCACTTGTCAGTGCTTTTACTGTTGGATTTGACGTTTCATTAACATAATGTATTGTGGAAGATGCCTGGCCACAGACAGACATGCAGACTCACAAGTCCCAAAAACACAACACATTTAATTTCCTTTTTATTATGCAGCACCTGACACAGTGCACCAACAGCCACGATACAGCTCAGTCCTTTTCCATTCTTTCTTCTTCTCTATTCTTTCACTGCCTATTAATTAAAAATAGTTAAGCACTCCAGTTAAATCAGCTACCCAGCACACTGGGATACATTTCTGAACATATAGACAGATACGATAAACAAAGCCAATGTTACGCCGTATTATGGTTTAAGTTGGGCTAGGTGGGTGGGCACTATGTAGCAGTACCACAGTTTTTATTGTCCTTGATTAGTTTTCAGTCTTATTTTAAAAGATATTTTTGTCAATAATGTGTACATAAATTAGAATTTTTTGAAATTGTGGTTCTGTGTTCTTATTTAATGTGATGTTCATTCAGCTAAAAGGTTTCTACAAGTTCGGATTTATTGTCTGTGTATATAGAAAATGAAATGCTCTCTTTCATGTCTCCCACAGACTAATGACAGTACAATAATATCAAAAGACAGTGTATAGACAAACAGCAGACATTACCATACATTTAATACAACATCAGACAATATATATAAGAATACACATCAGGTTGACTGTTGTAGTTGTTGGTATGAGTGGTTGTTATATAGCATTTTAAGTTGTTCCATTGGCAATAACCTTGGCTTTAATTGGTCTTTTATTTCCACAGTTAGGAAATATGGATTATAACAGAGCTTAGTGTTAGTTTTATTTTCCATACCAAACCTGAATCTCTTTTCAGGGAGCTTTAACTGAATATTGTAGGAGTTCCCAAATGGTCAGTTTTGGGTGTTTAGATGTAAGTATACTGTATACATTTAATTGAATTAATTTACTAGTAGATTCACATCACACTTAGCATCTTCAAAGCTTACATACTTGTTTGTCTGAAGGAGTGCTTTTTATGTTTTTTGGGGTTTTTTTTTTCTATTTAATGTAGTCCATATTTCCTGGTAAACAATTAGGTCTATTTTTCTACCTTGTCTTTGGCAGCCCTCCAGTGAGACGGCAGTGGGGGCGTCGAGATAGACCCTTGTTGCACAACTCTTTACATCAGGATGAGAATTTGCATCATCCTCTGTTTTCTCAGCATCAACAGCAGATCTCTTTAGATGAATCAAGAGTATACAGTCACACCAGCGTACAGCCACGAATGCTTCACCCTGCCACACACCCGCCTCAGCAAAATTCCATCATGGTCGACCTCCACGAACAGGTAAAGATTGCATTAAACACTAGACTGTTAACGATTGTTTTATCATTGTTCTGTATAAAGTCATCAGAGTACTCCTGACAAGTACAACTCTTCTAGATGGAACTATGTAACATTCTATGTACTATAAAGGAATTTAACAAAGAAGCACATTAAAAAAATCTTAATGCTGCTATTCCTGCACATGTTTTTGTAGGACCAAAGCCTGTTCTCTTCAGCATCAGGTACAAAATATAAGCCAGTAGCATATAGGCAAGTCAGTTCTGTCACTAATCTGCCTTGTCCACATTTGCGATGTGGGAATGTCTTGGAGAACCAGGGAAGAAGGCCACATCTGACGACATCCTACAGAACCAGCATATTGTCTAGGCCAGGATTTGAATCCAGTGTTCTGAAGCTGAGAGGCAGTAGTACTAACCTTAGGTAAACTGCCCTGTTCAGGAAAAAAGTGCAAAACAAGGACAAAGAAACATGAGTATGACAAGTTGATTTAGGATGAGGGTGCTGCACTTGCTTAAGTTGCAATATGTACAATTTTCCACTCAAAAGTTGCTTTTCTATGTAAACCGGCAGGTGTACTACTTTAAAGCCCTTTATTTTAATACATGCATAATGACGATGCCCCTACATCAAGATTGTGCCCCCAGTTACTTTTCCCCCCTGGTCTATGGTGTATCTGGTGCATATTATGATTGTACATTGTAGAAGGTAATATTTATGTTGAATATACTGCACAAGGGTTGATAACGGCAAGAAACCGAAATGTGATCAAATGAATTGACTAACTATAAAGTTGCAAGATGAAACAATAAACTGTTCACTAAAACTCATTTAATGCATTGTGCTGATAAATCATTGTACATAATTCCATTATTTAATCAAGAGAATGACAGTCACTTGCACAATTGTATTTATTCTTTTATAATTAAATAACAGTGTTTATGGTATTTAATGTAATGATTTTATAATATTTTCATGTAGATGTTTTTATATTGAAAATAGTTTAGCTCTAAAAGCATAGAATATTCTTTGACTTTGACATTGTAATTTTTTTTAGCACATTGTTGGTGTGGGACCTTTCTTAATGCAGTTATTTGACTCGGGAGATAGTAAACAGTATGTCATTTTTGGCATTTTTACTGTTATTTCCCCTGACTAGGGGCATCACAAAGCTCTAAATATACTGCAAGTAAATCTTACACATCAACTGCTCTCAAGTGTAACACATTATTTTCTTTTAGTAAAGTAAGATTGTTCTTGTTAGGTTAACCAGAGAGAGCTCATAAAATGAAAAGAATAGTCCATATTTTAATTATTTATCATTTTGGTATGCTTTGTAAGGGTAGTAAAATGATCCAGAAATGAAAAAGAAGCATGGAGTGGGATTGGGGTGTAGAGTCAACACATTCAACAGATCCTAACTGCCTGGCAACAAACACACATTAGATTAGAATTAAACTCGAGTGCAAGAGCTGTCAGGAAACAAGTTTGCTACTTTTTATGGTTGAATTGTTATATGTGTCCCAACTCTTTTAAGCAGTGCTTGGGAATTCTTACTTAAGTTTCTAGTCTCTGACATAATAAAACAAAATCAGAAGTAAATAAAAAGACAGATTGTAGTGATAGAATGCATCAGCCAACACAGAATTTAGAAAATCAATGCATCCATCAGTTTTGTCAGCCTGTTTGGTCCTTAACAGGGTTATGTAGATCAAGAGCCTATCCCTGCAGTATTAAGTACAAGGTAGTAATTCTTCCATGACAGAAAATAAAGCAATGCAGTTTAGAGTAAAAATATATAAATACATTTTACTTAAAGCAATAAATACATTTATTTTATTTTATTTAATTTAATCTAAATATTAATTAATTTAGAGGAATGGATGCAAGCAGTTCAAAAATATAAATAGTTAAATAAGAATAATCTTGTGAATAAAATGTTAAACTCTTGTTTTATTGTTTCCTATGTTCATTTGTATGTTATATACCAAGACAAAGTGTATATGATTAGCATATTGTAATTAAATGACCTAGCTTAACATAAGGATGTGAAACTTGGTCAATGCATATTCATAAAAGTCTGTATGGTGGCAAGAAAAAGTATGTGAACCCTTTGGAAAAAACTTTTTATGTAAAGATTTATCTTAAAATATGGTCTGATCTTCATCTACGATACAATAATAAGCAAACACGGTCTGGCTTAACTAATGACATACAAATTATTTTATTCTTGTACATATTGAATACATCATTCAAACATTTACAGTGTTATTTGGAAGAAGTATGTGAACCCCAAGGCTAATGATTTCAACAAAAGTTAACTGGAGTCTGGAGCTGGCAAACAAAAGCAAGTCTTGTATGTTTTAAGCTGTCATCAAGAATTGTTAATTTTCATAAAACTGTAAAGTATTTCAAAGTAATTTTAAAGAGTTCAGCTATTCTTCAGTCCCATTTAGACAAACTGTGTATAACTGGAGACAATTTAGTACTATGGCCACTCTCCATAGAAGTGGTCGCTCAGCCAGGATGATTCAAAAGGTGCAAGAGGTTAAAAAACAATCCCTAGAGTAACAGCTAAAAGCTTGAAGGAATCATTGGAACAGGTTACAATCTCTGTTCATGAGTCTACCAGAGGCAGAACATTGAACAGGCATGGTGTCCATGTCAGGACAGTAAGGAGAAAGCCACTGCTCTCCAGAAAAACATCACTCCATGAAGTTTGAAAAGAACCACCTTGACTCTCCACAACAGTGCTGAAAAAAACATTTTGTGGACTGATGAAACTAAGGTTGAATTGTTCGGGAAGAATATGTAGCAGTACATATGGTGCAAAAAGGGCACTGCATGCCAACCTGAATACATCTGCAATTAAGAAATATGGTAGAGGGGACGTTATGATTTGGGGCTGCAATGCTCACCAAAGGGCAAATGAATTCCGGAGTTTATCAAGGTATCCTACAAAATAATGTCTCATTGTCTTCCAGCTGAAGCTCAGTAGAGGTTGGGTGATGCAGCAGGATACTGACCCTAAGCATCAAAGTAAATGTGCCTTTTGTAGTGGCCTGGACCTTAACCCAAACAAGATGCTGAGGAGTGACTGCAAAAGGGTCGATTACAGCAAACATCCTAAGAATATGGCTAAGCTGAAACAGGAAGAATGGTCTAAAATTCCTTGTGAATATTGTATGGGTCTGATCCATAGCTACTGGAAATGCTTGCTTGAGGATATAGCTGACAAAGGAGGTTCAACCATTTATTAAATCCATGAGTAAACTTACTTTTTCCACAATACACTTTGATGTTTTTTTTTAAACACATGAGAGGTAACTAACTGTCCTTGCATTATTAGCTTAAGTATAATGTGTTTGACTACATTTGTGACTTAGATGAAGATCAGATCACACTTTTTGACCAGTTAATGCAGAAAACTTTTTCTTGCAATATTATTATAACACATCATGTCTAGTATAGAAGAGCCTACAGTGGCTCTCAGAAAAAAAGTTTATTAGGGCTTGTGCATCCGGGAGGGGTTGCAAAGCTATTCCAAATACAGTCACAGTCCACTCTAGTATAAATGAAAAGGGGTTTCTTTAACTTTTCTGATAACTGCAACTATGCCATGTTACTCGTGTTTAAATAAATATTCAAATGTTCATGTTGTTCAGGTGATTTGGTAATTATTTGCCCCCAATAAAAAGTATTGAGATTAATAAAGGCCTGGGTTCACTTTTTCATATGTGCCAACTATTATTTACCAATTGTTTTTCTATTATATTTACAGCTTCCTCTAAGTTATGCAGATATGTTATGATAATACAAGCCTTTAAACATAGATTTTGTAATTTAAAGTAATTCTTTTAAACAGTAGTGTTTATTTTTTCTTAAACAATTTTTATGAAGATTGATTGATTGCTGTACTACTCATTATAAATCAGTGTTGCTTCATATGGGCCATGATTGAATGTTTAAGGGACTTGTAAAGGTCAAATGCTTAGTAAGATTACATTTAAATGAAAGCACAGATTACCTTTCAGCTGTGACTTAAAATGACTGTCAGCACCATTCTGTACAGTATGGGCCTATAGGAAACAGAGAAAAGTGACAGAAAAACTATATTATTCTTTAAAAGGTTTCACTGCTTTGTGACAAGTAAGTAGGAGGTAGCTTAGCACATTTCACTCATATGTTCTGTATTCCTGGTAAGAGCCAGTGTTCACACAAGGTCTGAGTAAGTAAGCCTCCAGTGGGCTGTGGATAGTGGGTCAGTGAGAATAATGGATTGTTCAGCTAAGTAAAGAAAGTAGAGAGAATATGTGAAAATTGGTCTATTGTGGCAATCCTTTAGATGAACGTAGCACACTGTAAAGTGGACTAGCAAGGCTTGTGACTTTTTCTTTTTAAGATTTAATGCTCTGTGCATCTAGTTACTTCATTATGCATGTCTTCAAGAGAAGTTTGAAAGAAAACCAGTTTTATGTACATACTATTATACTTTTTGTTTTAAATCTCATCACAAAAATAATATACATGTGTTTATTAAACATCACTCATTAATGGCATTGTGGCATATTTGACAGATGCTTTAAATTAATGAATTATTTTTTTTTCTATTATTGTTACAGATGCATCAGGGACCAGTCCCAATTTCATATACGGTTACTACGGTGACGACCCATGGTTTCCCAATTCATGCCGGCCAACCAATCCCAGGGTGCAACACTCAGCAGCTCCCAGCATGCTCGGTAATGTTCAGCGGACAGCACTCTCTGCTCTGCTGCCTTCCGCCTCCTGTGAGTTTGAAAAGGAAAGGCTGAAGTGTCAGTGAAGTGTTTTAAATATTTCCATCTTTACCTTTTCTATAACATCCCCTCATTCACCATCCCTAAATGAAAACCGAGCAAGAAGAAAATATATGTTCATAGTGTTACTTTCAGTAAGAAGTATTACGTTGTTCACATCTCTTCAAATAGAACCTTGCATCAGGGGCTTCTGCATGCATTTGAGACCAACTCCTATGGTGCAGAGCTGAAATTATACTGCTTATAACTCCATAGAAAATAAGGAAATACATAATGGGTGGATACAGACTTGGAGTATGTAAAATAAAAAGCAGCAGTATAAGATATAAAATTTCAATAAGCCTCTACATTTGTGATGACACGATTGGTCTGAAAGGCACTAATTAAACTCTGAATTAAAATCTGCAGTTTGCATTACAATGTTTTTACATTTTTATGATAACATTTGTATAAACAGAAGACTTTAACATAAACATAAAATTTATTTTCTGTGCAGATCATCCTACCAAAGCACAAAAGTACAAAAATTTAACATTGTCAGCTCCATACTGATTGTCATTACTGTTTAAGTTTTAGCTATTAAAGTTGAAGGCTTTTTTTTTTTTTGTTCAGTTTTATTGCTCAGCATACTTTTAAATAATATTGTTCATGTACTTGTCTGAATTTACATGTTTTGTGGTAGCAACTGACTGAGCGTGCCAAACATGACTGCTTACTTCTAGCAGCACTCTCTGTACCATCCTTAGGAATTATTCAAAGGGGTGGTCTATTTCACTTCTCCTATACTATCAGTTCCCCCAATTGCAGACAGTGAGCTCTGTAACCCTTCAGGAAAAGTTCATTTCTACTGTTTGTATCCATGAGCTCATTTTGTTACCTACTACCGGTACCTCATGGTAATGGGTGAGGACCTGAATGTACAATGAGTGGTTGATGGAGCTTTTTTCTGAGAACAAAACTTTTGCATCACCACTGCATCTTTTTTCTGTCTTACCGCTTTACCAATCCATTAGTCAATCTTAACATCACATCTGACTTCACTAATGAAAACCCCAAGGTACTTAAACTCCTCTACACGCTGTTTGCTGCTCTTCCCCCTGCTACATACAGCAAGTAACTTTTTCCAGAATAGAATTATAATCTCATGTTTGGACATTTTATCTCATATCCTGAATGCCGACATCCTGAACCTATGGGTTTTGATTCACAGTTTCAATCATTGGTAAATCCGCCCTTGCCAAGGATCAGCCGTGACTGACCTATGTTTCTGCCACCACTACAGCTACTGTCATCTTGACTATTGTTTAATAGCAGCTAATTCTAGAAACCTTTCTGCTAACCTTTCATGTAAGGCTTCCACCTTCTACTTAACAGCTTCTCTTATTGCTGGTATCCATCAGTGGCTTCTATGGTTGGTGCCAGTTGGTGTTGATAGACCTCAGAATCTTCTTTTTCTTTCGGCTTCTCCCATTAAGGGTTGCCACAGCGGATCATCTTTTTCCATATCTTCTTGTCCTCTTCATCTTGCTCTGTTACACCCATCACATGCATGTCCTCTTCCTCTTTTCTTCTTGCCTGGAAGCTCTATCCTTCGCATCCTTTTCCCAATATACGAAGCATCTCTCCTCTGAATATGTCCAGACCAGCACAATCTTGCCTCTCTGACTTTGTCTCCAAACTGTCCAACCAGAGCTGACCCTCTAATATACTAATTTGTAATCCTATCTATCTTCGTCGCACCCAATGCAAATCTTAACATCTTCAACTCTGCCACCTCCAGCTCTGTTTCCTGTGTTTTGGTCAGTGCCAACATCTCGAACCTGTACAACATAGCTGGTCCCACTACTGTCCTGTAGACCTTCCCTTTCACTCTTGTTGATACCCAACTGTCACAAATTACTCCTGGCAGTCTTCTCCACCCATTCTACCCTATCTGCACTTTTTTTCACTTCTTTTCCACAATCCCTGTTACTTTGTACTGTTGATCCCAAGTATTTAAACTCATCCACTTTTGCCAACTCCCCTTTATCCTCACCATTCCACTGACCTCCCTCTCATTTGCACACATGTATTCTGTCTTTTTCATACTGACCTTCATTCCTCTTCTCTCTAGAGCATATCTCCAACTCTTCAGGGTCTCAGCCTGCTGCCTACTCTTGCTGCAGATCACAATATCAACAGCAAACATCATAGTTCACAGGGACTCCTGTCTAATCTCATCTGTCATCCTGTCCATCACCATTGCAAATAAGAAAGGGCTCAGAGCCGATCTCTGATGTGATCGCACCTCCACATTGAATGCATCCGTCACTCCTACCGCAGATCTCACCACTGTCATACTTCACCTTGCACCTTATCTACTTGTACTGTTTTCTATTTTCTGCATTTCTCTGGCTATCCTACTTCTTATTCTCCAATCTCTTCCGCACCTTTTTTTGCTGTCACCCTTAGTACTTGTGCTGTAGTTGCCCAGCTATCTGGAAGCCCTTCACTGCCACCCAGTGCCCATCTTACCTCCTTCTTAAACTCAGCCTTGCAGTCTTCCTTTTTCAACTTCTACCATTTGATCCCTGGATCTGCCCTCACTCTCCCCCTTTTCTTGATCTCCACAGTCATCCTACAGACCACCATTCTATGCTGCCTAACTACAATGTCCCCTGCCAACACTTTGCTCTTTTCAGTCACCTTTAGATTTACAACTCCGGCATATGATATAATCTACAGTACATTTGCGCATTGTCCTCCACTTTTGTGTGTCACCCTATGTTCCTACCACTTCTTAAAATACATAGTCATTTTTCTAACCAACTGACCCCAGTCTGCCAGATTAAACAACCAGACATCCTCTACCCTGATCCTGAATACCTCATTTTTCTAACCAACTGACCCCAGTCTGCCAGATTAAACAACCAGACATCCTCTACCCTGATCCTGAATACCGGTATTCCACAGCACTGTGTACTCAGTCCACTGTTCTAGTCCCTCTTCACCCATAACTGCATCCCTTTATATGGCCCCAACTCCATCATAAAGCTTGCAGATGACACTACAGTAATAGGACTAATCAGTGACAATGACAAGTCAGCCTACAGAGGAGGATCCTTATCTAAAGGTAGCAGACAGAGTCCCAGCAACAATGACTTTACTTTCTGAGGAGGCTAAAGAAAGTCTGCCTTTCCCCTCAGATTTCTTTTGAACTTTAACCGCTGCACTGTTGAGAGTATATTGGCAAACTGCATTACAGTGTGGTTTGGCAACTCCTCCGTAGCTGACAGGAGGCCCTACAATGAATGGTGAAAACTACCAAGGGTATCTTTGGCATCCCGCTGCCAACTACTGCTGACCTGCACCATACACAGTGTCTGTGACGGGCTCGCAGCACCATCAAGGATGCCTCATACTCCCTGCCATAGACTATTTAACCTTCTCCCTTCAGGGAGGTGCTACAGGAGCATTCTGTCCCATACCAACAGGCTCAGGAACTCTCAACCTTTACCACTCAATAGCTGATCTTTCTAAATATCAATAACTTTTGACTGTACTCTATGTATATTTTCACCTGTTATATCTATTCTGTATATAAAAAATATTTCATATATCTATATTTATTCATACCATATATCTGTACTACTGACCATTATTCACATCTGTATACTCTTCCTTTTACATACTACTACCTGTAAATTCAAATATCATATAGATACTATAAATATTCTTAGCTGTATGCTGCCTTATTGCACCTTACTGAATGTTGAGTGTTAATGTACTATTTGCGTCCACTGTCTATTGCACCTAAGACTACTATTTTTTCTTTTGGTTAGATACTAAGCTACATTTTGTTGTACCTGTACAATGACAATAAAGTTGTATTTAATCCAATGTAAAGCATACAAATGCGTCCCTCACTAATTAAATAGGTCTACATTCATCTGTGCCAGCTTACCACCATGTTGTAAACAGTTCGCATCTGACCACATGTCTTTACTTGAGTGTTCGAAAATAGGGTCTCAAAACAGATGGCACAATTCCAAAGTTATTAGTTGATCTTTAATCCAACATAATACAATGCCAGGTAAAATTACAATTATCCTTATATTTGAACATGGTGTTCCTTATAAACAATTCCATAACTAACACAAATGTTAATTGATTTAGTTAAGCTCAGGCACACAGTTCCTTCCAGTCATGCCCAGCTATGTCAGCATATTATCTTCATTATTCCTCAGATGAGCATTTAAGTGTTACCTTAGGACTACAGAGTCATTAAACAGTACCATTTTGCATTCCCAATCCATTGCTTTTAAAAAGACAGAGTTCTCCAAACAGTTGTTTAGTGCATTCTTCCCCAAGGTTTAAGGGGTCTGGATATATCCCATTCTTCCGTGTCACCTAACTGGCATTGCAGTTGAACATCATCCTTTACTTTTTTTTAAACATTTTATTTAATTTATTAAAATCAAACAACATTCCATACAGGCAAGTCAAATTTGACAAAACTAGGTTCAAGTCCAGTCAACCTCCATGAGAAATAGAGCTAGGCCAACAGAGTGAAACATTAATAGTTGAAAAGATAAGTACGTAAATAAAATAAAAAAAATAATCCACTTCCTCAGTTGAAATGCTTATTCTAAAATGTTATTAATTAGATCCTGCCAGGTTTTAAAAGTTTTGCACAGATCCTCTAAGCGAGTATTTGTTTTTTTCCAGTTTCAAGTAGTATATCATTATCAGTTACCCACTGACTGAAAAGAGGTGAGTTAGGATTCTTCCAGTTGAGCAAGATAAGTCTATGTGCCAATAGCAAAGTAAAGGCAATTACAGTTTATCCTACTCCACTTTAAATCTATCTGGAAGTACACCAAACATAGCTGTTAGTGGATTAGGACAGATTGTGACACCAGGGCTGTCTGAAAGGCATTTAAAGATTTTGGTCCAAAATTATGTTCATTTGGTACATGACCAAAACGTATGACCCAATGAGGCTGGAACTTGATTGCAATGTTTGCAGGTTGGATCTTGTCCTGGAAACATTTTGGACAATTTTAAACAAGACAGATGTGCTGGATAGATGATTTTAAGTTGAATGATTGTATGCTTTGCACATATGGAGCTCGAGTGAATACTGTGCCCAGTCCTTTAGCGAAATGTTGAGTGAGAGATCCTTTTCCCACTGTACTCTGGGATCCTTGAAAGGAAGGGATTTTAAGATGTTTTTATATATCACAGAGATGCTGTCTTAGTCTTCAAGACTGATCAATATTTTTTCCGGAATAGAAGTAGGTGGGAGGTGAGGAAAGTTGGCCGGGTTTTGTTTAACAAAGTTTCTGGTTTGAAGGTACTGAAAGAAATGTGTTGCTGGAAGGTTAAGTTTGGAGTGTAATCACTTGTAGGATGCAAAGACGTTGTCTATATACAGATCTCTAAGTAATCCCAAATGTTTTCCAGACATTGAAAGTTGCATACGTTTGAGGAGGAGGATAAAGGTGGTTATCGTGCTGACGTGCCACAGATAAAAACTTCTCTGTCTTAAAGTATCTTTCAATCCTTAAATCATTCACCTTTTTTTTTATTATTAAATGATCACTTGATTTAGTGAAGGGAAAACATTCACCAGCACTTACAAGTATATAATTCTAGTCCTGCATCACTAAAACGGAACCTTTCCAGCAATCTGAGGTTGTCTAAAAGGTGTCAACAAGTGGCATTAGGTACACCATTCCTCGATCAAAAGAAATATGAGAAGACCCAGTAAATAAAGTCACTGAAATGTACTGATTGGTAAAGGGTTACAAAGCAATCTCTAAAACACTGGGACTCCAGTGAGCAACCCTGAGAGTCTGTTTTTCGATATGTTGAAAACTTGGGAGTAGTGGATAATCTGTTTAGGGTTGGCCAGCCAAACAAAATTATTTCAAGAATGCATAGAAAACTTAACCGAGGTGTCACAGAAGAACATTTAAGGAACTGCAGTCCTCTCTCAGCTCAGTTAATGTCCAATGTTCATAATTCTACCATTAGAGAGAGAGAGAGAGTTCAAAAATAGTATCCATGGGACAGTTGTAAAATTCTAAAACCACTGCTGTACAAAAGAAACATAAGGGTTCCTCTGACATTTGCCAAAAACACCTTAAATACTCCCAAAACTTTAGGAGCAATATTCTGTGGAGTAATGAGTCAAAAATCAAACTTGTGCCTAAAGTCAAACATGGTGGTGGTAGTGTAATGGTGTGGGGTTGTTTTGCCGCTTCAGGACCTGAGTGACTTGACGTAATTTTGGGTTTGCCGCTTCAGGACCTGAGTGACTTAACGTAATTTTGGGAAGAGTAAATTTTACTCTCTACTATAAAGTACTGAACTGGAATGGCTGGTCATAAGTTCATGATCTGAAGCTCAAGCACAATTAGATTATGCAGCAAGATGACAGTTCAAAGCACAACAACAAATACACCTCTAAATGTCTGGGAAGAAAAAAAAATAAGGTTTTAGAGTAGCCTTGTCAAAGTCATGACTTCAACCCCATTAAGATGTTGTGACTAGACCTTAACTGGGCAGTTTACTCAAGAACCTGAATTAAAACAATTCCATAGAAAAGAGTGGGCCAAATTTTCTCGTCTGCGATGCTAAAGATTGATCTTCTCGTATCGAAAGTGTTTGATTGCAGTTGTTGTTGCTGAAGATGACACAACCAGATATTTATTTTAGGGAGACATTTACTTTTAATGCGTGATATGTGTTAGTAACCTTCCCCCCTCCCCCTCCTCAATAAATTAAATTATTATTTAAAGACTGTTTATTTTGTTTACTCAGGTTGTCTTTTGAATTGTGCTAAATTTGTTTGGAGATCAGGAACAGTTAAGTGAATAAGTAAATCAGGAAAGAGGCAGAAACTTTAACATGGTTATTAAAGTACATGATTATATAGGAAAAATGTAAAGGCTAATGCTGAACTAAAAGTAGTAAGGAACAGGAAACAAATCCTAACCACTCAAAATATAGCTGGAAATAAAGGAAGTTTAGTATTTACGAATGACTAAATCAAAATTCAGGCTTTAATCCTAAAGAGGTTGACAAAGTTCTGAATGAAAAATTGGACCAATATTTTACTGTGAGATTGACTTTATGGCAAAAAAAATTAAGGTTTTATTGCCGAAGTTCGTACAAAAATTCAGAAGGTTTAATATACTTTTCATGTGACAACTTCTATGAATGGCATATATAAAACCAATCCTTTTCACCCCAGTGCATAAATAAGCAAAAGTTTGGCTAGTAAACACAAAAAGAAAATGGGGATTTCAATGATATTTTTTTATTTATTTATTTGTTTTCTGTAAGTGCACATTCATACTCAAAATAAAGTTATCTGAATTTGTACAAAAACAAAGGATATAAAAAATAAATAAATTAAAGTCAACCATGAGGCTATGGAGTTCTGGGGATGTGATGGGTTTAATAATGGGAAAACAAATGCTGTTCTGCTTGGTCTTTAAGCCAAGTGATGGTAATTCCTATCTGACTACTAGATTACAAAGTATAATGTTTATTAGGTGAAAAATATGGGTACTTGCCTAAATGTAATCTTCCTTGTCTTCACTGTTCTCTACAGCTGATTCAGGCCTGCACAATGCAGCATTTGCCGGTGTCATATCAAGCCTTTCCACCATTGATTTCCAGTGAACATTTTATATTGCATCCTCCACCGCCTGTTCCACCTCACCAGGGACCACACCTAGCACCTCTGAGCCAATTTGTACCACTACAGCCACAACACCCCCGCATGGTGAGTACTTTTCATTCTTTACATGTTGACACCTACTGTAAAGCCAGTTTTTGTCTTCGGCATTTTTTTTTTCTCAAAATTGAGACTTTAAATTAAATCTCTTGTGACTCAAAGCATTTTTAAGTTTTTTCTTTATTATTATAAGGATCTAAGCAGATGCTGGAAACACTTCTCTGGGACTCTGGTCCATACTGATTCAGTACTATCAAAATTCCGTAAAACTTTCATACAGCAAACCTCCTGTTCCACATCATTTCAAACATGCAGATTGAGGTCTGGTTACAGTTACTGTCAGATTTGAGGAACCAGCCTGAGGTTATGTGTGCTATGAGACCATTCAATTTCATTTTTGGTAGCTTCTTTAAATAGGGCACACTAAATTATTTTGTCTCCTTCAGCAGTGAAAAGATGACTCCAGGATGCTGCCCTCAGTTGTAGACTTTCAAGAAAAAAGCCATATCTGAAACTAGCCATAAAAAGAATTAGTGAGAACATGTAAGGCATTCAGCTGCCAGTCAAATCACAAAATTTCTTTTTCAAAGAAGGTGCAAGAGCTAAACCAACCCCAACCCCAAACTAGTTAGTAGACCACCCTAATAACTGAAGCGTTGTATTGCAGTAATGAGCTACTGCATAGATGACAATGCAATAATAGATACCAGAGACGCACAATCCACATGCTAGATGTACAGCTGATAGCTTTGACAAAAAACTAACTGCTACTATCTAGACTTGGAGCCTCTCAAGAAAAGTGTTTGTGTGTTTATAAAGAACATACAAAACATTAAGCCATCAGTGGACTGGGTCTTGGTAGCATGAGTTTTATATTCAGCAATTTCCAATCAATGATGGACTTAACGTGTATCTTAACTTTGGTTACAGGCTGCCTGAACATACACAGAACATTGGTCCTATTCTTGAAACTGTTCTCAGTTTCCAGCCTTATAAATTGTTTCTAACGATATGCACAAGCAGCTGACTCGTATAGCATGTTGATATGCTTGTGTTTTTCAACAAAAGTGAATAAAGCATTTTACAGTACCTCAGGTGATGTCACTGTATTAGCTGCCAAATAATAAGGAAATGAAATTGGTGTTTAGGACAGGTGGTGGTACCTTAAGTGCTTAATGGTTTACTGTTGGAGATTTTCAATGCTAGTAACATTGTTTTGGTAGCATGCTGGTTTGGAAGGCGAAGGCCTCAAGGTAAATATAGGAAAGACATAGGTGATGGTTGGAGGTGGAGGGGCTAGATATTATGAAAACAGCGCTGTGTGCATGTAGTAGAGGCATTAGGAAAAACTTAGCCCAGTGGTTTGTCAGAAAAGATGTAGCAATGTGAAGGGTAGCCTTTTGCTTGAAAATGTGTGAGAGTGATTCAGAATGCTGATGTAGTAAGTTTAATTGTAGATGTCCGCAGTGGAGTAGTTTTGAAGAAAGTAAGGAAGTTCTGCTCCTGGAGTGACATGTTGAGTGTAGGCAAAGGTGTGGGCACAGCAGTGATAACCAGATTGGGAGGTGTATGAGATTGGTATGTGTATGTGAAGAATTTCTGGAAGCTGTCCCCTGTTCTGAGTGCTGATGGTGTCTCTATGGCATTGAAGGGTAAAGCTTTGCTCCATGGTAGTGATCCATGGAATATAACACACAGATGTAAAGAACGGAGAGAAAGGCTTGTTGAAGCAATAGGTGTTGTGCCGAAGAGAACCAGGCTTAGGCAGTTTCTGTATGTAGAGTTAAAGGCAAAAGATGATTGTTTGAAGAGGTTCCCAAAGATGGAAGAGTGGAGGATGGAGAGCTTTAAAACCAAGAGGGCAAGGCCAAAGAGGATATGGTTGTAGGTGGTATCAAATGACTTGACAAGAATGGACTTAAGCCAAAAAGATCCCCAATACTGTTAAGAATGGTGAAAAAACAATTGGAGGGGACAAATGGCTAACCTGGGTAAACATCAAAGATACCAATTAAACTACTGATGACAACAGTTTGTGACAGATATTCCCTTAACATGAAAACAAATTCTTGTATGTATAATACAATACATATTCTTTTAAAAATGCATTTTTGCATTCTTTTCTGTGTCATTAAGAAGGTGTCTTATTTTAACAGTTAAACTGGGTCAGCTACAGCTTATGAAATGTGGTCTAAATCTGTCTCCCTAATTTGAGTATTTTTGGTCTTTCTGTTAGCTTGAACATAATATAACCATTTTTCTCTGACCTGACTGATTATAAAAGTTAGTTTTTTCCCCTACCCATAAAACTTCCATTCACTGAACATTTTATCACACCATCGTCTTTGTGAAAAACACTGGGTGGGTAGCTGTTTCTGAGATGTTAGAACAGCCACACATATAAACACCATTCCTGCAACTGACACCTTCTTTGCATATGTATTTTAGACTATATCTGGTCTTAGCAGCACACTTTATACATGACGTAGATAAGAGATTTTCAATATTCATTAAAATGAAATGGAATTTAACTTATTTTCGCAATGCTCAAGAGTGCTCCATAGTCAACCATACCAGTGGGTTGACAACCTGAAGAATAGAATGTTTGCTCATTTTGTCTAAAATGGCTTTTTTCATAGACTGGCAGAGAAATGTTTTTGTTTATGGAGAACATGTGGACTACAAGCATTCCTATTTACAGTTCCTATGATTGTAATTCTAGTATGTGTCATAGAGACACAGGTACAAACTTAGCTAATTTGTGTTGAATTAGGTATTTAATAAGCATTTTAGTTATGTTGCAGATCTATTAATCTCAACATAAGTATGCACAACAGTGTATATATTTCAGTTTTTACAGTTTAGCTGATTAAGACCACAACTCAATAACAGAACATTCAATTTGTTGTTACTATGCTAGCCTGAGTACAGTGAAAAAATATAACATTTTACATTATCAGTAAAATACTGTAATAAATTTGTAACACAATGTCAAAAATGCGGTACAAAAAAAAAAAAAACCTAACTGAATAAATAAGCTGTAATACCTTCTGCTGTATTAAACAGAGAAGGAGAATACATGTGAAATGTATTGTCATACTTATTTACATCTCAGCTTTAATTGTTGTCAGGCTATTAAGTCACAATTAAAATCAAGTGAAATATACCATTACACATTTATACAAAACTGTACTAAATAATATACTTATATGGTAACAAAATAAAATGTAGGTAATTATTAACATCACATATGTTAATATAGGTATTTAAAGCAACAGAAAATTACTATAAAATATAAAGCAATGTTGAAGTGCATGAATTCAACCTAATGGAAGTAGCACCAAGGTAAAAGGGCTATGGTTCCTGAGCTTTGTGAAAGTATTAAAAACCACCACTAAAACCTCCACAAACTCAATCAATTTTCTGAATCATTGTAATCCATTTAACTTTAACAGGAAGTCCAATCTCCCTAATCATACATGAACTAAATCTGTTTTTAATTGTTTTTGTTATAACTCTGTTTATCTGGAAAGATTTTCGTGGTGCTTTTAAAAAATGTTTACTACTGTAAAATCTGCTATCAAGATACAGTTTGACATTTTAATTAACAAAGCATGTCAGTGCAACAAATTGTATTTCTTTTTGTTTGGTTAATCGTTTGTTGATAACAATAGCAGTATTTCACATTGCAGAACACTTGCTGCTGCACTCTGTTCATACATTTACTTTAGTTCCACTTACACCCTTTGCGTTGTCATATGAAATTAGGTTCAGAATGTCACCATTTAAACCTCAATTCCCAACAGAGTGATGTGGAAAATGACATGCAAGAGGATTTCTTTGGGCATTTAGACTCTTTCATTGTACCTTGTAATTTAATTTGAATCATCTCATATAATACTGAGAATGCATACACACTAAATACATAACTTATCTAGCACAAAGATTCACCTAGATATTTATTTTCACAGATTCTGAACATTGTTGAAATGATGAGAAGAAAAATGTTTATTATCTTGTCATTTTATTTCCTTTTTTGTCATTTTCTGTTCTTGCAAGCAAATTAAATAATTTTAAGAACAGTATGATGCAAGCTTTGCTTCATTATTATACATAACAATCTTAATATTTATTCCTCATTTGTCTTTGAAAGTTCATTATTTGGTTGACACACAAATATTAATATCATTTCTGACTGTCAAGATCATGCTCCATTAATATGTATTTTTCTTCAGAGATTTTCTGTTTATATATATATCATTTATGCAATGTTATAAGGCACAGAGGAATGTAAATCTTGGGCACCAGATAGTATTACATATACTGTATATGAGCATAATTCATTCCGTAAATGAGCTTGTAATCCGAAGTATTCGTATATCAAAGCGAATTTCCCCATAAGAAAAAATGGAAACTCAGATAATTAGTTTCACAACCCACAAATATTTCTATGAGAATGATTAATACAAAATCTTCACTGTAACTAACAAAATCACTGGTATCTGTTGGCTCACTGGAATCTTTTTTTTTTTTTTTTTGGCAACTTTAAAAAATATATATATATATATATATATATATATATATATATATATATATACAGTGGGTACGGAAAGTATTCAGACCCCCTTCGATTTTTAACTCTTTGTTATATTGCAGCCATTTGCTAAAATCATTTAAATTATTTTTTTCCCTCATTAATGTACACACAGCACCAAATATTGAGAGACAAAAAAAAGAATTTTTGAAATTGTTGCAGATTTATCAAAAAAGAAAAACTGAAATATCACATGGTCCTAAGTATTTAGACCCTTTGCTCAGTATTTAGTAGAAGCACCCTTTTGAGCTAATACAGCCATGAGTCTTCTTGGGAAAGATGCAACAAGTTTTCACACCTGGATTTGGGGATCCTCTGCCATTCCTCCTTGCAGATCCTCTCCAGTTCTGTCAGTTTGGATGGTAAATGTTGGTGGACAGCCATTTTTAGGTCTCTCCAGAGATGCTCAATTGGGTTTAAGTCAGGGCTCTGGCTGGGCCATTCAAGAACAGTCACAGAGTTGTTGTGAAGCCACTCCTTCGTTATTTTAGCTGTGTGCTTAGGGTCATTGTCTTGTTAGAAGGTAAACCTTCGCCCAGTCTGAGGTCCTTAGCACTCTGGAGGAGGTTTTGTCCAGGATATCCCTGTACTTGGCCGCATTCATCTTTCCCTCGTTTGCAACCAGTCGTCCTGTCCCTGCAGCTGAAAAACACCCCCACAGCATGATGCTGCCACCGCCATGCTTCACTGTGGGGACTGTATTGGAAAAGTGATGAGCAGTGCCTGGTTGTCTCCACACATACCGCTTAGAATTAAAGCCAAAAAGTTCTATCTTGGAGTTTGCTAAAAGACACCTGAAGGACTCTGAGATGGTGAGAAATAAGATTCTCTGGTCTGATGAGACCAAGATAGAACTTTTTGGCCTTAATTCTAAGCGGTATGTGTGAAGACAACCAGGCACTGCTCATCACTTGTCCAATACAGTCCCCACAGTGAAGCATGGCGGTTAATATCTATCTATCTATCTAATGAGGGAAAAAATTAATTTAAATGATTTTAGCAAATGGCTGCAATATAACAGTGAAAAATTGAATGGGGTGAGGAATACTTTCCATACCCTATGTATGTGTGTATACAGTATATATATATATATATATATATATATATATATATATATATATATATATCAGTAAAGTGTATCAAAAAAAATCGCGGTCAAGCTATAAGCGCCTGTCATCGATGGGTGATGCAAGGAACATTATAAATGCAAGAGCACAATATTACTTAGCCACTAACCGGGTTACAACCCTGCCTGATTGCTGTGTCTCTGTGTAAGAGAGCAGTGGATCCCGCTACAATAAATAACCATGCTGTTCCTGTGTCACGTTGAATAAAGCTGATTTTGCTAAAGTACTGAGACTCGGCCTCATGTTTTTGCATGACAGGGACTCGCACGTTACAGCACACACACGTGGTCACAATGTTATAGTAAACATTATACACTCGTATGGATGTTGACTATATAAGTGAGGCATGCCGACTGAGAACGAGCATGGGAGACGATTACCCACAGTCCCCATGTAAAGCGTATCTGCACTACTCGTATTGCAAGACCTCACTCTTTTATAAAGTTAAAATTTATAAAAAAATTTAGCTCGTCTTCCAAAACACTCACAGACCAAGTTACTCGCAGTCCAAGGTTTCACTGTATGTATATACGTAATATAAAAACACCAAGCATAAACTGGACAATAATCTATGGCTCAGCCAGATCCAGAGGGTGTAATGATAATAGAACATGTATTTTTATCAGCTAATCTCTTCTGGGCATTATTTTCTCTTTCAGCCTTTACAGAGGATAGAAAATGAAGTGGAAATGAGGGGGGACCAGCACCCTGTTGGAGGGTTCTCTTACCCTTCGGCCCATCACCCACCAGCAATGCCTCAGTCAGTGCCCCTTCAGTACCTTCCTCATGACCCATTGCACCAGGAACTACCCTTTGGAGTGGTAAGTAGACATTTTACTTGGCTCATTACAGTCTTTCTTTCTCTGGATCCTTAACCACCTTGTGGAAATCCAATTGTCAATAACTACCTGAAAGCTTTCTTAACATTTACTGTCACATTGCTTAACACGAATACAAGAGAATGACCCACTTGTTTCTAAGGTCAACAGTAGTAGAACAATATTTACTCAATGAATTATAGATATAATAAATATATTTAAATATCAATTCACCAGTCACAGACTGGAAAAATAATGACATAATGGAAGTTAAAACATTATGTAAGTAAAAACAGATTCTTAAATTTGTTCTGTACAATGCATACTAACAACACAGTAATGCTCTGTTGCAGTTGGATATGCAGATGATGGATTAGCAACATCAACTAGGTGTTGATAAGGGGTACTACAAGTCACTGTGTAGAGTTCAGTATTGTGAAAAGTTCAATGGAGGAAGCAGTTCCAGAGCTTGCTGTTCTGGGAACTGTTGCTGTGGTATAATTTTCCTGAAGGTAGTAGTGTGAACAGTTAATGAATAGCACAACTGGGGTTATTGATAATTTTCCGGAACACAGAGAAGACCGAAACAAATGGTCCATGCTGAAGGTAATGATCACCGTGGTGATTACTGCAACTACCGCAGTTTACAGTGCATCCGGAAAGTATTCACAGCGCATCACTTTTTCCACATTTTGTTATGTTACAGCCTTATTCCAAAATAGATTAAATTAATTTTTTTCCTCAGGATTCTACACACAACACCCCATTATGACTATGTGAAAAACTTTACTTGAGGGTTTTGCAAAAATTATTAAAAATAAAAAAACTGAGAAATCACATGTGCTTAAGTATTCACAGCCTTTGCCAGGAAGCTCAAAATTAAGCTCAGGTGCATCCTGTTTCCCCTCATCATCCTTGAGATGTTTCTGCAGCTTAATTAGAGTCCACCTGTGGTCAATTCAGTTAATTGGACATGATTTGGAAAGGCACACACATGTCTATATAAGGTGCCACAGTTGACAGTTCATGTCAGGAGCACAAACCAAGCATGAAGTCAAAGGAATTGTCTCAAGGCACAAATCTGGGGAATGTTACAGAAAAATGAATGTGTGTGTGTATATTTATATATACATATATATAAACTGCTCAAAAAAAATTAAAGGAACACTTTGAAAACACATCAGATCTCAATGGGAAAAAGAAATCCTCCTGGATATCTATACTGATATAGACTGGGTAATGTGTTAGGAACGAAAGGATGCCACATCGTTTGATGGAAATGAAAATGATCAACCTACAGAGCCCTGAATTCAAAGACGCCCCAAAAATGAGTGAAAAAATTGTGGCAGGCTAGTCCATTTTGCCAAAATTTAATTGTAGCAACTCAAAATTGTACGCAGCACTTTGTATGGCCCCTGTGTTCTTGTATACATGCCTGACAACATCGGTGCATGCTTCTAATGAGTTGACAGATGGTGTTGTGGGGGATCTCCTCCCAGATCTGGACCAGGGCATCACTGAGCTCCTGGACAGTCTGAGGTGCAACCTGGTGGCATTGGATGGACCAAAACAAAATGTCCCAGAGGTGTTCTATTGGATTTAGGTCAGGAAAGTGTGGTGGTCAATGGTATCAATTCCTTCATCCTCCAGGAACTGCCTGCATACTCTCACCACATGAGGCCAGGAAATGTCGTGCACCAGGAGCCACTGTACCAGCATAGGGTCTGACAATGGGTCCAAGGATTTCATCCTGATACCTAATGGCAGCCAAGGTGCCTTTGTCAAGCCTGTAGCGGTCTGTGTGACCCTCCATGGATATGCCTCCCCAGACAATCATTAACCCACCACCAAACTGCTCATGCTGAATGATGTTACAGGCAGCGTAATGTTCTCCATGGCTTCTCCAGACCCTTTCACTTCTGTCACGTGCTCAGGGTGAACCTGCTCTCATCTGTAAAAAGCACAGGGCACCAGTGGTGCATCTGCCAATTCTGGTATTCTATGGCAAATGCTGGGCAGTGAGCTCAGGGCCCATTAGAGGACATGGGGCCCTTGGGTCACCCTCATTAAGTCTTTCTGGTTGTTTGGTCAGAGACATTCACACCAGTGGCCTGCTGGAGGTCATTTTGTAGGGCTCTGGCAGTGCTCATCCTGTTCCTCCTTGCCCAAAGGAGCAGATACTGGTCCTGCTGATGGGTTATGGACCTTCTATGGCCCTCTCCAGCTCTCCTAGAGTAACTGCTTGTCTCCTAGAATCTCCTCCATGCCCTTGAGACTGTGCAGGGAGACACAGCAAACCTTCTGGCAATGACACGTATTGATGTGCCATCCTGGAGAAGTTGGACTACCTGTGCAACCTCTGTAGGGTCCAGGTATCGCCTCATGCTACCAGTAGTGACACTGACTGTAGCCAAATGCAAAACTAGTGAAGAAACAGTCAGAAAAGATGAGGAGGGAAAAATGTCAGTGGCCTCCACCTGTTAAACCATTCCTGTTTTGGGGTCATCTCATTGTTGCCCCTCTAGTGCATCTGTTGTTAATTTCATTAACACCACAGCAGCTGAAACTGATTAACAACCCCTCTGCTACTTAACTGACCAGATTAATATCCCATAAGTTTCATTGACTTTATGCTATACTCTGATTAAAAGTGTTCCTTTAATTCTTTTGAGCAGTATATATATACACACACATATATATATACACACACATATATATATATATACACACACACATAGTATATGTATACTCACCTCAAGGATTATTAGGAACACCTGTTCAATTTCTCATTAATGCAATTATCTAATCAACCAATATATATACTGGTGTATATATATATATATATATATATATATATATATATATACTAATAAAAGCCAAAGCCCTCACTCATCACTAATTCTCCAACTTCCCGTGTAGGTAGAAGGCTGAAATTTGGCAGGCTCATTCCTTACAGCTTACTTACAAATGGTCATAACTGGAAGGTATTTTTCTCCATTAACTGTAATGGAGTTGAGCTGGAATGACGTGGGGGCCGGAGTTTCGTGTGACATCATCACACCTCCCACGTAATCACGTGAACTGACTGTCAACGCGTGCGTGAAAACCAGGAAGACCTCCAAAAGCGCTTAAGAAAACATGCATTATATAATTGAGAAGGCAGCGAAACAATAAGAAGCGAGCGAGTGACATATACTACCATATTCATGAGTGCTGCTACTTCGGAAAGAAAGCAAGGTGTAAACCTAAACTTTAAATTAAGTTCATAGACAGGCTACGCTGGCGTTTCACATGCCCACAGGTAATGCGGGATACAAGTTTAATGAGAGGGCGCGGGATATAAACGAGAGTTTTGATCACTTTGTAACTAAGTTAAAATTGTAGGTGAAGAGGTGTGCTTATGCAAATTCTGAGAGACTGTGTTTGTGGGGGATTGACAGTTAAGGCGGGTGGGGGAGTTACGTCATCATCTCCCTCCCATTCATCTCATTTCGCTCTGAGCTGAGCTCCGCGGCTAACGCCGTCTTCCGAAGCAACTTCGTCAGACTGCCACCAAATACTCACAGAAAAATCCACAAGTTAATACACACGCTTTCTCTAGAGTTTCTCCACACTGAATCCTCCAGGCACTACTTACAAAAGGTTACATTGACAATCGTGTTACGTTATTTTTAAAATCTTTCCTTTTCTTAGCACAAGTACAGCTGAGAAGCTTCGATGCATGTGCTCCATAACGCGTTAAAAAATAATGCATTTAATCACACTTTGCATTACAAGCAAAGGGGAGCTTTTGTCAATGCATGATTTCCTGGTACACCGATTACATTGATCAGCGCATCCCGATTCATTTTACCCTCGCACCACCTTGGTTTGAGAAGAAGTATGAAAAAATATGAGGTTAACACAGAAAAACAGATCACCAATTCAAGCTTTATGAATAATCAATTTGCCATCAATAATTGTTTTGGTAAAGCCATACTCAGTGTAATCCTCCTTCCATTTTATAATTTTTCCGCCACTAGCCATGATTAAATGAACGGTAAAAAAGTAAGAGCGAAGCGAGGGTGACTCATTTAGGCAGGCATATATATGACAACAACACTCATGACAATGTCAATCATGTTACGTTATTATTAAAATGTTTCCTTTTCTTTTTCATTACTTCAAGGCGCGGGTATTTTGCTGTATATATAGATATATTTATATATATATATATATATATATATATATATATATATATATATATATATATATATATATATATATATATATATATATATATATAGATATATATAGATAGATAGATATGAGAACAACACTCATATCAATGATAAAACAATTACATTAACAATCATGTTACGTTATTTTAAAAATTTTTCCTTTTCTATTTCATAACTCCTTTAACACACTACTTCTCCGCTGCGAAGCACGGGTATTCTGCTAGTGTGTGTATATATATATATATATATATATATACACACTCACCTAAAGGATTATTAGGAACACCTGTACAATTTTTCAATAATGCAATTATCTAATAAACCAATCACATGGCAGTTGCTTCAATGCATTTAGGGGTGTGGTCCTGGTCAAGACAATCTCCTGAACTCCAAACTGAATGTCAGAATGGGAAAGAAAGGTGATTTAAGCAATCAATTAAGTCCTGTGGGCGAAAATGCCTTGTTGATGCTAGAGATCAGAGGAGAATGGGCCAAATGATTCAAGCTGATAGAAGAGCAACTTTGACTGAAATTACCACTCGTTACAACCGAGGTATGCAGCAAAGCATTTGTGAAGCCACAACACCTTGAGGCGGATGGGCTACAAAAGCAGAAGACCCCACCGGGTACCACTCATCTCCACTACGAATAGGAAAAAGAGGCTACAATTTGCACGAGCTCACCAAAATTGGACAGTTGAAGATGAGTCTCGATTTCTGTTGAGACATTCAAATGGTAGAGTCAGAATTTGGCGTAAACAGAATGAGAACATGGATCGATCATGCCTTGTTACCACTGTGCAGGCTGGTGCTGGTGGTGTAATGGTTTGGGGGATGTTTTCTTGGCACACTTTAGGCCCCTTAGTGCCAATTGGGCATCGTTTAAATGCCACAGGCTACCTGAGCATTGTTTCTGACTATGTCCATCCCTTCATGACCACCATGTACCCATCCTCTGATGCACCATGTCACAAAGCTCGAATCATTTCAAATTGGTTTCTTGAACATGACAATGAGTTCACTGTACTAAAATGGCCCCCACAGTCACCAGATCTCAACCCAATAGAGCATCTTTGGGATGTGGTGGAATGGGAGCTTCGTGCCCTGGATGTGCATCCCACAAATCTCCATCAACTGCAAGATGCTATCCTATCAATATGGGCCAACATTTCTAAAGAATGCTTTCAGCACCTTGTTGAATCAATGCCACATAGAATTAAGGCAGTTCTGAAGGCGAAAGGGGGTCAAACACCGTATTAGTATGGTGTTCCTAATAATCCTTTAGGTGTGTGTGTGTGTATATATGTATGTATATATATATATATATATATATATATATATATATATATATATATAAATAACCTTTGACTTATACCAAACAGGACGTATACCAAACAAATTTTTCCCATAAGAGATAATGGGAAAATGATTAATCCGT